>NC_090926.1:591264596-591569820 GCF_040938575.1 Ambystoma mexicanum
TTCCCCTCCTCGCTTCAGTGAAGAGAAGAATCATCCCTTCGCTATCCACACCCGCACTAATCAGAGGAGTTAATCCAAGAATTGAAAAACTTTTCACTCCTTCACCCTCAGACCCGCTGTATATCAGGGGACATTCCATTCCGGATTCCCTTGTAGTAACTAATACAAGGAAGAGGGCAGGGGTGCCGCTGTCCACCAGCGAGGCACCAACTGACAAGGAGGGCAAGAGGTTATATGCCCTTGCAAAGAGTCACATCCTCGGCTGCCTTTTCGGCAAGAATTGCGAACAACAATTCTTTGCTAGCTAGCTACACGGACGCGCAGTGGGCCAAACTGCGCAAAGACGCCGAAGAAGCGCCGGAACCACTACGTACACGCCTGCTATCAACTATTGGCGAAGAAACACAGGTCAACCAGAGTATTGTAAAAAACTCTCTGGATGCTGCTGAGACAGCGGGACGTTCCCTGGTTCAGGGAATACTCCTAAAACGCCATGTATGGCTGCGCAACTCAGGGTTCAAACCGGAGACACAGGCGTCTTTATTAAATAAACCTGTTGAAGACTCAAACCTCTTCGGGAAAGCGGTGGATGAGGCTCTGGAGATGGCTAAAAAAGATTTCGATACTATCAAAACTCTTCACCAGATCTCTAAGCCCACTACCAGACACGGCTATGGCAACAAACGCTTTTTTCGTGGCCAACGCCAACAGCAGAATCAGCAGCAACAGTACCCTGCCACCAGTTACCAGACCAATAGTGGGCAGTACAGCCAAAGAGGCCAGCGCCGGGGCAAAGGGAGAGGTCGGGGGTCCACCCCCAGAGGCTCCCAAGCCCCCAACAACACTAAGTGACACGAAGATTCGCGTCCCCTCCCATGCAACACCGGTCGGGGGCTGGATAACATCCTTTCTTCCAGCATGGGAGGGAATAACGTCAGACCGCTGGGTACTTTCCACCGTAGCCCACGGATACTGCATCGAATTCAACATTTCCCCAACATACAGACCCCCCAGGGGACGACGCATGACACCGGAACACCTTGCCATCCTTCTCCAAGAAGTACAACTACTGCTGGAAAAAGGAGCCATAGAGGTCATGCCTCTATCTCAGGTAACGGAAGGTATTTATTCAGTGTACTTCCTTGTACCCAAAAAGGATCTAACCATGCGCCCTGTATTAGATCTGCGCCCAGCGAACAAGTTTATCAAACCCCAGAAGTTTCGTATGGTGACCTTACAGGAAGTGATCCCACTGCTATCACAGGGAGATTACATGACAACATTGGACATGAAAGATGCATACTTTCATATTTTAATGTTGCCAGCGCACAGAAGATACCTCAGGTTCATGATAGAGGGCAAACACTACCAGTTCAGAGTGCTACCCTTCGGCATAGCATCAGCACCAAGGGTATTCACAAAGGTACTGGCAGTGGCAGCGGCCCACCTGCGCAGGTTGTCCATCCCAGTTTACCCTTCCCTCGACGACTGGCTCATAACAGGGGATTCTTACGAAACATGCTTCTCCAATACCCAAAAGACCATAGACCTTTTGTTCCAGTTGGGCTTCTCCATCAATGAAAAGTCCAGCCTAGACCCCAGCCAAGTCAAACAATTCTTAGGGGCTCTAATTCAAACAAAGGACGGCCTCGTCTTCCCCTCCGAGAGGGTCCAAAACATGCTGTTTCAGATCCCTCAATATGTGACCGGTCGAGAGGTGACGGTACGCAAAGCAATGCGCTTGCTAGGCATGATGGCATCGTGTATTTATTTGGTACCTCACGCGTGCCTGCGCATGCGTCCTATGCAAGAGTGGCTCAACAGCCAGTGGTGTCAGGCCAGCGGACTATGGGACGATCTAGTGGTGGTCTCGCAGGCCTTGGTTCTCTCGCTACGGTGGTGGACAAAGGAAAACCTGGAAAGAGGGAAACCTTTTGCCACACCCGTGACCACAGACACATCCCTCACAGGATGGGGGGGGCTCACCTATCCCATCAGACTGCTCACGGAGTGTGGACTCCGAACGTAGCATCCAAACACACAAATCTACTGGAGCTACTAGCTGTGTTCAAGGCGCTAAAAGCCTTCCAGGAACACCTACAAGGCAAGACTGTGTTGGTCCTTACAGACAGCACCACAGCCATGTACTTCTCCAGCATGGGGTCTGGCATGGATTCACATGCTCATGAATATTCCCCGTCGTCAGGCTGGGAATCCTCGGTAAAGAAAAAAACAGTATCAGTTTCGTTTCTGATCTGTCTTTCGTAGTAGTAACAAATCACTGGTCTCTGCGTCATACTGACCACAGCCAATGACTGCCCTCTACCTAAGCCCCACCTCTGGCAGCCATCTTCAGATTTTTACCGCACGTTCATGTGTTGGGATCCTCGTGCTATTGCTCTCGAGCGTTAGTGCTATTTTTTCACGTTTTTTCTCAGAAACTTTGTTTTCTTTTCGGACAAAAGAGCCTCAAGCTCCACTGACTCTCCATCCGATCAACGGGGACCCGTGTCGGATTCGTCTACGCCCCTCAAGGGTGAAGATTCGTCGAGCTACGCTTTTGGAGGACTCCAGAAGTTTCTCAGGCCCATCTCGGTCATGGCCCAGGAGAAGGGAAGCTCGACGCCCGGAAAGCTGTTCAGGGTCTGCCCTGGATGCCAGCTGCAGAATGTCTTTAAGGAAGACGAACACTCCTTTTGTCTTTACTGCCTACATGAGGACAAGGCGCACGTGGAGAAGGACTGTGCGTTTTGCAGCAACATGTCGGAGCGGACCATGAAGGACCGCCATCAACGTCTCGCCAACTGGCTGGAAGGGAAGAGCCCGTCCGGCGAGAAGAAGAGGAAGAAATCCGAGCGGTCTTCTAAGACCTTTGAGGACGCCCCGCGACGGGGGTCCAACATAAGGCCAAGCACCGCGAGTCCGCTGGCACCGGGAGCGCCGAACGGTCGGGCTCTACGGGCGCCAGGCAGGGCGCACCCTCCCCGGCACCATCAACCACGAGCCAACGCTCGGGGTCGGGGTAAGAGGAAGGCCGAGCACCCGGCGAAGCTCCTGGAGAGGCCCTGGTCGAGCTCGAAGGCGGAGGGGGAGCGAGGCAGTGCCCCCCCCCCCCCCCAAGGAGAAGGCGGTGAGCTCACCTAAGGTGGTGAAAGCCTTAATCCATCCGGCCAAGGCCTCTATCGAGACAGTCGCGGCGGCCCTGGCTCAGCCTGTTGAGGCTACACCAGTGGTGGCGACCTCGGGGCTCAGAGGCTCCCTGCCACCGCGGAGGGAGTCCTCTTTTATGCCCATCGACAGGACCCCCGTGAAACCTCCGACGGAGAAGAAAAAGGGGGGGCAGGAGGTCGTCGTGGATTCGCCCTCAACCTCTGAGGAAGAACTGATCGAGGTCTTAAGCCACGGCGTTGGCGTGGAAGAAGACCAGCCCGTCGGGAGGGATCCCGACGCAGGAGACGACATCGTCGAGGGTACTGACTGGGCCCCTGACCGCCCGTCGGATTCCCCTCTGCCAGTGCCGCAAGACAACTCGGCGGCCATTTTATTGGCTATACAGTCCTTATGCTCAGAGATAAGGACAAGACTGCCGTTACCAGTGGAGGAACCACTCCCGTCGGGGGACCCGGAACCAGGCCCTTCGGGCAGCCCCCCTCCTAAGAAAAGAAGGATTCACCCTCCACCTCCTTTTCAGCCGTCGCGCCCCGTTCAGCCCTCCTCCCCGTCCACGACTCGAGGGGATGATACGGGGACTGACACGGCCGCGACGGGTACGGACGACGTGGTGTACGACGAGGATCTGCCGTCGTCTCCTCCCACCCGGGCTTCCCTGCCCGACGAGATTGGATCTTTTCACTCCATGATCGCCAGGGCATCCGAGCTCTTGCGGCTCTGCCCGGAGGAGAAGGAAGGTTTATCAGCGGCGCAAGGCCAAGAGGATGACGGTCCTCGCCGTACCTCTACTGGACGATATTTGGGATGATGGCCTCGCCCTCCTCAAGAACCCATCCACGACGCCGGCTAGAAGAGACCGGTAAGAGAAGTACCGGGTCCCGGACGCGGCCCCCTTGTGCCTCCGGGCACAGCCTACCCCGGACTCCGTCGTCTCCGCGGCAGCCAGGAAGAAAGCGGGGGGGGGGGGGTGCGTCCTCCACGTCGACTTCCCCGCCGGACGGCGAGGGAAAGAAATTTGACACGATGGGGCGCAGGGTCATCTCGTCTGCAGCGACGACGATTAAGGCGGCTAACGCCTTGGCTATCGTAGCCTGCTATGACAGGGAACTGTGGTACAAACTGGCTCCCCTGCTGGACTTCCTATCGGACGACAAGAGGGCGGATGCCCTGGAGATCTTGCAGGAAGATGAGGTGGCGCGGACCACGCCATCACGATTGCGACGGACATCGCCGACAGTGGATTTCGCCAGTTGGGCAACGGCGTGTGCCTTAGGCGGCGTGGATGGCTCAAGGCTACTGACTTCCGTCAAGACGTACAGACCAGAGTCCTGGACATGCCGTTCGATGGGAACAACCTGACTGGGAAAACAGTGGACGATTCCCTTCAAGCCATTAAAGTGGACACGGAGACGGCCCGGGCTCTCGGGGTTCTCCACAACGGCGGCCGCCCTTTCGGAGCGGCGGAGGCAAGGGCGCCTCCAAAGGTTCCGGCGGCGGATTTTCCACCTACCGTCAAGCGGCCCGTTCGTCGTCTCAGGAAGCTTACAGGGGACGAGGCAAGTCAGGCGGACCCCCCCGCCGTCGTCGCCAAGGAGGTCAAGACGGCAAAGCCTCGTCTAAGCAGGATTGAACCGGCCGTGAGGTCGGGCCCCCACCGAAGCACCCCGGTGGGAGGCCGGCTGGCGAGCTTCGTCAGCGTGTGGGAGTCCATCTCCACCGACCGTTGGGTGCTGGACGCCCTAGCCCAGGGCCATGCGCTCGAGTTTCAAAAAAGGTGCCCGCGCGTCCCCCCTGTGGCCAGGAAAGAGCTTCACGTCCCTCAGCTTCTCCGGGAGGTAAAGGCGATGCTCAGGAAGGGCGCCATCGAACTCGTCCCAAAGAGGCTTTGGGACTCCGGAGTTTACTCAAGATACTTCCTCGTGAAGAAGACGACGGGAGGATGGCGCCCCATCCTAGACCTACGACGGCTGAACAAGTTCATCAAGGCACAGAAGTTCCGGATGGTCACCCTCCAGCACGTCCTGGGTCAGCTGGAAAAGGGCGACTTCCTGTCGTCGTTGGATTTGGAGGATGCCTACTTCCATATTCCCATCCTAAAGGGACACCGAAAATTTCTCAGGTTCGTGGTCCAAGGGCGTCACTATCAGTTCAGAGCCCTTCCCTTCGGTCTACGGTCGGCACCCAGGGTATTCACCAAGTGCCTTGCACCAGTGGCGGCACAGCTGCGCCGAGAGGGGATCCACGTCTACCCCTACCTGGATGACTGGCTCATCCGAGCCAAGACGAGGGAGCTCGCCGTGGAGCACACGGCAAGGACCGTCCAACTTCTCACGGACCTGGGATTCTCCGTGAACTACGCCAAGTCCCACCTGGTACCCGCGCAAGACGCACTGTTTCTGGGAGCGAAGCTCGACAGTGTCCCTTCTGGCCTCCCCGTCGGAGGAAAGGACCAGGGCCATCCTGGGCAAGGTACAGCGGATGTTAGTTGCCGACGCGGCCAAGGTGAGGTCCATCAAGTCCCTCCTTGGAATGATGTCTTTTTGCATCTACCTCATTCCCATGTGCAGGCTCCGGATGCGCCCGTTGCAGGAGTTCCTGGACGCGCGCTGGATCCAAACGAGGAGAGGATCACACTCGACGAGAGTTTCCGACAAGCGATCCGGTGGTGGGGCACCCGCGCGCATCTGACGGCGGGCATGGACTTCCAGACCCCAGGCCACCAGGAGACAGTGACCACGGATGCCTCCCTGGAAGGGTGGGGAGCGCACACCGAAAATCTGCACGCGAGAGGCCTTTGGCTCCCGACGGAGAAGTCCCTCCATATCAACGTCCTGGAGCTCCGTGCAGTGTTTTGGGCCCTCAGGTCCTTCCTTCCGTCCCTCAAGGGCAAGGTGGTGAGGATCTTCACCGACAATACCACCACCATGTTTTACATCAGGAAACAGGGCGGAACCAGGTCCCCAGCACTGTCCAAGGAGGCGCAGGACCTGTGGCATTGGGCCGTCGCCCAAAGGATGTTTCTGGTGCCGTTTCATATGGCAGGGATAAAAACCATCCCCGACTCACTCAGCAGGGAGCTGCGCTTGTGCCACGAGTGGGAACTACGGCAGGATCTAGTGGATCGCCTCTTCCGACGGTGGGGCACACCCCAGATCGACCTGTTCGCGACGGCGACGAACTCCAAGTGCCGGAGGTTCGCCAGCAGGTTTCCCCAGCCGAGGAGCATGGGCGATGCTTTCTCGTTCCCCTGGGAAGGCCTGTTCCTATATGCGTTCCCTCCGCTGCCACTGCTGATCTGGCTCATCAACCAGCTCAAGAGGTCACGGTGCAGGATGATCCTCGTCGCACCTGCGTGGCCGAGGCAGATATGGTTCCCGGACCTTCTGGACTTGTCAGCGTCCCCGTCAATCAAGCTGCCAGTGGACGCGGATCTGCTCTCCAGGGAAGGAGGCGCCATCCTCCACCACGACCCGAAGTCGCTGAACTTGCAGGCCTGGCTCCTGCAGCGCTAGAGTTTAGAGGATACGACATACCGGCCGACTGCAGAGAGGTTCTTGCAAAGGCCAGGGCGTCCTCGACTCTTAAATGCTACGGACACAAATGGAAGAGGTTCTCTGTCTGGTGCCACGCACAGAAGATTAACCCTCTAAGGATTACGGCTCCCCAAGTACTGCCGTACCTGTTGACGCTGGCCAAGGCTGGACTGGCACACGCGTCCAAGATTAATCTTGCTGCGATCTCCCGATACACCAGAACCACAGGGCGGACGTCCTTGTGGTCTCATCGTCTGGTGAAAGAGTTCATGAAGGGACTGTTCAGATCGTTCCCAGCGGTGAAGGCTCCGGCCCCGGCGTGGGAGCTCAACGTGGTGCTGACCAAGCTCATGGGACCTCCGTTGGAGCCTCTGCACTCGGCCCCGTTGAAGTTCCTGTCGTGGAAAACAGCGTTTCTTGTGGCCATCACCTCCGCACGACGAGTGGGAGAGATCCAGGCCCTATCTTGCAAGCCACCATACTTGACTTTTCACGACACGAGGGTGGTGCTCAGGACGCACCCCTCCTTCATGCCCAAGGTGCCGTCGGACTTCCACCTCATGAACCCTTGGTGTTACCTGTGTTTTTCCCGTCGCCTTCGTCGCCGGCTGAGAGGACTTTGCACTCGCTTGATGTGGCTAGAGCGCTGAAGTTCTACATGGACCGCACAAAGTGTTTTCAGAAGACGTCGCAACTCTTTGTGAACTTTGGACCTGTCAATCAGGGGAAGGCTCTCTCGAAGGCTTCCATTTCCAGATGGCTCTCCGGCTGTATCATGTACTGTCATCGGTTTGCAAACCCCGACCGCTGCCTGGCCGTCCGAGAGCCCATTCCACCAGAGCGATCGCAGCTACCACGGCGTTCCTTTCTGGTGTGCCCCTGCTGGACATATTCAGGGCTGCTACGTGGAGGTCGACGCACACCTTCACGAAATTCTACTGCATCGATCGGGATTCCAGGGAGGAGTCCAGGGTCGGCCAAGCAGTGCTGCGCAACCTGTTCGCCTGAGGTGAGCCTGGTGAGGAGGTAAGATTGCTTAATGTTGAGTTTGATATAATGCTTAATGTTGAGCCTTTGCCACCTCCCGTGGTTGTGCATGTGTGTACTGCTATTTATTCTTTATTCATGAGCATGTGAATCCATGCCAGACCACATGCTGGAGAAGGAACAAGTTACTTACCTGTAACTGTTGTTCTCCAGCATGGGTCTGGCATGGATTCACATGCGAACCCTCCTGCCTACCCCTCTGCGGCTCTTCACTTGGTCATACTGCCACTTCACGTGCTTCCAAATCTGAAGATGGCTGCCAGAGGCGGGGCTTAGGTAGAGGGCAGTCATTGGCTGTGGTCAGTATGACGCAGAGACCAGTGATTGGTTACTACTACGAAAGACAGATCAGAAACGAAACTGATACTGTTTTTTTCTTTACCGAGGATTCCCAGCCTGACAGGGAATATTCATGAGCATGTGAATCCATGCCAGACCCATGCTGAAGAACAACAGTTACAGGTAAGTAACTTGTTCCTACATCAACAAGCAGGGGGGCACCCACTCTCCAGGACTGTCCAAACTGTCCCAAAATATATGGAAGTGGGCTCTCAAAACATGTTCCTACAGTCACAACATGTACCAGGGGAACTCAATCTGCTGGCAGACAAACTCAGCAGAGATTTCCCCCTGCCCGAAGAGTACGAATGGCGACTGCACGAAGACATCGTCTTCGACGTCTTCACACAATGGGGATTCCCAGAAATAGACCTATTCGCAACCCTGGAGAACTCGCAATGCCTAAGTTACGCCTCCAGGTACCCCCAGAACCAATCCAAGGGGAACGGTCTGTTGATGCAATGGTCAGGGAAATTTGTTTACGCTTTTCCCCCCCCCCCGACTCCCCTTCTCAACAAGGTGGTGCACAAGATGCACCAGGAACAAGTGACCATGATACTGGTGGCCCCAATGTGGGCCTGACAGCCATGGTTCGCTCACTTGATGGAGATGTCTCTATCTCCCCCAGTGAAACTCCCCTACCCGTACAACATGCTGTCACAAGACAAGGGCAGGACTCTGCATCCATGCCCCCAGAACATGAACTTAGCAGCTTGGCTCCTGAGATCATAGAATTCGGACATCTACAGCTCCCGCAGAGATGCATGGACATCCTCAGGGAAGCCAGAAAACCTAACACTCGCCACTGCTATTCTAGCAAGTGGAAGAGATTTGTCATCTGGTGCAGAGCAAAAAGCATCAACCCGATTGACTGCTCTCCCACACATATATTGTTCTATACCTGACCCACTTATTGGATTCAGGTCTAGTGTTCAATTCCATTAAAGTCCACCGAGCGGCACTTTCTGCATACAACACTTCACAACTCAAGGTGTCGTGGTGGAAGATCGCTGTTATAAAGGCCTTCATGGAGGGATTAAAGAGAATACACCCCCCGATAGCTGACCCAGCTCCCGGATGGGACCTTAACGTGGTACTTACCAGACTCATGGGCTCACCTTTCGAACCCATGCACAAAGCATCTATTAAAGACCTCACTCTTAAGACTGCTTTTTTAATAGCTATCACCTCCATCAGGAGAGTAAGTGAACTACAGGCTCTTTCTGTTCTAGACCCCTTCGTTACAGTTCAGAGATAAGGTGGTTCTACGCACGCACCCAAGGTTTGCTCTGAAATTCATCTCAAAATTCCACGTAAACCAGTCTATAGAACTGCCAACGTTCTTTCAAAATCCTTCCAACTTGGGAGAAAAAACTCTGCACACACTAGATGTGCGCAGAGCGGTCATGTTCTACATGGAAAGAACCAGACCACTGAGGAAGAGTAATCAGTTCTTCGTCTCAGTGGCAGCAGGAAGAGAAGGGGATGCAGTTTCAAAGTCCACTATTTCTAGATGGATTGTTCAATGCATCACTCTCTGCTATACTCTTGCTAAGAGAGAACTGCCCTTTAAGCCAAGAGCACACTCTACTCGAGGCACGGGGGCGTCCATAGCATTCATTGCAAATGTTCCCCTTGAGTCAATCTGCAAAGCGGCTACCTGGAGTTCTGTGCACACCTTTACAAAACAATACTGTCTAGATGCACACTCGAGATCTGACTCCCAGGTGGGACAGGCAGTATTAAGACATCTTTTCTCTACTGTTCCTTCTCATAACCCACCGCCAACTCCGGGTACTGCTCGCTAGTCTATGCACAGCATGTGATTCTAAGCAGATTAACAAACATCAGAAGACAATGCATTACTTACCGTAAAAGCATTTCTGATGGTTGTATCTGCTTAGATTCACATGCGCCCACCCTTCCTCCTCGCTCGGATGGAAGGAACATAGACTTCCTTTTATATCTCTCTTTTCTGTACTCACTCACGTCTAGAAGGCTCTCTCAGGGCAGAAAAATACAAACAGAGGGACCTCGACGCGTGAGGGATTGTGGGTACAACGCACGTCACTATAGGGATAGTATTTCAGACACGCCATGTCGACGTCCCTTTTCGACTACGAAAAACAAAATGCAATACTCCGCAGTGACCACTGGATGTCGGACCTATGCACAGCATGTGAATCTAAGCAGATACAACCATCAGAAATGCTTTTACGGTAAGTAATGCATAGTCATATATTTTAGTTTTGGTTGCTTAAATATTTGTTAATAAAGAAAAACAGGGGTTGGGGGGGGGGAGAGACCCCCACATAAAAAAAATAAAGAAATTCCACCTTTTTTTCCCGACCATTTTACATCGATCAAATGGTCATTCAACCATTTGGTTTTCGACCAAATGACTGGTAACCCAGAAGAGATAAATATTGATGTATCCATGATGGGACAGGAAGTAAGAACGGAATTGGGAAGCGAGCTAGGCTCTCAAGGGGCACCTCTACGCCTGTAAATGGGATTGATCAAGTGCACCTATTTAATGGTAAATTTCCGTTACAATCTGCCTCAATATTTACTAACATACAAGAGGGCTGGGGAGTGGAAGACAAATATGTTAGAGGCGCAGGTGGGCCACATACCAAAGGGGAATCTGCCGATCCCCGCTCTGCCAACTCACACTGATACTGCCCCAATTTTAGGAGCTTCCCTCACAAGTTCCCCCATTAATGATAGTAATGCCAAATTTGAGGAATCACTGCCAGTAATATCTAGAATATTAAACCTTCTAGATAAAGGCCATGAGTTTACCCATTGGGAGATGAGACGTGAAAAGGGTTGCTCTGGATATCCAATTAAAACTAACCAGTGTGGAAGGTTTTCTCATGGGCAAAGATGATGGGATGGAATCCTCAAAAAAGACAGATCACACCAATTCCTAAAATAACTAACTCCCAAGGATCTCAAACCTTGGATGGCGGAAAGGAAGCTCTGAGCTATGCCACTGTGATACCTGTGGGGATTGCAATGAACCTATCAAAAAAAAAAAATTGATAAAAATGAACAGAAATTTGACTCAGAGGGGGGAAAAAAGGATCATGGAGGTCCTGAGAGCTATCAGTGAAAGTGTTATCACTAGAAAAGGGCATGTTAGAGTTACCAGGCAAACTTGCATCTATAATGCCTTTGAGACCGGCAAGGTCTGTCCAGGATGAGGACCCTAATTTCACGGTTACCCCAGACAGCCCATCCGTTCTGATAAAACTGATGGATTCTGCTGATGGTGTAGGAGTCAGAGATGATGATGCAAAAAACCAAAAGGGGAGGAGGGGAGCCCGATGGGAAACGGCTTCTTCCTGTCAAGGAAACAAACGATTGGCTCTAAACGCAAAAAAAAGGCTGATGAAAAGGAGACTGACCTCTAAGCCAGAAAACCTTTAAGAAAGAACCCAAGGTACCCTCGAATGAAGTTGCACTATCCGATTTAAGACAACTTAACAAGGAAGTAGGATGGCCTTGCAACTAAATGTTGCTGATACCTCGCAATCCATTAAGGGAAAAAATGTTTTTCAAGGAAAAAATGGGGAAAATAAACATGATTCAGAGGGGAAGATATTAGACCAAAGGCAAATGATAAGACGGAAGGAACCGAGAATGAGAAAGTACAACCTCCACAAATGGATGGGGAAAACAAAGAGATAAAAAAAGTCACAACTGTCTAATGTTTACAAGGTTCTGGAGAAGTCGACATACCGACAGGTATTACCACAAGATATCCAACGTTTTGGTCTAACATCCTACGACCTCAGCAGAATCTAACAGATTAGGTTTTTCCTCCCTACCCCCAGCTCCATACTTTGCACCCACAGCAATGGTGACTGTAAAGACCCTTGGGGTGGATGCAATTGAGGCGAAAATGAACTCTAATTCTGGGATCTCCCTACTGGATGGAACTAGTGCCCAAAACTATCCCTGAAGGAAGTCCAACAACCCCGGCCTGGGGTGGGAGGGGTAATTGCGAATCTCCCCGACACTATAAAAAAGATCATGATGGTCCTCCTTCCTGACCTGTCACGGTTGTGTAATGGGGGGGGGGGCATGAGATAAAGGAAAGTCGACCTCTGGTTATGAATGAGATACCTACCTCTTCCTCATTCAGGGGAGGGGTGGGGGACACAATGTGAGCAACCTGAAAGAGACCCCTTACAATTGCCTGTGGGACATGGGGATTCTTACCCCAATGGTCCCCTGGATATGTTATGTTATTTTGCATTTATATAGCGCCTTAAATACCATTTGTATGGTCTGAAGGCGCTGGTAGGTTGAACGCCCTTGGGAACCGAAGTTCAGGTCAGTAGAGAGTCCAAAAGTGCGTTTGCGCACCAGGTATGTGTGCAGCTGGTGCAGAATTCAAGTGGTAGCTGCTTCTTAGCTGTAGGTGTGGTGGTTGAGAGATCAGGTGTATGTGTTCGCTCTGGTCGGCTTTAGCCAGAACCAGTGTGGCTGCGTTAGGCCTGAGGAGAGCGCCTGGCTGGGGGTGTGAAACCAGCAATGTTTACTTAGAGTGATGTGGAGTAAGCGGGAGATGTAGATATGAGAACAGTCATAGTATCTGTGTTCTAGATGAGTGGTGGTGTAAGGGAGAGAGGAAGCGTGGGGTGTGGTATGATGTATGTTTTCAAGTGTTTCCTTCATTCCAAAGCATATTAAGTATGTCACGCTGTTGAAGTCTCCGCAATATGAGGAATCCTACACAATATGAACCGGCAAGACCCTTGCATGTGAAGGATAGCAATTTAAGGAGAATAATGTGGCGAAACATCTCATTTCCGGAATACCCAAGTATCCTCCTTTATAATTTGTGTGACATTGGAGGCCCATACTCGCTGAATAGACCACGCATTTTGTCATTATTTAATGAGGTCCCCCGACTTAGGATGATTGGTTCAGCGGATATTAGTCTGGTGGATTTTATCCATCCCTCTCGCTATGACCATGTCTGTATTATTCCCAACTCCCAAAGGATCTTTGAAATGATTATTCAGGAGACGGAACAATTCAATAGAATGGGTTACGATATCCTGATCTTCAGTAATGGTTGGGAGAAAGGAAATGGAAAAAGTAAGTACTAATCTATGTAGGGATGAGGCAGATGCACGAAAAGTAAACACACTGCCTCTCAAAGGAGGGGATGGGCAGGACTTGGTTTGGCTAGGCCAAACACTTAGGCAATCAATATCTGAAATGCAAATAATGAAACAAAAGCTTTAACGTTACTAAAGTAGTGGACCACAGAAAATTCCTTTCATGGAACTCCAGGGGCCACTCGAATTTGATGAATTCTTGGATCTTATGTGCAAAACTTAAATCTTTTGATCTTATCTGTATAGATGAAACGTGATTGACTGCCCCGATACAACTTGATGGTTTCATATGTATACATCTTTTAGCTAAAGTGGGATTACGTGGCAGACCCACTGGAGGTTTGCTCGTTGCAGTCAAACTTGAGCTAAGTACACGCATTCTAGAATCAACTGAAATAATGAATTTTGCAGTTGTAGTGGAATATGGAAGTGATTCTCACTTTGTTGTTCTGAACATTTATTGGAACTCACAAGTACCACTGGGCAATGCTGTCGCGCATTTGGACAATTGTTTATCCGCCATGTTTATTAAATACAGAGGAATTGACATCATAATCTCGGGTGATTTTAATTCTGAAATCAAATATGGTCTAGGGATTGGGAAAAAGATGGGCGTATCAGCATTAAGATCAGCATTAAGGTCTACGCTGAATGCGGATAAGGGGGTGGTAGTCGCTTGGGCCATTAAGCAAATATCCATTAACATTGAAATTTGGAGGAACTTGTGGGGTTTGGACCATGTTAATGGCCTTTTCAATTCCTCTGTGTATGAGCACACATGGTCGAATGGCCTTTAGAAATCACATTTTGACCATATTTTCATGTCAAAATTTTTCAGTAATATGTTCAGAATTCCATATTACTGACACAAATATGAGCGACCACAGATTTGTGGAAATCAAAATGGTACTAAAGACTCCCTAAACAAAGTATAAAGCAGATACACTCGATAGTGTCATGCGGTGGAAATCGCATAATTTGGCACAAAGGAAGCGTTGATAAACTCAACAGTCTTCATCCAAGACTATGACAGAATGTCTGTCAAATTAAAACCAAGTGCTATTCGGTCATGAATTCTACTGAGCATATTAAAAACTTGATGGTGAGATCAGTTAAACCAAGTAAATATGGCACTCTGAAACCTATTCACATACGTATGACCCTTTGGTAAGGCAAAAAAAAAATCTTGCAAATCGTCAAATTAGATCTATTTTGAAAACCAATATGACAGACGGATAAAAAGATTCTACAAATTAAGCAAAAAAAAAACTGGTTGAAAAATAAGTGTCCTGCAAAATAATGATAATCTCAATATGCTTGCAGCTCTAAAGGGGACTTCGGGCCGTGAAGTTTGGGGGGCTAATAAACGCACTTGAAAAACAGATTTATACTTCAATCGGCTAATGTACAGGCGGATACCTGGGGAAAACACTTTGCAATTCTCTACAAGGGCAAAATGGCTATGACGCGTTAACTTTTGCTCATAAAAAGGGCTCTTGGGGCTTCGACTTTACGATTGAGCATATTGAATCCCAGATCAAGAGGGCAAATAATTCAAGAGCGGCCAGCCCTAACGGGCTAACAAATACCCTGAAGAAAACTCCGGAATATTGGGCGAAATCCCCATTTATCCTCTAACTCTATTATACAGTCCAAGACATTCCTCAGTCCTGGACGATATTGTATGTCGTGCCCATATATAAAAAGGGGGATAGAACTTGCCCGACAAATTACCGTCCGATCTCAATGCAGGGTTAGCACTACAGAGAATAGAGGAATGGGCGGAATACAATCGCATCCTACCCTTACAGCAGTTCGGTTTTCGTAAAGGGATGGGAACTGAAATAGGAGGACTGATTATTTGTTTGCTCTTAGAAAAGGCATGTAAAAAAACTGCATCCCCTATATACTTGGCATCAGTAGATCTGTCGCTTGCCTTTGATAAGGTGGACAGGGTGAGACTTTGGACAAAACTAGCCCAAATGGGGCTGCCGTCTCCTCTATTGACCGTCCTCATCAATCCCCATGACGATTCGGCAATTCAGGTGAGACTAAACATGTCTGGTGATCGTTAAAAAAAAATCCAAACTAATAATGGTCTCTGACAAGGGTGTTTATTTGCCCCTACTCTCTTTAATCTTTATACTACTGATGCGAATGCCCCCCTTACGACCTTTTCTTTGGTTTCTCCGAAGATTGAGGGAACGAAAATGTTGGAACGCCTATGCTGACAACCTGCTTTTGGTCGATAATACCCCAGTGGTTTTACTTCAAACTTACGGCACTAACAATATATGTGCAAGAAAATGCATTGGTGATAAATGAAAAGAAGTCTGTCGTGATATCCTTTACCTCCAGGACGAGAATTCCAAAATACAAATGGCGAATAAATACATGTCTTCTAGTAAATGTAAGATCATTGTGCTACTTGGGATTCCCTGTATTTGGGACTATATCGATACACTCTTACTGTAACTCTTATTTGGAGAAAACAGATAAGCTCATTCTCCAAATGAGGAAGATCTCAGGCAAATATAGTAAATTCTCTCATTCCCTTCATTAGGTTCTATAACCTGAAAGTTGTACCAAAACTGACATACGGCATGGACCTTTTACTGTTTGAAACATCTCGTCTGGTACAAAAAATTGAATCTAAGATCTGGCGGAAAATTATTTTTTACCTGCCCCAGAGTGTTCCTATATCTGCAATTCGCTATGAATAAGGCCTTATCTCAATAAATGAGTGAAATAGAAAAAAAATGGCACTATATCGGAATCTAATGGTATCTAAAAACAACTCCCTTTTATTCACTACTGGGAGATACTTGGAAGGGGAATTAGTGAATCAGTATGGATGCTGAGACTACAGAAAGATTGTGTAAATCTCCTTAATACCACCAATGTCTCACATGAAATGCTATTTGTTAATCCAATGGGTGTGAAAAAACGGTTGCAATGGTCAGACTGGGTCACCACCACGGAAAAGGTGGCTGCCTCTAAGATCTATAAACAACTGGTCGCAGAGGGAAAAAAGCTAGGTGCGTTGGAGTCCTATCTAGTCACATTTCCAGATCCTATAAGGAAAGCCATCTACTTCCGTTTCAATGTCCTCCCTACTGGGGAAATTCTCGAGATTAGATCGGCTACGGGCCAAAAAATTTCCTGTCGCTTTTGGCACTCTGCTTACACGACCGAATCACTTGAACATCTTCTTTTACACTGCGCAACAATAGTCAAACAGAGAATAAATGTGTTTGGAAAATGTGTTCATGACCCATCTAGGGTCCATAATGAATTACTATGGTGGTACATGCTACATGGAAAGTCAAATTCACTAAAGCTAGCAGTGGTCACCTTTTTAGTAGAAGTGTGCGGTCTGGCAACTTAGAAAGAACAAACTAGTACTGTAAAGAACATATGTTAAGAGCCCTAATTATCTACTGAAGACACTTTTGGGCCTTTCTCTCTCACGCTCTAACAATATGTATAAGTCTTGAAATATGGAAAACACAGTAGAGGGATTCTAAAAAGAGAGAATAAAAAAAGAGGATATCTGTAATGCAATATGGACTGTACTTTATATTGTGTACTGTCTGAATTTTATAATTGGAATAATGTAATTGTTTTTAATACCGTGAACATTTTACTTTAAATTTTGTAAAGGTTTAATTTGCATAAACCAGATGCAAATAAAAAAAATATCCCACCCAGAAGCACATCGGAGATAATCCAGAGGTCTATATGGGAAAAGGAATAATGTACGGAGGAATAGAACGAATGGGCACTGTTTGGGTTGAGAGCCCTCCACATATCCACCACACCCAGATCAGCCATTCTGTCCCGTATCATTTGTGCGGCCTTAGTAAGTGCCTGATATGACTGGCCCAGTCTATCCAAGGTGATACCTTAGATCGTTTGTTTGGGATAGGTGACTGGGTTTGAGGTGGTAGTGACAGGATTTTGATACATTGATCCGACAGGTCTGAGTCAATAGTGTAGCCAAGGTTTTTGACTATTTTGGAGGAGTGTGGGGGGGGGAGGGGCGGCGGAGAGCGGCGGAGGGCGGTTGCCAAGGGAGGTGGTCCATGGGAGTGGTTGTGGGAGAAGCAGTATTGCTGCACACCATGATTTCAGTTTTATCTGGATTCAGAAGGAGGTGGTTTCTTGTCATCCATCAGTCAATATCACTGAGGCAAGCTTCAAGGTCAGGACGTGGGTTTGGGCTTGTTTTGGGAATTCTTAGGATAATTTGGTTGTCGGCGTAGTTGTAACAGGAGAAGGTGTGCGCACGGATGATTCCTGGTAGAGTGGCCAAATGGAGGTTGAAAAGGAGAGCAGAGAGGTAGTTGTGTTGCAGCGAAATCAGTTGAGACAAAAGGGGCGAGTTAATCGATTTGTTTCCTGTTGCTGAGGAATTAGGAAATCCATTTGAGTGCCGAGCCCCAGATTCCTAGGGAGTGGAATAGTTTACGGTGTCCAAGGCTGCTGACAGATGAAGGAGAATCAGCGCTGTGCAACCCTCAGTCTGCCGCGACCTTGAGATCATCCCTGATCGAGATCAGGGTGGTTTCTGTTCCATGGTGGGGCCTGAAGCTGGATTGCGCGGCGTCAAGTAGTTTGGATTCTATGAAGCGGTTGAGTTGGTAGTATGCAGCCCTGTCAATGAATTTCACGAGAGATCTGGTGTTGGAGATTGGCCTGTAATTCTCAGGGTCAAGGGGGTCGAGGGATGCCTTTTTTAGAAGCACTTTGACATGTGCAGTTTAAAGGCTTCTGGAAAGGTGCCAGAAGTGAGGGAGTAGTTTAGTATGGACCTTGCGTGTTCCCCTGTGTCAGTAGAGGCTAATATTTCTTTCAGAAGAGGCGGGACAGGTGTCAAGGGAGAGGGGGGATACAGAGAGCCTGCTGCTGGATAGTGGATATAGGAACTGGTTTCTCCAGAAGGGTTGGAAAGCGTTGAAGGCTGGCAGTGTGGTTGTCCAGGCAACTGTTTTGGGAGGGATAGGGGGTGATGGAGGGTTTGGTGTTAAAGGTTGCCGTCCTGTCAAGTGCAGTGTTGTAGAAATGTTGCAAGAGGGAATCGGAGCGTTTATGTGGGGGTGGTTTGGACAGAGGTGCAAGTAGGTTTCAGGAATTCGGAGAGCTTGTGGAGTTCTTTGCTGCTGCTGCCGCCCCAATTCAGCATTTGCTTATTGTAGGCCTTTTTTGGCCTTTCGGATCTTGGATTTGTAAATATGGTGGTGGGTTAATATAGATCTGCTGAGAGCGGTTTTAGATGCTCGCTATTTTAGCTAGTTATTTTGACTTTTGAAAGTCTTCAGGTGGGGAGTGAACCATTTGGGGGACGATCCTTTGCGTGAAGCTGCGGGCGTGATGGTGTGAGGAATTGGTGATTCCTTCAGCCAGGAGTCAAAGGATTTGATGGTTAAGGGTCTACCGCAGGACAGCGTCGCTGGGTGGGTAGTGGGGGCGTGGGGCAGAGTAACAGCTTCTGCTAGATCGGGGAGTTCCATGACTTTGTTCCAGCATTTGTGATAAAAAGTGAGGACAGGGGGAGCCGTAGGAGGCGGCGCTGGTGTGTGGGTAGAGAAAGATGGCAGTGGTCTGTCCAGATAAGTGGTTTGGGACTGGATATAGAGCAGAGGTCCTAGGTGCTGAATATCACATCTGGGGTGTGACCACCTGAGAGAGTTGGTCCAGTGGTATGTCGGGAGAGGTTGAGAGCCTCAAGACTGTTGACCAGAGGTTGTCATGGGGTTGTCGCTTATCTCGAACCAGATATTTAAATATCCCAATAGTGTGATGTGATTTACCTGAATTGTAGCTATTGAGTCGGAGATTGTTGGCAAAATGTCATATCCAGGGGGTCTGTATACGAGTAGGAAGCTGTGAGTGAGTGTTGATGGTAGCAAGAAGGGATTGCATGTCTTGGTTTCAATGAGTGATGAAGAAATGAGGTTATAGATTGCTACTCCACCACCTCTGGAAGGTCTGTTGTGGGAAATAAGCCGAGGGAGGCCTTGTGCGCGACTGGGGCAAAGTCGTCAGAACCAAGTTTCAGTGATAAATGAGAGTTCATGATTGTAAGAGGATAGGTCAAAGATGCAGTATCTGTTTATTTGTCACAGAGCTGGCATTGAAAAGGAGGCATGTGACTTCATGAGGGGATTTTCCTGATGCTCGTTGTTGGGGGTGCTCTGTGGACATGGGTGAGGAATGAGATGGGAGGCGTGGTCGTATCAGTTAGGGTGGTTGAGACTGACTGGGGGTAGTGGGGTATCTGGATGCATATACTCTGTGGGTCGTGTGAGTGGGTTAGGTCGCTGGGGCGCGGGAAGATTAGGTGGGCATTGGTAGGTATGTGAGACGTGAGGTGGGAAGGGTCGGGGTGGGGGAGTGGTGCATGTGTGGGGTGGTTGGGCAATTTTTTTGTGGTTCGAGTCTGGGGTGCACCAGGGGTTTGGGTATAGTGGTCTAGAATAAGGGGATGGAGACTGGGGGAGAGGGGAAGGGTCTGGTAGGGGTGGGATCGGATGGAAGGTTTGATTGATGGAGTAGTGGTGAAGCATAGAGGGTCGAGTGAGAGGGTCGGTCACCCTTTCCGCGTTTTGTGGGTTTGACTGCCAGATGGGTGAGGGGGAAGTAGGGTCAGAGGGAGATGTGGATGAAGCAACTATTTTAGAAAGGGCAAGACATGCTACTTCAAAGGAAGTAGTGTGAAGAGGGAGGTCTGTGGGCGGGGGTCGAGTAGTAGCTGAGGGTTGAGGCGGAGTGGGCGGTCTGGGAGTGGGGGAATTGTTAGTGTGGATGGGGGTGCGTCAGGTTGTGTGAAGTTTGCAGGTTGCGGTTGTCCTCCAGGTATCGCGCTGTCAAGGAGACGCTGGGTTTTCGAGGGAGAGGTGTTTGGGGGGGGTTCAGGAAGTGTAGGGCTTACGTAGAGGGCAGGGATGGGGAGCGTGCCG
This sequence comes from Ambystoma mexicanum, assembly GCF_040938575.1. NCBI lineage: Eukaryota > Metazoa > Chordata > Amphibia > Caudata > Ambystomatidae > Ambystoma > Ambystoma mexicanum. The sequence goes on from NC_090926.1 coordinate 591,284,787, forward strand.
GTACAGTGACTGTTGGAATGACATGCGCTCCATGAGTAGGTGTGTGCCAGCAGATGCAATATTGGTGTCTAGATTTGGGACGACTGGATAGTGGGAGAACTGGCCTAACACGGGGGTGCTGTATGAAGTATAATAGCAGCAGTAACAGGAGCACAAAGGCAATTACGTAAGGCAGTGTAAGTGTTTTGGTAGAAGGACTCGACAGGAGGGGTTGCAGTGTATTTCGTCAAGATTGCGCACTTCAGATGGGCAGCAGGTGTTGGTCTCCTACCTTGTTGGTTGCTGCTGGTTGACTGTTGCGGGCACCACAGGCTAACATGGGCCAACACGATCTGAAGCTGCTTATTCAGGAGCTGCTGTCCTTCACCACAGGGCTGTACTGGCAAGAGCTGCCCTCGGAAGTGTACTCGGAGTGGGTTTCAGATGGCCAATCAGGGGAGGGGGAAGGCTGGGTGGCGGGAGAGGAAGTAGAATGGGGAGCGCTTTTGGTGAGGGGCTAAAGAAATATCAGGCGGTCAAAACGGGGCCCAGGGAATGTTGAAAAGGCGCACGGAATAGTGAAGCGAATTGCGTAGAGTTCCTGGTGTAGTCCGTATTTTTGTCTCAATTCCTATTAAACTCCTCGCATCCAGCAGACAATGCATGGGTCTACTGCAAGAATAAAAACTCTTATGGCCCTGCACAAAGAGCATGATTTTCTCTTGCTCAGTCGGGTTCCCAAGCCACCACACATTCAAGTTCACCCATTGTGCCTGCATCCTGCTAGCAGTCTCACAAATCTGCATTTCTCCTCTGGAGCACCTTGTCAGTAGCTGACCCCTCACCGACTGCTTATAAAGCAGATCTCTAGATCATTACCAAGTGCTATTTGAATCTTCAATAAAACGTCCTCCCACACCCTCTCTGTCCCCGACCCCAATCGGGAGGATCGTTCCCTTAGAATAACTCACCGACTGAACACTGCAACATTTTATGGGGAGGCCACTGCACGGTCAGCGAGCCAGGACTCATAACATCCATTGAAAACACAGTACGGACAGAAATATTTCTTCTACATCAAAAAAAGTCGAAATAAGGATCAGGGTATAGATTCCCAACAGCACCTGAAGTGGCCATTTCGGACTAGTAAAGGTACATGGGGCAGAGCCCCCCAAATGTCACAGGACTCATTGAGATGCACTTCCTGAGGGGCGTAATGAACATGCAGGTAAAAAGTAGGTTCATGGCCTGTTTACATTCAATGTAGAGCATTTTTCATGCCCAGGTCTCTGAGCCTCTTCATGGCCATGAAGGTTTTCCTCTCCTGCTGTACTGCGACAGACTGGGTAGATGGGCAATCTACTAGATCCTAGGAGTTTGCCTTTCTCATGAGCAGCCCTCAGGATCGCATCTGCCTCAGCAGTTAAGGCTATTATCGGGCAGGGCGGTGCTCCAGGTTTTGGCTTGGCCACAAAGTATTGATGGGCACGCTCAACAGCAAACTGCAGTGACAGCCTGGGCAAGTCGAGCAAGACTAGGATGGTGTACTCCACAAACTCTTCCATATATCCCTCCAAGTTGTTCTCCAGGGCACTGATTATCTGGATGTTATTGCGAGTTGATCTGGACTCTAGCTCGGTCTTTCTGGTGACCGACTGGACCTGCTTGATCAAGGCGGCTACATCTGCCTTCAGTACGGGGACATCATCCACTACTCCTACCCTACTTTCTGCCTCCATTAGACGCAAGTCTGCCGTGACTTGATGGAGCTTATCGTGCCATTGATATCGTCCAGCTTCCTGTGAATAGCAGAAAATCCTTTGTTCCTGCATGCAGGCCATCGTATGCTGCAACTGGGTAAGTTCGGGAGGCTCCACACTTTCTTCTGTAGACCTCATGTTGGATGCAGGAGCAGGTCTTGAGGGCAGCTTTGGCGTACATGGCCATGGAGCTTTGCTTTCTCCCAGCCCCCTTAGTAATGTCTGACCTCGGTCTACCGTAGCAGCACCGCCGCAGTGAAGCATAGACCTGTACCGCTGGCAGTCTGGGGGTGACTGGCCTCAGAGCTGATGGACCGCCTTATAGTTTCAAGCAGCCAGCGAAGAGGGGCAGAACTCCAGTGCAGATACACAAGGGCAGTCTCCCAACGTGGTAAGCGGTGGCACAGGGTATGTCTCTTATGCAAGGCTCCCCCAGCGGTTATGGGCCCTATTATGTTCAGCACTCCCTAGGGTGCAATCTGTAGTTTTGTAGCGGCAATGTGCAGCAGTGATGTTGGTGCAACGCTGCGCGAATGGGGCGCGAGTACCCGAGGGGACCCACACCAGTATTACACGGTCTGGGGAACAAGCAAGGCAGATCAGGATCTACACGTTCTCAAGCTCCATGTCACACAAGGTTAGGAGCGTTCCAAACTGTAGGCACGTGTTCCTCACTCCAGGCATGGAGTTTAGGAAGTTTTTGGAAGAGCCCCAGGTTCAGCCCTGGCAGGTTCCAGCCAAATCCCTTGCATATGCAGGACTGCGCAGCAGGTCGCGGTGCCTCCTCTGGCAAATTACCAGCCACTTTGATGCTTGGCAAGCGCCCGTCACTAGCGCTGCCGGCTCCCGCAAATTAGAGAAGGATAATGCGGATATGCCAGCCCTCCGCCGGTAGAGGCCGTGGCTCAAGCCCACAGACAGCTCAGCAAGTCCCACACGGTCTGGCCCGGTTCACCGCTCGCCTGCCTCCCACACGTCCTCCACTTTCCTTCACTGCTTCCAAAGCGGCAACACAGTGGTGGGAGGGCAGCAGCAAGTCTCTGTATGAAGCCCTCACACGCGTTGTACCCTACAAGGGGTCACAGCATCTACCTCGCAGCAGCGGGCGCATTCAGCCACCATCTCCACTGCAGATGTGTGCCCGGCCCACAGGCATTGAAAGTGGGTCGGGAGGCAGATTTAATGGGTTATCTGCCTCACTGCAGCACAAGATCGCCACCCAGCAGCAATTAATGACATATAGAAACAGTGATCGGCAGCTGCAGGCCCTGGGTTGCAGGAGCTCTAAAACAGAGCTGCCATTCTGATCTGCGCACAACAGCACCCCCTCTGCCCAATCATTAGGGGCACTTTTAAACCATAGTGGGTTTTGAACATGGCTGTTGGGGGCAAACTTTGGGCCATGCTTTCGGGGAGTTATTGAAGCCTGCTATGAACTTCCTGGCGATTCTAGTTTTGTGGGAAGGCAGGTTTACTCTTCAGCAGAGTCTTGGCTTTTCTGAGGGTTAGTCGCCATACTTAAACATTGTCTACCCTTCCCAACTATGTGGAATAGTTTGAGAGTTCTGGGTTATCTAATGGTTCCAGGGCTCCGGGCAGGACAATAGCTTGAAGCTTTCAATATAATTCTGGATTTGTTTGCATTAGCATAGTTGGTATGTGCAGTACTAGTACTGGAATAAAAGCTGTTGGTGGCCAAAATTGAGGTGAATTGATAGAACTTTGTGTCAAGTTATTACGGGAGCTGCTAAAATACTTCCTTATTGTATAAAGCAGAGACTCCCCTAACAGGGTTGTACCGTGTCTTATTCCACAATTTGTGCATTTGAGGCTATTTCTCTGTATTTCAGATGGGCATGGTGAATGCCTCCAACCCATATGGCTCTCAGTACAACCAGCCCTCAGGGCAGCAGATGGGACCAGGAGCGTTGGGGCAGCAGATGCAGAACAAGACCGGAATGCAAAACAGTTTACCACAGTTCAGCTTGGACAAGAAGAATGTCCCTGGCACGGGCATGTCAAACATGGTGAGTACTCGTCAATGTGCCGTCTCACCATCTTGGTGACAATCTGGTTATTGCCGTTGTTGACTCATACCATCATGTTGGCTCCCTTTTCTGTTAGCAGGTATTGTAAAATTAGTATTTGTCCCTTCAGCCATCAGGGTTATGTTACTTGGCTGCCACGTGACGCCATAACAGCAGTAGTTATGTCCACTTTTTGAACTGTACATAATCTTGTAGCTCCATAGTACACTTGTAGTTTCTAGCTTCTATTCGATTGTAATGTATAACATGATATGCTCCACATTGTTCTCCCCCCTTTAGGCTCAGCAGCAGTCTCCTCAGGTCCAGCAGGCTGGCTTGGTTTCTGCTGCTCCAGGTCTGGGATCTGGAGCGCCCACCGCTGACCCAGAAAAGCGCAAACTCATCCAGCAGCAGCTTGTGCTTCTACTGCATGCACACAAGTGCCAGCGGCGGGAGCAAGCAAATGGTGAGGTACGGCAGTGCAACCTCCCACACTGCCGAACCATGAAGAACGTCCTCAACCACATGACTCACTGTCAAGCCGGCAAGTCCTGCCAGGGTGAGTGACAGTTTTACTTCTGCATCATTTTGTCACTCCAAACTGAACTTAAAATCAGTTAATTGATAAGAAAAAACCCTATTTGGTTTGTGCATTTATCCCTGTTTTTTCGTATTCTACCACAAAAGGATTTTTTGTATATTGTTTAAGCATTATACTGCAAAGCGCTTAACAAGTAAATGAAATAGTACAAATTGATTGGTTAGATAAAAATCAATTAGGCAAACCAGTAAATGCGTTTTGAGACTAGAACTGAATAAGGGAAAAGGGGATTGAGAACGAAGGGGAGTGCGTTCCAATGTTTAGGGGCTAGTTGGGGAAAGGGACGGTTGCGAAGTATAGAACATGGAGGACGGGAGATTACAAGTAGAAAGGGGTGTCAAGGGGAATATAAAGAGATCAAGGAGAGGTATGTAGGAGGGGGCAAGCTGTGGCGACACTTGAATACCAGACAAGGTTGGAGTATATCAATTTTGTTAGATCAGCTTTAGCTATTGTGCCTCCAGAGTAGTGCCTCCAGGATTTGCTGATTTTTGTAAATTCTTTGTACCTCTGACTTTAAGCCGGAGCACTGTGGAGCTAGTCAAGTAGCAAAACCCAATGGGCATCAGGCAGTTTATTTAAGTTCCACTTTTGTGCCCTCTGAGGATTTTGTACTTGCAGGTTCATTGTCTCAATACATTTCTTGGGTCTCCATTAGTAGTTGAATCTACCTCTGTAATCCAATCGTAGGCCCCAGCAGGAAAATTCATGGGACTATTGCATGGTTAGGGGAGGAGGCACAACCTTTAAGATTGTCCTCACTCCTGATTTCTCAATATCTGATAGAATTTTTGCCATTTAAAAGCTTTTTTCACTAGCATTCCTTCAGTCTTCCCATCTGGTTGTCTGATAATTCCTGTTCTCATGACCTACTGTGTCCAGATAGTCACCCTTGTGTTGCACTTAACTGGAGGAGGAAGTGTAGATACATTTGGCAATGAAGGACTGAAAAAAACAGTGAAATAAAGTGGAACAGTTTGCTTGTGTAGCACTTTCTGCTGTAGTTTTGTTTCAGAGCACTGAGGGAGCATTAAGTGGCTGAAAGTTCAAATGGGATGTAGACTAGAAAATAGCAGGGAACAATGGGGTGTTGTCATTTAAGTCGCATATATGTTTCTTATGCTGGTGTAGAGGTGCTACAAAAATGTTTTGCCAGGTGCCCAGCCACACTGGGTGACTAACTCTATCCTCTATGCATCCATCTTGCTCTGTTTCTTCTTTCTGTAGCCCAACTCATCAAAGTGTGCTTTGTGCATCTCGAGAATCTGGGAATGATGGTGGAAGGGCCTGGGATCTCACCTCAATTCTTTCTCTTGTAGTCCTTGTGTGCAATTTTAGGATTTTCATGGCTGGTACTCCTGACTTTTAAGCCTCACAAATGACCCTTTGTTTGGGCTTGCGGACACCTAACGGGCAAAGAGCTTGAAGGCCCTTTGCCTTACTTTCAGAGAATAGCATTTTTAAGATATTCATTGGGCAATTACAGATAGATCCACGGTTCCTGACTAAAAGCACCATAATCTGCAGCACTGTCTGCTGATTTAGATAGACTGGCTCTCCAGGCCCACCAACACGTCCGCAGAAAGATGTCCTAAGGTTCCAGCCAGTGATTCCTAGGAGTATTCATTACCTTAGATTCCTGTCTTTCTGGTTGGACTCTGAAAAACATCAGACATACATTTAGGAAAGGTTTTCTTTTTCCGTTTTTTATTTCTTAATCCTGCCTGAATAAAATATTTTTCAAATGCCGTTCCCAGAAAGGGAGTGTTCCCCATTTACAATGTTGATAAGGAACAGAGAAGGTGAATTAATGCTAAATTGCCTAGCAAAGAGAGATAGTAGAGGCATATTGGTGATATTGAACAAGCAACAGCCACACAATCCAATTGCATTCTTGAACAAATCTGGGTTGCACATTTTTTAGGAGGTATGCAAAAAGATCCGTTACCATTTTACTTGGACCTAATCTGTGGTCATTACATTTTGAACGCGATGAACTTGAGCAAATGTTGGGCTGCTTGACCTCCAGGGCTTGTGGTCCGGAAAGGATTATCTAAGTGTCTATAGATAATTGATATTATATTCGTATGACTGTATAACAACAAATTGAGTCACCACATGAGCGCCTGGAGTCTGCCCCTGGGTGGTAGTGGTGTGTGGTATAAGTCAGCACAACCATTTTCCTAAGCCAATTCTGCTTGCACCAACATTTTAATGTTTGGCATGAAGGAAGCCATCTTTGTGCTGTATTATCACTACTAGAAACCGGTAGGAAAGACTAAAGACACCTCTGCATGAGATCTATTTTATTTGCATTTATTGCACAAAGCCTGGGGGCATCAGGACACTGGTTACAGGTTAAACATTAATGATACATAAAATGAGCATAAACAAGTGGAAGGGTCATGGCAGATGGGGACTGAACAAGGGCAGGTAAGGTGTTTGCAGGCTCAGGAGAGCAGCGATTCTTGAGAGCAAATGGCACAGTTTTAAGATGTCTCCTGAAGGCTGTTGGACTGTTCAGATCTTAAAGTAAGGGGAGAGCATTCCAGTTCTTGGGGGTGGTTACTATGAAGCCAGTACCGCCTGATCTCTTCCTCCTGAATCTAGGGATGGCCAGCTGGTGGGGGGGTATGCAGAGCGGGTAGGTCTTGTTGATTGAGATATGGAGAATTTTTTTGAGGTATTTTGGCGCAGAGTTAGTCGGACATTTGTGCATGATGGCCAGGGATTTGAAGATGCACTTTTTGATGGGTAGCCAGTGAACACTCATTCGAGTGGATTGTCCTTCAACGTATTCCTTATCTTAGATGTATTCCATCCAGATTTGCTGCTCTTCGGAAAAAAATTTCAGCAGACAGCACCGTGCGTCGATGTTGAGTTGATGGTCCCTTGAAGGCCTCCGTCGAGGGTGACGTCATCGGGTGTATAAGTAGCACGCGCGGTGCCCGTTAGCCTCAGTTCCGTTTTTCCACAGTATACGTTGCTTCGGAGATTCGGCGCACCTAGAGTTCTGTGAAGAATAGTAAATAAACGAATATGTCCTTGTCATCGACGCCGACCCCGAGATCGGGTTTCCAAAAGTGCAAGTCGTGCGGTTCAAAAATGTCGATCACAGACCCGCACAGAGTATTTGTGGTGCCTCGGAGAAGGCCACGACATCGAGGCCTGTACGAAGTGTCAGGTGATGACGGGGAAGGCCTTGCGAGAAAGGAGAGGAGAACTACCGGCAGGTTGCAAACCCGACCGTAAAGCCTTTAGCGCTGAGGTCCCGTGAGGAGAAATCTCCTCGATGCGAAAGGCATCGGTCCAGGTCCCGAAGCGATTCCCATCACTCGTCTTCGACGAAAAAGTCGAAGAAATGACGCCACAGGTCTCCCTCCACCTCGTCCTCAGAGGAGTCCCCAAAAAGGATGAAATGCCCCACGAAACATTAGTCTTCCGAAGAGTGGGATGCATTCAGGGTCAAAATTATGGAGGTGTTTGAGAAAATGGAGCCTCGGTCCGCACCTTCTTCGGAAGCCGGCCGGGAGCGGCATCGCTCCGACACTCATGCGCCTTCGAGCCCGGGTGATCGAAAAAGGAAGGATAGAGAACCTTCCAGGACGCTAAGCGAAAAGGACCGCTCGAGGTCACCACCGTCCGAGACCTAACGCACCTCGAAGGGCAAATCTTCAAAGAGTACCTCAACGCCCTCGAAGCAAACTCCATCGGCCACTATTTCGTCGACGCCATTGACCCCGAAGCACTCGGCGCCAAAGGCTCCAGCCTGGCCAGGCCAGCCAGAAAAAGGGAAAGATGGGGTTACAAGACCTGTAATACACTCGGAGCCCTGTAATACACCTATTCCTCCTCCCCCAGAGGTTTTCAAGCCTCTCCCTAGGAAGGAGTTTTTCAAGTCCTGGACCTCAATTTTTGAGGAACAGGAAAGATCTGATGAGGAGAATGTACCTTTTGGGCTAGAATATGGCACCCCAAATGTCCCAGAATGCCCGATTTCAGAAGAAAGCAGAATGAGGGACTTGGTGGAATCATTACAAAATACAAGTGGCATTGACACATCTCCTGAAAATGACTTGGGCTGGCATGCTCTCCGGGTTCTGGTCTGCCAATCATACCTTCAGATATTGACAAAGGTAGTAGATTACTTAGGATGGGCTAGACCACCAGCCCAATTCATCCAGGATGATTTGACAGATATATTGGACCATGGTCCCACCAAAGACCCAGTACTACCCTTTCATGTAGCCCTGCAAAATATGGTGGCCAAGAATTGGGAAACTCCGGATTCTATTCCTCCAGTAAATCCCTCACCTCAAAATACCGCCCTGCCAGTAGCGACCCCCGCTATCTATCCAAACATCCCACTCCCAAGAGTCTGGTCATACAGGCAGCCACAGCTTCTAACAAACTTGCGTACCCTTCTATCCCTCCAGACAGGGACGATAAGTGTGGATGGCTGGGCACGGAAGGTATTTTCAGCTGGGAATATGGCTTTAAAAATCTGCCAACTCCACATGTGCCTTGGCAAAGTTTTTTGTACGCTCTGTGGGAGTGCATCGCAATGGCGGCGGAGCACATACCAGAAGGGGACGAAATGGAAGGGTTCCTAGCCATCGTTGGAAATGGAAAGGAAGCCGTGCAGGAATCCCTTCAATCTGGATTGGACAATGCGGGTAGTGTAAGCAGGTCCATGGGCACTAGCACAGTAATGCGCAGATTTACTTGGTTACGGAAGTCTGGTTTCGCACCGGACGTACAGAACTGCCTTCTGAACATGCCTTTTGACGGGTCTCACCTTTTTGGCAGCAAGGCTGACGAGAGCCTTGAGAGGTTGCAGACCCCAAAAGCAGTTGCCAAATCTTTAGGGGCTGCTATTGGGCAACATCTGCCTTTTCGTGCGCCAGGACAATCGTGGAGGGGACGATCCTATCGTTACTACTCATATGGAAAGGCGAGAGGAATGGCCAGTCAAAGGGGCCAGATAAAGGCTACTCACGGTGGACGAGCAAAACGTGCAAAGCCAGCTCCAGCTGCAGCCTCTTTGCCATCATCGGCTGCAACAACCGCCACAAACCCACTTTGAGGACTTGCATCACAAAACACCTGTAGGAGGCAGGCTGTCATAGCATCTGCAAGAATGGCGAGCCATTACTTCAGATGTTTGGGCTCTAGAAATAATAGCCCAAGGTCACTGCCTTCCTTTTCTAACGCAACCTCAAAGCAATCCACCAGGGAGACAACCTTTGAAGTTTTCAGACCCGCTCCTACAGCAGGAAGTTCTAACGCTGCTGGAGAAATGTGCTATAGAACCAGTACCTGCAGCGGAGAAGAACAAGGGATGGTACTCCCCGTATTTTTTGATCCCCAAAAAGGACGGAGGACTGAGACCCATCTTTGACTTCAGAAACTTGAACAAGTTCCTGAGGAAGGACAAGTTCAAGATGATTACCCTTTCTCAGATCCTTCAGGCCCTTCAACTTCAGGACTGTTTGGTGTCATTGGACCTCCAGGATTCTTATTTTCATGTGCCGATTCATCTCAAGCACAGAAAATACCTGAGGTTTGTAGTTGGCGACTCACTATCAGTTTCGATTCCTGCCATTCGGATTGACCTCCGCCCAAGGGTCTTCAAGTTAATGGTAGTGGTGACAGCGCACCTCAGGATAGGGGGGATTCACGTCTACCCCTACCTGGATGATTGGTTGATCAGGGCACGTTCTGCTGAACAAGCACTGGATCATCTGAAAGTCACCTGCCACTTCCTCCACAGACTAGGCTTCTCCCTAAATTTCAAGAAGTCGCAAATGACACCTTCATTACATAGGAGCTGTATTAGACACATCCTTGGGAAAGAGCTCGCCTCCCAAGTCGAGGGCTCAAGACATTCTTTAGATGGTTTCCAAAATGCCCCAAATCTCCTGGCTTACGACTTCTTAAGGTTGCTCGGCCTCATGGCATCCTGCATCTTCCTGGAGGCACGTTTGAGGATGAGATCCCTTCAATGGGCTCTAAAGACTCAGTGGTCCCAGTTCTCAGGTCAAATGACAAATCTTCGCCAGATTCCGAACAAGGTTCGACAAGATCTTCTATGGTGGACTTGTGCAGAGAACATCCTAAAGGAACCTTTTTGGCAACCATGGCCAGAGATTGCAGTAGTGACGGGCGCCTTACTCATGGGGTGGGGAGCTCATGCCAACTATCTGACAATCAGCGGCCGTTGGTCTCCATTGGAGTCCAAATTACACATCAACCTTTTAGAGCTGAGAGCAATCAGACTAGCGCTGAAAGCTTTCCTGCCATCTGTCAGGGGAAAGAATGCCCTGATAATGATGGACAACACAGTGGCCATGCATTATCTATACAAAAGACGAGGTGTAGGGTCACTACCTCTGTGCAGATGGGCAATGCAGCTCTGGTATTGGGCAATTCAGGAGGGAATCTCCTTAATGGCAGTTCATCTAGCCGGGGAGGAGAATATGACGGCAGATGCTCTGAGCAGGCAGAGCACGGTGTCCCACGAATGGGAACTGGCTCAGGAAGTCATTCAAGAGATCTTTGCCTTTTGGGGAATCCCCCAAGTAGACCGATTTGCGACCGAAATCAACCGGAAGTGCGAAAGGTATTGTTCGGGGGGAATTTCCCCCGAGAGGAGCCCTGGGAGACGTGTTCATGGTAGAGTGGAATTTCCCACTATTGTACGTGCCCGCAAACACCCCCCGCCTCCCCCCCCGCACCCACCCATTCCCATCATTCCTCAGGTCATCAGGAGACTGACGGTTTGGGAATCGCATGATCCTAATTGCCCCGGATTGGGCCAGGAGAACGTGGTACTCTGACCTTCTAGACATGTCATCTGTCCCCCGGTACGTCTTCCTCAGAGAGAGGACCTTCTCTCACAAATGGAGGGTCAGGTTCTCCATCCAGAGGTCAAAACTCTCAACCTTCATGCTTGGTATCTGAAAGGCTGACGTCATGGAGGTGTTGCTTTCGGCAAGAAGGCCAGCAACAAAATCTCTATACCTATGCCGTTGGAGGAAGTTTTGCAACTGGTGCAGAGAAAAGAATGTCGATCCTTTTCTATGTTCTATCCCGGAAGTACTGTCCTTCCTCTTGTCCCTAGCGCATAGAGGTCTAAATGTTGGTACCATTAAAGGTTATCTTGCAGCGCTTTCCATCTTCAAGCGCTCGTCGGAAGAATGCTCCTATTTCAAAATTCCTTTGGGAGTGCAATTCTTAAAGGGACTCACTAATGTGTTTCCTCCTTACCCATTCCAAGTGCCAATTTGGGATCTCAATGTGGTTCTAAAATTCTTAATGTGTGCTCCTTTTGAGTCATTGAAAACTTGTCCATTAAGATTACTGACATGGAAAACAGCTTTCCTAGTTGCTTTAACATCTGCAAGAAGAGTGAGCGAATTGCAGACACTGTCTTCTGGGCCACCCTATACTGTGTTCCATAAGGACAGAGGGTTGAGGGTTAAACCCTCATTATTACCTAAAGTAGTATCTGATTTTCATTTAAGTCAGAAAATGTTTACCCGCATTCTATCCTTCACCCCATCCTACTAAGGAGGAGGAAATATTGCACAGGTTGGCTCCAAAAAGAGCTTTAAGCTTTTACATCTCTAGGCTTCTCAAACGTAGAGTGCACAACCAACTGTATCGGTTACACTGGAAGGAAACTGGGTCAATCGGTGACAAAACGGACAATATCAAGCTGGACTGTGCTTTGCATTTCAGAATGCTACAGATTAGCACAAAAAGACCCACTAGAAGGGTTAAGGGCTCATTCTACCAGAGGCATCTCCTCTTCGACAGCCCTTCAAAGAGGTGTTCCAATAAGGTCCATTTGTGAAGCCGCAACTTGGTCTTCACTGCACACCTTTTCAAATTTCTATAGTCTGGATGCTTCCCAGTCTAAGGAGCGGAGTTTTGGTAAAGCAGTACTAAATTCAGCCATCTTAGGACATTGAAAAATCTAACCCCTCCTCCAGAGAAATTATCCATACTGCTTTGGCAGTCTAGCTAAGATGAGGAATACGTTGGAGGACACAATCCACTCGAAGAACAAGTTACTTACCAACTGGTAAAGTTCTTTCGATTGGATGTTCCTCCAGCGTATTCCTCATCGCCCTCCCAGCCTACCCCTCTGTAGATTTTTACGGGTTATTGCCAACTCAACTCTCGCAAGGCTGATACCGGTCAGCCGGCACAATCTACACAGTACAAAATCAAAGATAAAAAGGGGAAAAACGGAACTGAGGCCAACTGGCGCTGTGCGTGCTTCGTGATGACGTCACCCTCGAAGGAGGCCTTTGAGGGACCATCGAATCGATGCACAGCGCCCTCTGCCGAATTTTCTTTTTCCGAAGAGCAGCAAAGCTGGATGGAATACATCTAAGATGAAGAATACTTTGGAGGAACATCCAATCGAAAGAACGTTACCAGTTGGTAAGTAACTTGTTCTTCTTGCTGCTGAGATGTTAGCGTCTTGGTATGTTAAGAGCTGCTCTGGGGGCGATGATTTGTAGTTTCCTGATGTTACGCGAGGAGGTTTCTATAAATGCGGTATTATAGATGTCTAACATTGAGCCTAAGATGGCTCTAGCAATAGTGACAGTTTTCCGGGGTCAGGAGTGGCCTGCAAGCGTTAATACATTTCGCAGTGTGGGCGGCAGAGGAGGTGACTGCATGGACCTGCTTTGAGAGGCACATAGTGGAATCCAGGTAGACACCCAGGGTCTAGACTCTTAGAGACCGGGATGGAGATGGCCTCAATGATGAAGGCTTTGTTGTAAGGTCTGAGCTTGTAGAGGGAGGTGAGAGCCAATCAGTAGGATTTCTCTCATTTCATCATTGAGGCAAAGGTGATGAGAAGCCATCCAGGCCTGGATGATGTGATAGATTGAGTGAAGGTTGAGAGAGTCAGTGTAGTTTCCTGTCGGAGGGAGCAGGATCTGTGTATCATCCGCATAGTTTGTGTAGGCAATACCTTTTCCTTCATTATAGGGGAGTATTGTTTCCTTCTCCAGCAAGGTTCCCTCCTGCATTCATTGTAGATTACACTTCACTGTAGCACCACTCTGATTGCAGGTAGGAACTGAATGCCCCCTGAATATCCAATGTTGGTCAAATCCATTTGTAAGTGAAGCCTGACCTTTTGAGGCTGAACGGGGCATACATGTCCGAAATCAAGAATGGCAAAAGAAATCTATGGAAACAAATGGCAACAATTCATGCAAGGAACTCCACAAAATCCTATGGTAATTAAAGTCCCCTGTCAAACCCCACCTATCATGCAAGCATTCTGAGACAGACTATCCAACCACTCTCCTAACATTGCGCTTTTAAGACATCACACCATCACCTCAAAACTAGCTCTGATCACCCCCTGTCCCCTCAACCTCCTGCCCTCCATCAAACCCAACCCTTCCCCTCCTTACCAGCCTGCTCTTAGTTTACACCCATCTCCCAGAATGAGTTCTACAACCTACTAGCACTTAGCTGACCCTCTGGCTTTTCTGGAGACCCATGCTCACCCTCCCTTCATAAAGACCCTTACCACCTGTGCAGGCAGTTTCCCCCCTCTTCATCAATAACATCCCCCTCATCTGGCATCTTCCCAGAGGCCTTCAAAACCGGTCACCTTTCTTTTCCTCCCCCGTGCCCTATCACAAAATGGGTGTCCCACAATGAGCCTGCCTTACCCCTCCTTCACATCTACCGAAGCCCACTGCCAGCTCTCATCCGCTCTAATTTTTAAAAATAACAAGACTCTGGCCTCCCTCCAGAACCTCTTCCCTTGGCCTATGGATGACGACCAACCGCCATGTCTTAAACCTAGGCAAATCGGTCATACTTTTATGCACCAAAACCTCTCTCGTTCCTCAACTGATAACCTGGCCACAAGCCCTGGGAGCCCCACCAACTGCATCCACCTGTGTTAAAACCTTGGATGCACCATGGTTGCAGACCTATCTCTCTCTCTCTCCAAACACCTCCATATCCAAAACTTGCCCTGTACCCTTATGCCTACTAAAGTACTAAAATACCTGTACCTGGATGACTGGCAGATATGTGACCGCTCGCGGGAGCTGGCCGATGGATGGGCACACACCTCCACACCCACCCACACACACATGTCCGGCTATTGACAGATCTGGGATTCTGTCACCTGTCTGAAGTCCTGCTTAACACCATGGCAGAACGCGCTGTTCCTAAATGTGAGACTCCTTACGGTGTCTTTCCTGGGGTCATCCTCGGAGGGTAGGCTAGCAGCCATTGAAGGAAAGGTGCAACAGCTGTCGTCGACAGAGGGCCGCGCTGCGGGCCATCAAGTTGTTAATGGGCATGTCGTCCTGCATCTACATCATACTTCTCTGCATGTTGCAGATGCGACCCTACAGGAATTCCTGGACGCCTGCTGGCTTCAGGTGTCAAAGCTGCTGGAGAAGGATCTGCATATCAACTTCCTGGAGCTGGTGGGGAGGGAGTGGGGGGCGGTAGTGTTCTGGGCCCCTATATCGTTGCTACCGTCGCTGAAGGGCAAGGTGGCGAGGATCTTCACAGACAACACCACCATGTTCTACATCAGGAAGCAGGGGGGGGGGCTTCTATCGCCGGCCCTCCAAGGAAGCACAGGAATTAAGGCACTGGGCTTTAGGACAGGGGATGTTCCTCATCCCTCTCCACCTGGCAGGAGTGAACACCATTGCAGACTCCCTCAGCAAGGAACTGCGCTTCTGCCACGAGTGGGAGCTTCATCAGGATCAGGTGAATCACCTGTTAGTCAAATGCGGCAGACCCCAGATCAATCTGTTTGACGGTGGCCAACTCCAAATGCCAGACGTTTGCCAGCAGATTCCAACAGCCAAGCCTGGGGGACTCGTTCTCCTTCTCATTGGAAGGGCTCTCTATACATGTTTCCTCTCCTGCTACAAGTCATCAACACACTGTTCATGCAAGATGATACTCATCGCCCCAGCGTGGCCGAGGCAGATGTGGTATCTGGACATTCTCAGCATGTCTGCGTCGTTTCCAGTCAAAGTTGCTGGTGGTTCCGGATCTTCTCGCCAGAGAGGGAGGTGCAATCCTTCACGACCCGGTATTGCTGAACCTGAGGGCTTGGCTCCTGAAGCCTTAGAGTTTGGAGGTTGTTGACAGCAGACTTCAGGGAAGTTTTCGCCAAGGCCAGTGCGTTGTTGACTTGACTGATATGGCCATAAGTGGAAGAGTTTTGCTACATGGTGCCGGTTGTAGAAGATTATCCCTTTTGAGGGTCACAGCCCCACAGATCCTTCCATACTTGCTATCCCTGGCAAATGGCTGGGCTGGCGCATTCCTCCATCCTCCATCGTGCATATGGTAGCTATCTCCTGCTACACCAGGTCCCCAGGGTCCCCAGGAAGATCTTTGCTTTGGTCCCACCGACTCATCAATGAGTTTCTCAAAGGACTTTTCCGATCTTTCCCACCGGTGAAGGCTCGTACCCCGGCGTGGGAACTAAATGTGGTTCTGACTAGGCTCATGGGAGGGGGGGGGCGGAGGGTGCGGCCCTTCGAGTCTATGCTCAGGCCCCACTCACGTTTCTTTTGTAGAAGACTGCTTTCCTTGTGGCAATAATCTCCGCCAGACGTTTGAGATCCAGGCCCTATCCTGCAAGAAACTGTACCTGACTTTCCATGAATCTAGGGAGATGCTGCACACACCCCTCTTTAATGCTGAAGGTTCTGTCGGAATTCCACCTCAAGACTTTGGTGTTCTGTTTTCTTCTCGAAACCTTTGTTGCTGGCAGAAAGGGCACTATCTGTACGTTGCTCGTGACCTCAAGTTCTACATGACGCGCACCGAGTTGTCGGAAGACTTCACATCTATTTGTGAATTTTGGTCCGGTGATTCCCATTTCAAGGTGGCTCACCGGCTGCATCAGGTTTTGTCATCAGTTGGTGAACCGACTGCTGCCTGGCCTTCTGAGAGTCCACTCCACCAGAGCGATCGCTGGGTCGTTGGCGTTCCTGTCTGGTGTGCCCCTGATGGACATCTGCAGGGCTGCTACATGGAGGTCCACACAGCTTCATAAAGTTCTACTGCGTTGACAAGGATTCCAGGGAGGATCTGAGAGCGGGCACACTAGTGACCTCCCCCAGCACCCTGCCTCATGCCTGTCCTTGGGTTGCTTACAGGAGCCCGCCCAGCCCACCAAACTCCTTATCTTCCCACCAGAAGCGCATTGAGACTATAATAATGGTAGTATACGCTATACAAATGACATCTACAATATAAGAAATAAAAGAAAGGACTCTACCTGTTTCATGAGCAATACTGTGGGTCTGCAGCAGGTGCTTTTCATAGGCAGTCATGGTCCATATTTTGTCGGCAAACTTCGATTCCAGTGACACACTGGTGCAGTTGGATACCAATATATCCTTGGGACGAGCAATGGATTGAGTGATTTTCCAGATCAATGGTCTGTGTCATTGAAGCTGAAAGATGAAGTAATCGCAGTAGGCAGAAATTCTGCAAGGCAGGGTTCCCCCATTGACCTCAGGCACAGAATCCAGTCCCTGAGGCTGTGGTTGGTTTGAGGCGACCCAATTAAGATTGATAGAAAAAAGCATGCAAAGTCGCATAAGATGAGGGAGATGAAACTAGGCCACCTGCCTGATAAACTGCGATAAAATAAAAATGGGTCCGTTTGGCACTGAGGTTGAGTCCTGGCAGCAGATGTCTTCTGGATCTAGTGATGCAGGCACGGTCCATAGCTTCAGAGATGAGGCCCTCAAGCAGGAGTGGTGATCCAGTTCCTATGTTACTCCCAATGGCTGCAACATGTTTCAGGTTCTGAAAATAAGGAAACCATGTGCAAAAACGTTTTGAAGAATGTTTGCAAAATACATGCCTTTGGCTATTTAAAGATTACATGATGGATAATAAACCATGTTTACACGTGAGCGACTTGGTATGTTAATGTCTGAAGATGGATAACTGCGATTTTTCATTTTTGTGGTAATCGATGTTTGTTGAAACTCATTTTGATCTCAAATATTTTCCATTGCAGTGGCACACTGTGCCTCATCTCGGCAGATCATCTCCCACTGGAAGAACTGCACTAGAAATGACTGTCCCGTGTGCCTGCCGCTGAAGAACGCTGGTGACAAGCGCAATCAGCAATGTAAGATGATGGCTCGAGTTAATTGGGTGTTGTGGGCATCAGTACTGCTATGACGGGTGAAGGTGTCTGTTGTGCCATCATGGTAGACCACAAGACAAACCCTGACTTTTGGGGAAACTTTTCTTTCTGGGCCAGCATAGTTCCAGACTCCAGGATGACCGAGTCTTTATTTGAATCTGAGTTACCTGCATGTGCCACTCAAGAATACATTTAGTCTGAATGGGGAAACATTTTGCTCAAACCTTGTGTTGGAAGGGTTCTCATGGACTTTGGTTGTGCTTTTCTTCTCTCCTTTACAGCGTTACTAGTGGGAGCAGCGGTTGGACTGGGCAGTGCCAGCTCGGTGGGCGTGGGGCCCCCCAACAACCAGAATATAAACACCACTAGCCAGATCGACCCCAGTTCCATTGAGAGAGCCTATGCAGCACTTGGGCTCACCTACCATGGGAGCCAGATGCAGACGCAACCCCAGGCTCAGGTGAAAGGGCAGCCACCTGGACTGTCACCCCAGGGGATGCGCTCCATGAACTCCATGGGTAAGTCAGATATAATGTCTTGCTCAACATGCACCTAGTGTACCTTTGCTTTCTTGTCTATGGATTTTTCTTATTGCGGTCCACACCACCTATGCCAATGTTATCTCTGACTGCAGTTCAGTTGTCCATACATGCCCCTTTTGCATTCATCTTTGCCGTTATTTAGCCCTTTCTTTGGTACAATTCTCCCTTTGTACTTCTAATGGGCTGAGCATAATTCTCCTCTCTCCAGCGCTTGTATGTTATCGCTATATGTGATGAGTTTGAACTCTCCTTTAAAGGAGGAACCCAAAAGAGAAGCACACTACTCTTGTAAAAAGTAAAGACCTTGGTGTGATGCTGCAAATGCATCGGAGGGACAGGGCTTTTTCGTGTATGTTCTGTTATTTTCTGCCCAGGAGTCCATGTGGGACTCCTGTCAGTGCAGCTCTTCCTCTTTTTGGTTTGATGAACAGACTTTTGGGGTACCCTTATGGCACCCATGGGTGGGGGTACAACCCTGTACCCCTAGTGTATGTTTTTGGGCACCTTTTTGTGGCCCACAGAGCAGGGTACGGGCTAGTGGCAGCTCCATGCTGAATTGACAGGTGCCCTGCGCATCCTCCATCAGTGGATTCCTGATGGGAAACAAGATGGCCCCGTGGCCTTGTGCTTTCTATCACCTGTTATCTTACTTTTCCCGAAGTCCTGGGAAGCCCTGACTGTCCCTTCACCCTGACTGGGTGTTGCGTGGAAGTTCCATATATGGTGTTGTGAGGAAGTCCAGGCCAGACTGGCTGGAGCTTTCCCAATGACTGTATGTTGTGGGTACGCTCGTGGGATGGGACCTGGGTGAGTGGAGTGTGACGAATACACCTTCCATTTTAAGGGTGTCTAGTATCTGGTGGTTGACACAATGACTGAGATAGCCTTCGGCGAAACTGGTATGAATGCACTGTGTAGTGCTGAATGTCAGAGTGCTTGTCCGAATCAACATTCTGTGTTGAGTCTCTGGATGGAGAAGAATGGCCTGAATGAACTTTAAAGCCCACTGGAAGAACTGTTGCTGCTGTCCTTCGCTAATCTGAAAGCTGCTGGTCCAAGGGAGGACCTGGTTAGGAGACCCCTTCCCGAGCTACGAGGGACCATCATGCACCAGCTGATCTTTGCCAAAGCTCCCTGGCCGTCAGACCCTTGAAAGGCTGCCGACCGGAGACTGGGACCGCCAGGAATCGCAAAGAAAAGCGCCTGGACATTGAAGTCCATCACCGTTGACAACTGCCGCAGTGCTCCTTTGCCTACGAACATTGAAACAAGGACTCCCTTGCTCATCCTTGTTGACAGCTTTCGTTCTGCTGGAGAAAGTGAAGGCTGCCGACGACCGAGGAGAATCCACAGGTGGGTTTCCCGGCACCCGAAAACTGCAGAGACGCTGATGACTCCACGCCCTTGCTTGACCAAAGTTCTTCATTGACTCCTTGCAGCAACGAACACTCATCGTTTAGGTGCCCCGCACGTCTCGGCTTGCTGGACGTTTTCGACCGATCACCAACGAGCACTGCAAAAACTGAAGCTGCTGCCGCAACAATAGGTTTCACCCTTTTTCCTCATGGGATTTCGATACATCTTTATTTACAGGTTGCCCAGGTGGATCCTCATACAGAACTGCCCCTGCTGGTAGGGGCTCAGTATTCTGCCCATTGTTCTAACCAACTGCTTTCCACCTATGTCTATTGTTGGTTCCTTTATTATTTGATTTGTGACATTTAAACTAAGTACAGTTGATGCACTTTAATGAAATCTGATTGTAATTGTGGTAGCAGGTAGAACTGTGTATGTTTGCCATTGTAGATCAACTGTGCACAAAGTGAGTTATTGTGATTGTGTATATTACCTTGAACCTTAATTATGTTGTGTTGACATTCCTTGGTGTGTGCTTGGGGAATACACTGTATTTGAGGAGAGGGAGAGATCTAGTGGAAGCTGCACAGTATTAGTTGTTTTCGAAACTCCAAAGGGAATGTCGACAGGGTGTGCCAGTAATGCTATCCCTAGTGACGTCCACTTATCGAGGTCCCTCATATATTTTTCCCCGCCATACTAGACAGACGCGTATAGAAGAGTTCCTTTCGGAGATAAGCCATTGAATTTGTATAATTATGATAGAAAGAAAAATGATCCTTTCTTTGACTGGCGTAACGCTACGCCGAGGAAAGGGAGAGAATACTTCCGTCGGAGACCATCGTGATGGACCATACGGCCTTGGAAGGCTGCCCGGGCCTTGGCCCAGACAGCAGGCAGAGAGGGGAGGCCATTGTTGGGAGGCCATTTTAGAATGCATATTCTCCCCTTCCTACACTGTTTGCCCAGCTGTCATCCCCTTTAACCAGAATTATGGAAAACACGAGTGTTTTCCATAAGTGCAACCGTAAATTCCCCTGGGTGGACAAACATTTAGTTTGCAACTTGTGTCTCCCGAGAGACCACGTCGAAACGTCTTGTCGAGTGTGCAGGCTCTTCAAGCCTAAAACGGTGAAGGACCGGTCCACTAAGTGCTGGGCCCACTACGCCAGGCAGATCGAGGCCATGGAGGTAGGAGTCTTCAGCGATGGCAGCGACACTGCACTTTCGGACGGCGAGGGCACCAGTAGCTTCAGCTACCCAAGTGCATGCCCCCGACCCCGTAGGACAGGCCGGCGGCCATGTTGTGGGGACTACACCCGGCGGTGGAAGCGCTTCAAAAGCACACACCACAAAACACATTGGCCCCAGTCGACATTCGATAGATGAGTCGAATACTCGACAACATTCGACACCCCGTGAACTGTCCACAGAGTCCCGGTCCTCTGGACGATCTTGTTAAGAACGCCACACGACAGGGCTCAGGTATTGAAAGACAGCAAGGGTGTTGCATGAAAAACGCCTTCCCCTTTGCCCCCCACACTCTTACGTTCGTTCTTCATCTAGTAAAACGTCAGGCCTCAAAATGTCAGTTACACACGCCTCTGTGCCCCAGGGTGGGGGGAAAACCTGATAAGAAATCCTCTAAAAACCCCCATAGGGACATGAGTCCTACTAGGGACAGGCCTTCACAAAAGGGAATCTTATCCAACCTATAGAGAAACCTTAAGACTCTAGGCCAAAGCTTATACCTCCTACTAATGAAGACATGGGTATTCCGACACTGTATTCCCAAGTTCAAAGGAATGGTTTTCGCAGGATATCGACAGTTGTGCGAAGAATGACCTTTATGGGGATTACTTGAAAAAAATCCAGATTACCATTAAGCTTTCAGACCAACCGTCCCACCGCAGCCCCTTCTGGCTCTCAACCTCCTACCAAGAGGGCTCGTTCTGATGTCCCAACACAGGGCAGAATTATAGATCTATATGACCCTGAAAAAGATCCAGGCGACCAGGATGATCTTTCATTTGTGGAAACATCTGACCCTCAATTTATGAGGACACAGGCAAACTTTATTATGGAGAGGACCTGTACCATTAGGGGAACATGTACTCCTTAGATTCCCTTTTTATTCAGGACCCTCCAGTGGTAGATTCCCCTGTATACCATCAACCCCTTCTCAATGAAGTCTTAACCAAAGTGGCAGAACATTTCCACATTGACACAAACGAGGTACAGGAAGACTGACTTCTCTGAACAATTGTTGAGAGACAGTAGGGTAGTTGATCCCACTGCTAAAATCTGTGCAACGCAGAATCCAACCACCTTTGGAGGCACCGAATCTCACACAAGCTGTTAACCCGCGTGTGGAAAAACTGTGCCTGTACCCTCAGACCCCCTATACATAAGAGGCCAGTTAAAACCAGACTCTTTGTTGGTTACCACCACACGACAGAGCAGGCACACCCCTTGCTTGCTCCGTGGCTCCTCTGGATAAGGAGAGCAAGAAGATATATGTAATGGGCAGAAAAGTAGCCTCTTCTGCAGCCTACCAGACAAGAATTGTGAATAATGCTACACTTTTAGCAAGTTACAACTGCCATAAGTTGGAGGTGGTTTCCCGCGTTAATCTCATCCGTACCTGAGCCACTTAAATCTCAATTAGCCGAGGTGGCAGCAGACTGAAAAGCTGTCTGCCCGTCTCCCCAAGTGAAATTTTGACGTGCCTGACAATGCAGGGAGAGTTATAGCAGAGGGTACTATTATAAAGAGGCACGCATGGCTTCGCCAATCTGGCTTCAGGCCAGAAACACAGGCCACCTTAATATGCTAGTGGAACCTGATGTGCTCTTCGGCAAGGCTGTAGAAGACGCCCTTAAGACAACAAAGGATGAATACAACACTCTTAAGTCTTTAGGTCAGCTCACGAACAAGCCCACGGGGCAAAGAGGTAACGGCTTTTTTTGCCGCTTTCGGGGCCAAAATTCTCAGAGGGGGAATCGGGATACAACCAAGGCCAAGGTTCCTATGGCAACAACCAAGGACAAACCTTTCAGGGCAATCCACGAGGACAACGTAGAGGTCGTGGTAATCTGGGCAGGGGCCCAGCTCGAGGTGGCACCCCACCTCAGAGCAAGTGACATTCCGCTCCAGGTACCCTCCCATGCATCTCCAGTGGGAGGACGCATTTCCAACTTCACCCACGCTTGGGATGGTATCACCTCAGACAGATGGGTGCTGTCCACAGTAGCAGGAGCTACTGCATTGAAGAAGTTCTATGTCCTCGCGATCACCCCCGATACAAAAGGCACAGTCAGAAGAACATCAGCGGATCCTTCTAGAAGAAATAACAGTGCTTCTATTATAGAACGCCATAGAAGTGGTCCCAGCCAACCAGGTAAACAGGGGTATTTATTCAACTTACTTCCTTGTGCCCAAAAAAGATCTAACCATGCTCCCAGTATTAGATTTGAGGCCTGCAAACAAGTATGTCTAGCCACAAAGGTTTTGCATGACTACGCTACAAGAGGTAATCCCGCTTCTAAAAAAAAAAAATTACATGGCAACACTGCATATGAAAGATGCACAGAAGATTCTTGCGTTTCAAGATGGCGAACCTGGTTACAGACTGGGCAGCCCATCGCCATTGTGGGGCACCTCACAGGGACAGTCCTTTTTCCAATTTTCAAAGCTGCTCCAAAAAGTCCAGCAGCAGTGGTAGAGCCTCCTCAGCCAGAGGCTCCACTCTGCCCAAACAATGACACCCCGCTCCAGGTCCCCTCCCATGCCACTCCAGTTAGAGTTTGCATCTGTCAATTCACCAACGCCTGGGAGGGTATAACGTCAGATAAGTGTTTTAGCCACCGTGGCAAGCGGATATTGTATAGAATTTATTCAAAGGCCATCCAACCACCCGCCAAAACACAGAAAAATTACTCGAAAGGTGCATGTTACTGGAGGAAGTTAAAGCCCTGCTGGAAAACGACACCATAGATATCGTACCAGCAAACCAGGATAAACAAGGGTATTTATTAAATGTACTTCCTTGTGCCAAAGAAAGACCTAACAATGTGCCCGGTACTAGACCTGCGCCCAGCACACACCTATGTCAAGCCTCAAATTTTGCATGACAACGCACAGGGGATTATTCCTTTCTTAAAACGGGGGATTACATGGCCACATGGGACATGAAAGATGCATGCTTTCATATTTCAATGTTCCGAGCGCATAGGAAGTATCTGTGCTTCCAGATAGCAGGAGAACACTACCAGTTCAAGGTGCTCCCTTTCATCATATCCTCGGCCCCAGGGGTATTCACAAAATAATAGAAGTGACACATCTACACAAAGTTGATCCCAGTGTACCCTTATTTGGACTGGCTAATAATGGGGGTGTCGACTCAAATTTGCAAACACAAACCCAAAGAACAATCAACCTTCTGTTCCTATTGGGATTCTCCATCAGCGAGGAAAAAATAAATCAAGTCTCGTACCCAGTCAAACAAAACAATTTGTGGGAGCAATCGTAAAAACAGAGGAACGGCTAGTATTCCCGTCAAACAAGAGTTCAGAACATGCTGTTGCAAATACCTCGCTATCTAGCCGGTTGCCAGATAAAAGCAATGCGCCTGCTGGGAATGATGGCATTGTGCATTTACCTAGTTCCACATGCGCGGCTGCGCATGCTCCCAATGCAGGAGTGGTTAGCAAAACAATGGTCTCAGGCAAGCGGTCAGTGGGACAAGCTAGTGGCTTCTCTAACCTTAGTACAGGGTCTTCGCTGGTGGTCCAGGGACAACCTGCTAAAAGGAAAACCCTTTCACAATACACCAGTTCAAGATGTACTAACTACAGATGCCTAACTCTACAGACGGGGAGCCCATTACCTTCACTACATAGCTCACGGCCTGTGAAAACACACCACAGCCCAAAACCACATCAACCTACTTTCTGGCAGTTCTCAAGGCTCTGCAGGCTTTTCAGCAGCATCTAGTAGGCCAGGCAGTGTAAGTGCCCACAGACCCATTGTTAGGTAGAATTCTCAGACATTTGCTAATTCCCTGCTACCTTGGAGCACCCCAGCTCTTTTGCTGGACTTGGACTTTGTTTTTATCCAGAAGAGAGTGACCTTTTTCCCCACGCATGCATTTTTCTTTGATTTGAACTGTTTTTTAGTTTTGATGTCCGACAAACTCCATAGACAGAAGCGTTTTACATTGTGATGCACAGCACCCCCACTGCAATGGCATAGAGAAATCCTTTGAATTTCTGCTAAGGTTTACTGGCTTATTAAGGCTTATTATTTTGTTATATATATAAATCCTTGAAATATGGTAAAACGAGGAGAGAGGCGCACTCCAGTTCCCTGCACAACCTTCTCAGCCACTGGTGTTCTCAGACGACCGGTTTCTGTGCTCTTGCACGTCATCAGGGAGGCAGTCTTAACTTGCAGCTCACAGCAAAGTGCAGGTGATGATAATCAATGATTTCTGCTGCAAGGGCTTCTGGTAGATGTAGTCATCAGGTTATCAAGGAAAAAGCTCACGCCCAATCCCACAATGGAGAAGGGGGTGCAGGGGGGAGAGTAGCCTGCAGTGAGGCACTCCAAAGCAGGGCATATATCACCCTGGTGCAGCACCCTATCAGGTCTTGAAGATTCCACCCTTCAAAATCCTGGAAATATGGTAAAACGAGAAGAATATATAAAAAATATTACTTGCTTATTAAGCTATCCAGCTTGGAGCAGGCACCTTTAAACAGGTGGCTCTCAGACCACCAGATTTTTCTTCCAGCATCCATGTTCCAAACCTATGTCTGCCTTGATAAAGACTTCGGTCGAAACACACGTCCGCTCCTTGTTTCACCCAGAAGGCTACCATTGCCAGTATTTATCATGTTATTTAGTACATAATAAATATGTACAGAAACAACCCTTGACTGATGTGCCTACATTCCTCAACCACGCACAACTAGTGCTCAGATAACCGCACAGGAAGTGCACATCCACAAACTGCCAGCCCCAATTAGTAAAAAGGTTTGTCACCCCCCCCCCCCCCCTATACCCCCCGTACACAAACTTCTGAGAACCCTTGAGTTTGGTTCTATGACAAACCGTGTGCCAGGCAACATCCATTTTCTGGACTAAAACAGTGCGCAGGGGACCGCTAATTCCCAACCCAAACTCTATCCCTTCTGAAAACATGACTTAACTTACCATTTATAACATTCTAGACCCAGCACACACTATCTTACAATAGGGTGCTGGAGGGGTTACTTAGTATCCCCTTGGTCTAGTTTCTCATCTAACATTTGTTACCCTTTCTACAATTAATGGCTGGTGGCAGTGGTTTACTTTTAACTACCATTGGGAGTTTTTACCGCAGGCTGCATTCCCAGCTGCAGTAAAGCACCCATGGGTGCCCACTTTGTCGAAATGGCCCCAGTCGTCTTTTTTCACCATTTCTTGCTGGAAAGGTCCTTTTTGAGATTTACTCCAGTATGTCTGGCAGGGGCAGGAAGTGAGGGACGGTTGGTTTGCCCGATGAAGCCCTGCTGCCGTGCTGAAGCTCTGAATTCACCTCGACTAAAGAAGCCCTGCGAGGACTAGTTTTATCCTTGGGTTGCTGGCACCACTCAACTGTGGACTCGTTTGGACATACTCTCGGAGCTGGCTGTACTTCTGCTGCTGCTGCAGAAACCGAAGTGCCAGGTAGTGGACCACCAAATGGAGTGCATCACTTTTAAAACAGACCCAAGCTGCTGGAAGATCCTCTGGACTGCTAGTCTAGTAAGCAGGACTGACCAAGCCTGAACCACCTAACAGAGTGCTTGAACCCGAGATGCAAGGAAAGTCCAGAGTGATATCCGTGAGACTGCATTGGTGCTAATTGCTGATACGTGAGGAGCTGAAACCGTGACTTGCTGCTGAATAGAAGTTGGTCCTTTTCTACCGCTGACAGTTGCAGGAGCCCCAAGAAGTCCTCCCTCTTGTCCCCATGACTGAGGCCCAGGAATGGGATCTACAGGGCACACAGGAACCGAAGCAAGCTGGAACCATTTCTTCTAACCAAAGGTACTGTGCAGTCTGAAAACTTACCTCTTGTCTTGTAGCTTTACTTGATCTCACTTGGGACTTACCTTGGTTTCTGCTTGCATCTTCTACCTCTCACAAGCGTCCCAGCTTGTGACCCTACATCGATTCTATTTTTTTATTGTAAAAAAACTATTTTTACAAAAGACTTGAAGGGAAGGAAGAGAAGAGAAAATAGCTCAAAATGAAGAAAGTAGAGAACTTCTGACGGTCACTCCTCCCGCAAAAAGAGCTCGAAGATTCTGGGTAGCCAAATTGTTCATGTAGCTTCTCGTTGAATCTCCAGGAGCCCTCCAGTTTCCTCATCTACACCAAGTTGACCAAAGAAACCCACCACGGCAATAACCCAGCTGGTCTTTTCCCCTTCAGTAGGCGCGCCCACCAGTCATCCTCGCTGTAAACATGGGGGTCCTTGAAGAAGTGGCCTAGCCAGATATATCTAATCTTCTCAAAGCCCACACATTCAAGTAGTAAGTGCCTTCTTGTCTCCACGTGGGTGGAGGCAGTACAGAATCTGCATTTGTTTGATACGGCTTTCCCCTCTTATAGCCAAGATTTAATTTGTGTTTACCAGATTCAGTCTGATACGCAAGAAGGCTCGACGAGTTCGCTGTTCAGGGCATTTTACTAAATAGGGTATCACCTCCTTTTAGTTTTTTGCGATTCCGTGGGAGATCTTCAAGCAGTTTGTACTAGTTTGCTAGATCACCTGTCTCAATCCAGTCCATTTCCAATAGCTTTACATTTGTCTTTGTAGGATTAGATAAATTCCTCCTCCGTACTTCCAATCTTTTCAAGCAACAGACGGTTTCAGGACCTCCATGTAAGTAACATCCCATTTTGTTCTTTCCATTTCTTTTTTAATGATTTTCAGAATGAGTTTTGCAAATGGATCAATTACCTTTCTGAATAACATCATGGAGTTTTGTTCCATGAGAACTTTCATTGAATTTAGGCTTAATTCTCTCCTTATTGCAACCATGGGAGTAGATTTTGGCAAGTTTAAAACGTTCCGCCAAAAATGGCCTTAAATCTTTGACCATAGATTTGATGGTAGTGCAGGCATTGCTTCAACACCGTAAATTACTGTTGGGAGGACTTTAGCCTTGTAGAAATTCACAATGGAGAGAAGTGAAAAATGGCCGAACCTTTGACTATTTTCGACTGGCTGATCAAGGGTTTGAGTTAGTCATACAGATGTTCCTGCATCGAGAATTCAAACCTGCTATTTATTCAGTATAATTCCTAAATATTTAAAGTTTGTTACTTTCTCCAGGCATGTTCAATCTGCAAATAGCTTGATGTTATTTTTAGGGTTTCCTCCTTTTTCAAATGACATTGCTGTTTTTGATTTGTTTAGTTCTAATTTGTTCTTTTCCAAGTAGGTGAGTAAATTGTCTAACTGCCTCTGCAGGCCCACTTGCGTCTGATCTATTAAGATAATGTCTTCTGCGTAGATTACTCTTGAAATTTTCTTGTTTCCTAACGATGGAGGAAAAGTTCTGATCGAGCTCTGGGTGTCCATGAAATCCGATGTATATAGAGTGCAGGTGCCAGGGGGAAACCCTGTTTTACCCCCGGGTGGTGGGAATTTCTCTTGATGGGTCTCCCGATCTGTTAAGTCTGACTCTTATTGAAGTTTGGGAGTACAGTGCTTTTATTGGCCCCAAGTTTGCATTTGGGCAAGGTCGATTTTCCAGCTTTTTCCAGAGAATTTTCCCACTCTAACTGGTCAAAGGCCTGTACCAAGTCGATGAATATTAAGTACAGCCGCGGATTACCTTTTTACTTTTGCTTTCAACGTGCTCAATAACAGGATATTAACCGATGTGCCCAGACCTCTGATGAAGCCTGTTTGTAATGGGTCAGAATTTTCTATTTTGTTTATCCCACCCTTGTAGGTTTTCCAAAGCTATTGAAGCAAAGATTTTTCCTATCGTATCGAGCAAAGCGATATGTCGATACTGGCGTGGGTCCTCTTTATTTCCTGTTTTAAAGATTGGCACAATATGTGCTTTTCTCCAAGATGATGGAATGTCTCTGGCCTTTACTGCTCCCTTTAAAATTGTACTGATAAAAGGTGCCCAGAATTCCGGATTCCGTTTCAGTTTGAGGTTCGGGATCCCATCTGGGCCTGTGGCCCAGGGGGGGGGTTGTTCAAATTTTTGATTTTTACCTAGATTTCCTCTGTAGCACACGTGATCATCCATTTTCCTTCCCTTTTTGCGTTAGTGTTGGCAAGGGTGAGTTCTGATTTATACAATTCCTTGTAATGGGAAACACACCTTTCCTCTGCAACACTGTTTTGCAACTACTCACTGGTTTCTCCTCCGGTTGTTTGTATGAATGTCCAGAAATCTCTAGATTTTTTTCTGCTCAGGAGCGGAGCATAGCTTCGGAATCCTTTTCATATAATATATGCTTATGGTTTCTCTCCGATGCTCTCTAACTTCGCTGTTCCTGCTTCAAGATCGTTGTATCACTTCCCTTTTTAGCTTGCCTCTTAAGCTTTCTCAGTTTTAACCTTTCTGCCACTAATGAGGCGTTGTACACATGTGGTTTCGGTTTTTGGAACCCTGTTCTTTTTTTTTTTTAGGTTTAAAAAATTCTAGCAGAGGCTGGGAATCCAGCTCTGTTTGTTGGTTTGGACCCCTTGCCAGCTGGATCAGTTATTTCTGTTAGCATTTTAATAGCTTTTTCATTTAGGCGCAGTCGATTGTTCCCATTTGAAGCTCCAAGGCTGTCATTTTTTTCTAGGGGTCTCTGGGCGGATTTCCACATTAACAGCATGTTAGGATAGCTGTTTAGCGTTCTTACCACTTCAAACTTGTCAATTAATAGCAGTAGTTCCCTTGAGACAAATGTGTTTATCACCATCCCTCGACCGTTACTTTCCGAAGTCAGCACTATAAGGCCTGTTTTATGTCTCGTACTGTGGAGGTTGTGAAGATCATACGCCTCCATTACTCGGGTCCATTTCTTTCCTCTTTTGAACGATGGTAAGATTTTGAGCCTTGATTCAATCTGCTGATCCTTTTCTTCGCAGAGTGCGTTCAGATCACCGGTAATTATATTGTGTTCGATCTTTTGAGTTTATTTTTTCAAAGATGTTTTCCATTGATTGAATGTAGGCATCGTCCTTTATTCTACTTTTTCTACAAAGACTTCTAAATCCTTGTGCAAGACTTTTACTTACATGCAAGAAGTACTTCAGCTCACCTAGACTTTTGCCCAATTGAAATTGGCTGGCCTGGCTCCCTGAATTGACTTCGCTACTCTGCGTGTTTGACTTTCCCTCCAGGAAAGGGTTAACTTGCTTTGCATTGGGGGGGTTCAAAAGTACTTACCTACTTCAGAATATTTGTGTGGTCTCTTTTTTTATTCTGAAATCTTTGACATTATTGGCTGATTTAAAGAAACTAAGTGTTTTTTTGCAGTGTATTATTGTTACTATATTTCCCCTTTTGAAGGCTTATTCAAACTGACTGTTAAAGTTTTGATTAAACAATTAATGTATTTAAGTGTTTGTCACTGAATCTCTAACTCCCCTACTGCTCACATTGACCCATCTTGAGATAAGCCGGGCTGCTCAGCCACACTAGCAACCTGTGTAGTACAGACATATACCAAAGGTTGGGTGCCTATTGCCAGGAGGTCCAGGTTATTGTAGTGCACCCAAAGGGTACTGCTCCAAATATTGCCTAACAGCTCTAGTAAGAGTGGAGTAGACCAAGAAGGAATGAGAAGTAAGACTGTAACAGTGGGATTTGTTGCTGTTAAGTCAAGTTTCACATATTGCTGTTTTACCTCGATTTCTGGAGCCCCACTCCCCCCAACCACCTTTTACTTTTGTTTCAGCCTTCTATCCTGACTTTCTGCCAGTGAAGTGCAGCCTTCAGCTGCGCTCCACGGGGCTTTTGTTCATCCTGGGGAAACTGACTTGTACTTCTGCCAGTCAGTACTGGGAATTGTTTCCCTTAGTCTTATGACGTTGCAACTGTATTTCAGTGCGCACTGGGGTCCTTGCGTTTTCGGACCCTAGACAGCCCTTAAGGATTTTTGGGTAACTGGACAATGTGCCTAGGAGTAGTATCGTGGCAGCAGAAGCTTTTTGTGTATTTTTTATGCACTTTTACGATAAGTGCAGGCTTGTCATTCGTCCTAGGCAAGTTGGTGCCCGAAGGCAAGTGCAGGGGGAGGGTGGATGCTGCAGGTGATTGGACGTACGGCCATGACCCAGAAGGGCACAGGCCACCAATCAGTTACTGTTGGTGTTTAGCATGCGAGGGAGGGAAGGAAAAGAGTAATGTCTTGAGGTGCTTGTGGAACTTTAGTTCCGGCTCAAGGCAGAGGGAAAGGGAAATTGTTCCAGAGGGAGACAGCTGAGGAAAGAACGGTCACCCTTTCTCTGCTTAGAGAAGCACTTGACGAGCAGAATTTGGGCCGGAGGATGGGAGTAATCCGGAAGGAGAATATTTGGTGAGAGCAAGTTGCAGATAGTGTGGTCTCAGGACCCAGACAACCTTATGGATGATGCAGAGGGATTTACATTTGATCCTTGCAGCAACAGAGAGCCAGTGGAGAGATGGGGTGGAGAGATGCAGTTCATGGGCTTGAGGCCAAGAATAAGTCTTGAAGCCCTATTCTGGATTAACTGGAGGGGGCAGAGAGAAGGTAAATTAAGGAAGAGGCTGTTACAGTAGTCCAGCTTGGAGAGTACCAGCGCTCTGGAGACATTAAGCTTCTGGGGAAAGGCTAGCAAAGGAATTTTGGTTCTGAGGAGGTGAGTTTGGAAATGGGCCTTCTTGGCAAGGTCCAAGATGAGAGAGAGGAGTCGAAGATGACCAGGTTTCTGGTTTCAGAGGGAGGGGCCATGCCCATTCAGGGTGGCCAGAGTGAAGGGAGACAGGTGGGAGCAGGAGTCCCAATGGGAAGAATCAGCCTTGCTGGCATTGAGACAGGTCATTGGAGGTGCACCAGGATTGGATGGCGGACAGGCAATCAGGAATGACAGTGGGAAGAGATGCAGAGTGTAGTCTGAAGAGTTGGGTGCCTTCTGCATAACACTGGAAGTGCAGGGAGAAAGTGGAGATTGGGTGAGGAATATGGGATAGATAGATGTTGAAGAGCCAGATGCACCAAGAGGACGAGAATCCTGCCAACAATTTCCCATCTAGTGCCACCATTAATGGGCGAGGAGAGAGTGGAGATCAGATGTTGAGGTAGAGGTCTGGAGGGGACAGTAAAGAGGTTGTCTGTGGTGATTGTCTGGAAGTAACGCTGACATAGGTGTCTTGCGATGGCTAAGCCAGGATAAAATGAAAGGAGATCTTAAGCTTTTTTATTACAGATATTGTGAGGGAGGATAGGTAACAGTATAGCAGTTTTCTGGCATGGATTCACATGCTCGTGAATATTCCCAGTCAGGCCGGGAATATTCTGTAAGAAAAAAGAGCATTATTGCTTTAAAAGCTTGAATACTGCCTTTTGTCTTGTTATCCAATAACTGTAGGCTGGATCATACTTCACCCATCCATTGATGGGCTCCCCGAGTCCAGCCCCAAGTGATGATCTTCAGATTTTTACTGCATGTTTCGTGCAGGGAGTCCTTGAGGTTTGCTCAGCTTTTTTTTGTAATATTTTTTTTCTATGAGAAATATTAATTATTCAGTTCCAGTAACGGGGCTCCATTGCCAGTGAAGTTCGACGTCTCCACATCGTGTTAACTCTGGGAGGCCTAGTGAGGCCTACTTTGTGCCTTGCCATGTTGGAAGAAGGCAGGAGAAGTCGGTTCAGGCTCTGCTCCCAGTGTGGCTTGGACATCTACGTGGAGGAGTGTTAGGCAAGATTGTGTGCAGTACCCTTTGGGAGACGACAGCACCTTGTCCTTCTGGCAATGGGTAACCCAACCTTTGGTAGCCCAACCTGTGTGGTACAAGTCTGTACTACACCGGTTGGTAGTGTGGCTGAGCAGTCAGGCTCATCTCAAGAGGGGTCAATGTGAGCAGTAGGGTTTTTACACAGATTCACAGTGACAATTACTCACTCTTGCACTCAAGGTTTCTTGATTAAAACATTTTTAATTTAGTCAGTTGAATAAGTCCCCTTCAGAAGGGAGCAATATATAAGTAAAACAAAAATACACTTTGAAATACACATTCTTTCTCTAAAGCAGCAAGTACCCATTTGGGATGGTATGCAGATGGTTCCTACACCCTGAGGTATGGTATGATATTATTTATAACGTGCTTAATACCCAGAGGATTCTAAGCGCGGACCCGGGGATCGAACCTGTATCACTCAGTCATCTTGCTTCCAAGGCGAGCATGTCACTGAGCTATCCTCTCGGGACCCCGTGACTTAAATAACTGGGGCACTGTGGACATTAATATATCACTGGTACATTTAGAGCAATACTGAGTTTGGTGTCAAAAGGGTTTGGGAATCAAACAAAGGTTAAACAAATATTCTGAAGTAGGCAAGTACTTTTTTAACCCCCAATTCAAAGTAAATGAACCCTTTCCTAGTGGAAAGGTAAAGCACAAATTCACAGGTAAGAAAAGTATGTCCGGGAGCCATTTCAGCCAAAGTTAATTAAGCAAAAGTTTAGGTGAGCTGAAGCACTTCTTGCAGCCAAGTAATTGTCTTGCGCAATGTTTTCAAGTCTTTGTAGAAAAAAATAGGATCACTGTAGGGCTGGGAGGCTTGAGGGGCAAAGCTGCAAGCAACTCTGCAAAAGCAACCAAGACAAGCCTCAACTGAGAACAAGCAAGGCTACACAACAAGAGTTAAGGCCCCTTAGTTTTACAGTACCTTTGGTTAGAAGAAATCGGTTCCAGCTGGCTTTTGCGCCTGTGTAGTTCTGCAGATGTTGTTCCTGGGCCTCAGTCTTGGGGACAAGAGGCAGGACGTCTGGGGACTCATGCACTACAAATTGAAGGAAAGCGGCAGCAATGGGCAAACTTCAAATCGGGCAACACCGTGGTTCTCGGATACGGTCCACTTTGGACTTTCCTCGCATCTTGGGTCCAGCACTCTGTTGAGGTGGCTCAGGCTTGGTCAGTCCTGCTTCCTGGAAGTCCGGAGGATCTTCCTGGAGCGCGGGTCTGACTTAGACACTCACTCGATTCTGGTGTTCCTCTCCCTGGCACTTCGGTTCCTGCAGCAGCAATGGAAGTACAGCCAGCTCCGAGAGGATGTCCACATGAGCTCGTCGTGGGTTTGATTTAGTCCTACCAACCCATTGGGAGATGTCCTTTGCAGGTCTTCTCTAGTCGAGGCGAATTCAGAGCTTCAAAGCAGCAGGGCTTCACTGGGCAAACCAACAGTCCAGGAGTTGCAGCAAGCGTCTCTTCCAAGTTCTTCTTTGTATTCCTTGGTCCAGTGGTCGACTGCCTTCCAAGCAAAAACTCTCGCCTTTTGTGCAGGTTTCTCGCATTCATTTGCAGCCTAGCTTTCAATCACAAAGCAGGGTGACTGTCCTCTGAGGACAGCCCTCCAGCCAATCGCCCTTGGGTACTTTCCTGTAACCAAGGAGACTGAGCACCGGGAGTTTCGGGGCACCTCCTCGCTTCCTGCCCTGCTAAATATGCTGGAGCCAGAAGCGGGCTTCACTAGTGAATCCCGCCAAAGGCAAAACAAAGGGACCAAACCTGGTTTGGCGCACAGAGTAAATCTCAAGGACCTTTCGAACAAGAAGCGGCAGAAAAAGACCAGGGCCATTTTGATAAAATGGACACATATGGGTTGCAATTGCAGCCTACGGTAAAAACACACAATGGTAGTCAAAAATAAACTGCCACCTGCCATTATTTGTAAAAAGGGTAACATAAAAATGTTACATGAGAAGCTAGACAAAGTGGCTAATAAGTGACCCCTCCAGCACCCTGTGGTAAGTATGTGCTGGCTCTAGCAAGCACCAAGGGTATTCACGAAATGCTTGGTCCCGGTAGCGACACATCCAAGTATCAAGGGCATACCCATTTACCCTTACTTAGATGCCTGGCTTATCCGGTCACGTTCTCAGAGCCCAACACAACCCACAGGAAGTTTATTAACAGCTTGGATTCTCTATCAATTATCTGAAATCCTGCATAACGCCACCAAAGGACATTCTGTTTCTATGGTCCCGGCTCGACATAGTGGCATCTCTAGCTTTTCTCTCGGTGGGCCGAGGGCCGGTCATCCTTTTGAAGGTGCCTTGCCTATCCACCATCGGTTCAGCAACCATCCTCCCTGCTGAGCATGTCATCCTGCATACATCCTGCATACATCTGATCCCATCCTGCAGGCTGCAAATGAACATGTGGCACCAATCCACGAGCGGAATTCGGGCAATCCAACCAATGGTGGGAAGTAAGTTTGCACCTAGCTCGGGGGTCCACATTCCAGATCTCTCAGTTCAGGCAACAGTCGCCACAGATGCCTCGTTAGACGGCTTGGGGTCGGGGGGAGGGGGGGAGAAGTCGGGGTCCCACGCCAGAGGTCTTTGGCTGGTGGAGAAGAATCTGCACTTTCACTCTGGCAGCCTGAGGTCAGAGGTCACAGGCCCTAGCCTTCAAGACCTCTGTGAGGCCATCCCTTGGCTGCATCCTTAATTTATTATTTGAATCCAAAAGCCATCTGTGCTCTGTGTGCCTGCCCATACCTCCTAAAACGTCCTTGTTGCTGTCTATTCCCTCCTGCATCCATCCCGCCCACTTCCCCTCATTAGCTGCTACTGCGGCAACCGGTAGACCTCAGTGATTGGAGAAGCCATCCCACTCTAGACAACCACCCATGGCAGCATCTGCCAGTACAGCCCCTGCAGTGAAGGACCCCCAGGCAAAGGACAGCAGCTCCTGAAAAAGTAACTCCAAATCGTTTTTGCCCTGGGAGTCTATGGAGCCGCAGCCGCCAACCAGCAGCGTCCGAGCGAGCTTGTAGGAGACATACACCGGATCTCCTGTGACATGTAGAATCCCATCGCAACCCATTTTAAGACCCCCTTCTGAGTCACTGCTGTTAGTCCAAACTCTAAACACATAATGCCTAAGTAATTGACCCAGCAACTTATCCTGCATCTAATTTACCCAACACTCCTAGCATTATTGCATATTGCTGCATTTATTGTTGTCCCCCTGTTAGGCATTCTCCCTCTTTCCAGGTGGCCCAATTCTAGGCGCTGATGATTCATCTGGGTAATTGCAAACTGTACTCCTACATCTACTGTTGTGTCATCTTAAAGAACCCCCCCCCCCGCTCTCTCCGAGTCTCCCATATCTAGGCGCTCCTACTACACCTTGGTTATTAGTCTGTTACATTTACTGTTACCCCTGTATTAGGCTTTTCTCAGTCTACCTAAGCATCCCAAATCTCTAGGCACTGCTATTACACCTTAGATTACTGCATCCTCTATTGTCCCTTGTTAGCTTGTCCCTTTCTGCATCTATCAGATATCCTAAATCTAGGCACCACTACTACTTAATGTAGGGTCTCTGCATTATCACCCGTTACATCTGCGGCTTCCCCTCTATCAAGGTCTAGCCAATCCCAAGTGCTGCCCTTGTCCTGAACTCTGGGGTGGAGATGTCACATCTACAAAGACCACCTCCCCGACCCCTGGTCACTCCTGTCCGTTCTACACCGCATTCACCCCTCCCAGCGCAGAACCTCAGTTCTAGCACCGAACTTCATGAACTTCCCCTGTATCCCACATCAGGTCGTCACCTACAGTTCTTGTCCTGTACAATGATGCACAGATCTCCCCGTCTGCCCCCCAATCATCTTTCCAACTATAACTCTTAAGATCAGAGGAGCACTCTGGCGTGCCAAACACTACTCTCCTCAAACCCTCACCCCGCACACCTCAACCCACCCAAACACATCCACATCCCCCTCCTAGCATCTATTGAGAACAACCCCACACTTCCTGCTCCTACACCCTGCCCAATCTCAAATTCAGAAGCCAGAGGAGCTCTGGCTCTCCCAACATCAAGTCCCCCACCACACCATCCTTGTGCCCACTGAGGAACCCCTCAGCCTACCTTGCATGCCCACTCTCCCTCACTTGACCCCCCCCCTGCCCACAGGCCCCCCTCATATCCCTTTCACGTCTCTGAAAGTAGTCAGTCTTGCCCTTTCTAGAACACTAGCTTCATCCTTATCCCCCTCTGACCGACCCTCCTTCCTACCCTCTCCCACACACATATGGCTCCAAAACCCACAACGCTGAAAGAATTACTGTTCCTCTCCCTCGATGCTACATAACTCGCCACTTCTCCATCGGTCCCAGCCTCTCCCTCCCCTACCCTCAGACCCTCCCCCACCCCCCTCCAAATCCTGACTCTTGATTTCTCACGCAGTACACCTAAACCCCAGCACCCTCCAGACCTGAACCAGAAACATCCCACCTAACCCCCACACCTCAAGTGCTCCACTCACCACCCTCCCAATCCCCCTTACCCTCCCCACTTAGTCTCATACCTACCAGTGCCCACCTACTTTTCCCGCACCCCATCGATGTAACCCTCTCACTAAACACTCAAAGAGCACAGGCATCCAGTCCACCCTCTACCCCCCCACCTCAGTCAAGCCTAACTACCCAGAATGTTCCTACACATCCCCCACCTGATCGGGCACTTGTGTCCACCAAGCACTCCCAGCAATGAACGTCACGAAAACCACCTCCCCCTCACAAAGTCACATGCATCCTTTAATGCCTGCTCCGTAGCAAGAAACAAACACAGCATCATTGACCTACTATCCTCTGACAATCCCAGCCTCATTTCTATCACTGAAACCTGGTTCTCAGATTTTGCGGCAGTCGCGCATGAGCCCCCCCCCTTCCCCACGGCTACTCGCTTGTTGCCCACGATGGACCCGCTTCCTGTGAGTCCCTCTACTCATCTACAGACCCCCTGATCACGACAAATATTTCGCCAACAATCTGACTGGATAGCTACCATTCAGGTAAATCACCCAACTCTTAAACTCCTGGGAGATTTCAATATCTGGTTCGATATGCCCAACAACCCCATGACCAATCCTCTTGTCGACAGTCTTCATGCAATCGACCTCTCCCAACATACCATTGGTCCAACTCGCTTTGGTGGGTACACCCTTGATGTGATCTTCAGCTCTTATGACCTGGTCTCTATATCCAGTCCTAAACCGCTTAGCTGGACAGAATACTTTGCCATCCCTTCCTCTATCAACACACCAGGCCCTCCACCTAGAGCTCCCCCTACCCCCATTGCAGATGCTGGAACAAAGTCAAGGTACTCCACGACCTAGCTGAAGTCGCTGTCTCCCCTGCGACCCTGTCCTGTGGTAGATCCCTAACCATCAAATCCTTCGACTCCTGGCTTAAAGAATCACAAATTCCTCACCCCCTTGCGCCCCGCAACCTCACACAAAGCACTGTCCCCCAAATGGTTCACGCCCCATTCAAAAAAACATAACTCTCAAACCCAAAGTGCGCATCTAAAACCGATCTCAGCAGATCCATGTTCGCCCTTCACTACTGTAATTACAAATCTGTGATCTGAAAGGCCAAAAAAAGCCTATTACAATAAATAAATTGTGAACTGTGGCAGCAGCTGAGAACTCCACAAGATCATCTCGGAATTTGTGAAACCTACTTGCACCTCTACCCAATTGACTCCCACACAATCACTCTGATTCCCTCTCGCTACATTTCTACAACACCGTACTTGAATCCTTGATACCAAAATATCCTCGCTCACCCCTACACCGACGACGCCTGATCCATTGCCCCGACGTCCAGTTTACCAACCTTTGACTCTTTCAGACCCATCTCCAGAGAAAAGTTCCTTGACCTACTATCAGGCAGCAGACCGTCGGGGTCACCCCCCCCACCCCAGCCTACCTCTGTTCTGAAAGAAATACTCTCCTCTACCTGCACAGGAGAACATGCAAGAGCCATACTAAACCACTCGCTCACCTCTGGCATCTTCTAGCATCCCTTGACCACCTTAACCCCAAAAATTACAGACCGATCTCCAACACCAGATTTCTCGCGAAACTCATTGACCGCAATGCATACTCCCAGCTCAACTGCTTTGTAGAATCCAACAAACTCCTAGACCCCTGTTGGGCAAGACTGTATGCAGTACCCATAGAGTGCACTACAACAACCCTGACCTCCTGGCAGTAGTAACCCAACCTTTGGTATAAGTCTGTACTACACAGGTTGGTAGTGTGGACGAGTAGCCAGGCTTATCTCGAGAGGGGTCAAATATGAGCTGTAGGAGGGTTGCACAGAAGTTCAGTGAGAAGTATCCAAGCAAGCACTTAAACACAGGGTTTCTTGATCAAACAAGTATTATTTTTTTTACCAGTCAGTTAATGTAAGTCTTCTTCAGAAGGGAGCACTGTAAAACACCTAAATATACTTCAAAATTACACAATCTTAGTTCCGAATCAGTAAATACCCATTTGGGATGCCATAAAGCAGAGACCTACACCCACAGGTGACTTCAATTGCTAGGGTGCTGTTGACATTAATGCATTACTGTTGGCATTCAGAATTAGTTAAGAGCAAGTAAAAAATAAATGATTATTAGAACAAACAAGTTACCACAAATATTTCTTAAGCAGGCAAATACTTTCAGATCCCCCAATAAGTCATTCAGTTACAACGGGCTAAGCCAAAGTCAATGGGCACGTTTTTTTTTCTTGAGGTATGCTTTTGGTTCCAGGTGGATTTTGTTGCTTGACCTGAGGAGTCTTGTTGGCTTGTAGATTTTCTTTTGTAGGAATTTGCGTCCTTGGTTGCTGATTGCCCTGTTATGCACATGTTTTGAAGGTGATGAGATGATTGACTGGGATCCAGTGTAATGTTTTTAGGGCTGGGGTGATGTGGTCTCTTCAGGATAGTTTGAGGAGCAGTCTGGGTGCTCTATTTTGGATCTGTTCTAGTTTCTTCAGGAGGTATTCTGGTATTCTGAGAATAGAGGCTGTTTGCATAGTCGATTCTTGACATGAGGGTGAAGATTGTGAGTGTTTTGTGGGTGAAGGAGAGGAAAGGTAAAGGTAAGATTCTTCTTGCCATGAGGAGGATGAAGCATTTCTTGATTATTGCATTTATTTGTGGTTCTAAGGTTAGGGTGTTCATCAGCACTCAGATTTTTTACTTCCTTAGATGGTGGTGGTGCAGTTCCCATTTCCGTTGCCCTTGGAATGTAGGTGTTTTCTTGGTTTTTGGATATAATCATGATTTCTGTCTTTCCTGGGTTGATTGTCAGGTTGTTGGCGTTCATCCAGCTAAAGACTCGATTAGGGTTGAGTGATGGGTTTGAGTGTCTTTGATTTTGTAGATGATTTAAGTGTCATCTCCTTAGTTGTAGCATGTAATTTTGTATTTTTTGAAGACTCTGATTACTGGAGTCTGGTAGATGTTGAAGTACAGTGGTGATGGTGAGGACCCTTGTGGTGCTCCAGTCGCTAACTTGTGGGGTGGATTTGAAGGGATTTATCCATAATTTGTTCCGTCTGCTAGGAATGATTTAATCCAGAGTAGTGCCATGTCTGTTATGCCTATGTCTTGTAGCCTTTTGGTTAGGGTGTCATGGCTAACTGTTGAAGGCTGCGGAGAGGTCGGGCAGAATCAGGGCTGAGGTTGTGTTGGAGTCCGCATTTGTTTTTAGACTGTCCCAGATGGATAACCTCTTGCGGGTCTGAAACCGACTTGTTTGGTCTAGCAGGTGGTGTTTTTCTACATGTTCTTGGGGTTAATTTGTATACGTAGGTTACAAGGAGTTTTGCTGGGTAGGGAATGTTTGAAATCGGCCTGTAGTTGGAGATGTCTTCTATGTCGCCACTTGTGTTTTTTAAAAGCGGTTTGATATAAGCTGATTTGAAAGCTCTTGGTACAGTTACTGTTGCTAGTGAGATTTAGGTTTCTGTAGTATTGTGATGGCATTCCTTGTGCGAGGATTGATTTGTAGATGTCAGGAGGGCAGGGATCCATGGGGATCCTGCTTTCTTGCTGTTTTACCAGCAAGACGAATGCCTCTGCTGATATTTCAGGAAAGTTTTGGAGTTTGTGCTGTGGTTCTGTGCTAGGACCAGTTGGTTGAAAGTTATGGTTTGTTTTGTATGACTGGTCGGATGTTGATTTTGTTCTTGAAGTGGTCTGCCAGGTTGTTGCAACGTTTCTCTGAGGGGGTTGTGGTGTTGTCGCAGCCTGGTGGGTTTCTCATTTCTTCAATGAACATTTCTTTTGGTGGCATTGGTGATTGTCATCATAATGCCTACTCTTTGCCTTTTTGCGTTTCCTTCTTGTATGCACAGATTTGTTTCTAGAAAGGTTTTTTTGTGTGGGTTGTATTCTTTCCTCCATTCCAGTTCCATCTAGTCTTTTTTTTTTTCATGGTGCTTAATAGTGGGGTGAACCATTTTGCCATTATCTTTTTTTTTTGATGGGGTGAATGGTTTTTCTAGGGCGATCTTTTCAATTGTATCAACAATCCATTTGTGTACTAGCTCCGCTGTCCCGTCTAGGTCAGCCAGCTCTAGTTCTGTAGTTGAGGGTTTGCTCCTCTCCAGTTGTTTGAATAGGTTGCTTGCTTGCTTTGATGGTTTTCCAGTTTCTTTTTGTGGTGGTTGTGTTTGGGGGGGGCTGGATACAGACTTGGGTTTGTAGTCTGATCACGAATGGGATGCGATGTTCACAATATTTGTATCGGTGTTGCCGTGGTGATACGTTTTTCCTTGGCGAAAATTGTGTCGAGGGTGTGTCCTGCAGAGTGTTACCCCATTGACCAGCTGTCATAGTTTCGTGGTTGTAAGTTGACAATCGGTGAGTTTTGGGAGTTGGCGTGATTTGCTTCAAATCAGATGAAGTCCCCCAGCATAATGAGATGTTTGTGCTTGATGGCTACGT
The DNA here is from genome assembly GCF_040938575.1 of Ambystoma mexicanum. Taxonomy (NCBI): domain Eukaryota; kingdom Metazoa; phylum Chordata; class Amphibia; order Caudata; family Ambystomatidae; genus Ambystoma; species Ambystoma mexicanum. Next base: position 591,326,223 of record NC_090926.1, read on the forward strand.
TGGTGATGGCTTCTATGAAGTTATCAACAAAGGTTGCACCGTATGTCGGTCTGTACACCAGGATGAATGTGATGTTAGTTTTTGGGTTCGCTGATGGTGTATGACCAGGTTTCACAGTTGAAGAGAGGTTTGTGTTTATTTTCAGGTGTCCTTTGAATGCTATTGCGAGGCCTTCTTTTTTTTTTTCCCTGTTTACTTGAAGGCATTTCAAGTTGATTGGTTGGCAGTTTTGGAGTGTGATTTGTGTAGTTGTCGTCCAGCCATGTTTCTGTGAATAGGATGTCAATGCCATTGTCATAGCGAAGGTCAAAGATCTGTTTTTTGTCATGGATCTTGCTTTTATTAAATTGCAGTGGAGTTTAGTGGTGTAGTTTGGTTTGGGCTTTATATTTGGGGCCGTCTTCTGATCGGTGTTGAGGTTTTCTTTCAGGTTGATCTCTGGTTGAGGTGTTGGTGCAGGTGCGTCTGTCGTCGAAGAGTTCTTCTAGGTTCTGTCTTGGGTTTTTGTTTTAGTAGGTTTCTTCTTCCAAGAGTTGTGGGGGTCGAGTGTAAGTTCCTCTTGTTTTGGTGATGTAAGCTGTTATTGTTTCGATTACGTTTTTGTTGTCTAGCATTGTCTGGTCTTCGGCCTGGTTGTTTAGTTGTCTGCTGTTGCTGATTCTCGCGTTGGGCTGGTTCGTTCTGGTGACCGGTTGTTTGCCAGTAAAGTAGAGGGATTTGTCTCTTCTCTCAGCATTGGTTTAGTTGTCATTTCTGTTTGTGGGAGTGTTCTGCAGTTGTGAATCTTTGTTGCTGTTCCGGTGTTTGTGTTCTTTCTGCTCTTTTTCTTTCCCTTGGTATCGGTAGATTGCGTGGCATTTTGACCTTCAGTTGTTTTGGGCTTTATTTTGTTGGTTGATGACGAGTAGTTTTTTTTTTGGTTTGATCTGGCTGTCTTGTGGTGTAGTCCTGGGTGTAGGGAATGTCTACATGAGAAGTTAGACACAAACGGATACTAGGTAACCCCTCCAGCACCCTATTGTAAGATGGTGTGTGCTGGGTATAAATAGTTAAAAATATAAGTAAAGTAAATTTCACTTTATTGCTTTGGGAAACAGGAGTTTATCCTAGAGAAGATATTTAAACCTTGGGGAAATCTGACTTCCCTGTGTCGCTGCACTAAAGGTGCTGTGTGCCCCAATGTAAAAGATGCCTATGGAATTTCAGACTCCACAACCAAAAGAAAGTGTTCAAAATCACATTAGAATACGAGAGTTTGGGGGGGGGAAAAGGGCCTCACTCTCTCCTGGTTAAATAAAATCAAGTCCTCAAAAACCGGCAAAGTTGCAGGGGTCTTCAAGTTAGAGGGAATTGGCACATTTCTGAAAATTCTCCCTAACAACCCCACAATATCGGGCTTCAGACATCAACATGGAACTGAAATCACTCTGATCTCGATCTGGGAGGATCTCCAGGGCATGGCAGACTGAGGGTTGCCCAGCGCTGATTCTCTTCGATCTCTCTGCAGCCTTTGACACCGTTAACCACTCAATCCATGACCGCCTCCACTTGCTAGGAATCCGTGGCTCGGCACTAAAATGGATTACCTTTTTCCACAGCAACAGGAAACGTATCACCTTCCTCTCCACTTTTGTTTCAACTGCTCGCACTGTGACCACTGGAGTGCCCCAAGGCACCTGCCTCTGCTCTCCTTTTCAACCTCTATCTGATCTGTCTACCAGGAATTATCCTTGCGCGCAACCCCTCCTGTTTAAACTACAGATACCCACATTTTCCTAAAAATCCCTAAGACAAGCACAAACCTACGTCCCGACCTTGAAGCTTGTCTCTGTGATATTGACCAATGGATGATAAGTAACCATCTCCTTTTGAACCCTGATAAAACCGAAATCCTGGTGTGCAGCAATACTGCCCTTCTCCCACAACCGCTCCAATGGCCCCCTTCCCTCCAATATAGTCAACATAGGCTGCACTATGGACTCGGGCCTAACCCTCTCCCGTCAGATCAATAATCTTTCAAAATGCTGTCACTACCACCTCGAACTTCTTAGACCCATTTTTCTTTACCTCTCCTACCACTACAGGCTCGCTGCTGTTATGTCTATCGTTATGTCGAGACTGGACTATGCCAACTCCTTATACCTGGGAGCTCTGGCATACCAACTCGGCAAACTCCAAAGAGCCCAAAATGCTGCTGCCAAACTCGTCCTCGACCTGGGACACAGACCACATATCACCCGCTCTCTGCAACCTCAACTGGCTCAGTCGGTCAAAGTGCCACCATCAAGACCCTGTGCATTACCCACCAAGAAGTGCACAAGACAGGCCCAACGCACCTAAAAGAGAAGATAAAACCCTACCTCCCTTCTCGCACCTTAAGTTAAAGCGCCGCCCTGTTTCTAGATATTCCTACCGCTAATTCTTTCACAGTAGGAGGATCTGCCTTCTCAACCTTGGCCCCAACTCTGTGGAACCCACTCCCCCCACTTATTCCACACACCCAAGATTACATGGCCTTCCGGAAAGCTCTAAAAACATGGCTCTTTCCATAAATGCGTATTAAGATCTAAGGCTGCGGAGACCTTGCACCCTGATTATTCAAGAGATCCTGAGCAATGAAGCCTCTGAATGCGACCATTACATCACTAAACTTTATTCTGTACGCAACAATCACAAACATGTACCTGAAATCCGAATAACAAGCTTGTTGGACCAAAATACTCCAACCAAACACTCACCTCTCCTATCACCATGCTCACTCTCTATAACACACAATTAGAACGCAGCTACACCCCCTCGATCAATTTCGGCCTAGCTGCTCACATATGAACAAAACTTCAAGAACACCTCAACATTCTGATAAAACACAGCTACATCCACGAAAATCGGCCTAGCTGCACATGTCCTACATAGGCCTAACGCAGCCAGAACTCAGTCTTGGTGACCAACCTCCAGACTGCACACTTTCAACTGATATCCAATACCACCCATCGGGCGAATCTAATCGGCTGCGCACATAATCAGAGCACCCGGGCCCCCTACGACACCTATTCTCTCGACTGACCTGGACTACGGTCGCCAAGGGCGTTCAACCTACCAGCGCTTTGAGGTCATACCAATGATATATAGAGCACTATATAAATGGCAAATTACAAATTAATGTGCTGGAGCTTCGGGCCATGTTCTGGCCCTCGAGTACTTCTTGCCTCTGCTCAAGGGTCTAGTGGTAAGCATCTTCATGGATAACACCACCATGGTGTTTTAAATCAGGAAGCAGGGCGGGACCCAACCACCTGCTGTCTTTGGAAGCGCAAAGCCTATGGCACTTGGCGATCCTTCTGAACTTGTTTCTCGTGACTTTTCACCTAGTCTGCATAAAGAACACCATAGCGGATGCCTTCCAGCAGGAACTTCGGCCTGATCATGACTGGCAGATGCAGCAGGACCAAGTAGCCCTCCTGTTATGCCTGTGTTGTCTACAAATTGATCTGTTTGCCATGGCAGCAAACTCCAAATGCAAGCAGTTCTCCAGCAGGTTTCCTCAGCCAGGGAGCTTGGGGGGCACCTTCTCACTTGGATGGGAGGGCCAATTTCTGTACACCTCTCCGGCTACGTGTCATCAACACGATGAAGCGATGCCACTGCAAGATGATCCTCGTTGCCCCAGCGTGGCCCTGCCAGATATGCTACCCGGACCTGCTCTGCCTATTGGTGGTCATGAAACTGCCTCTTCTTCCTGACCTACTCTCCAGAAAAGGTGGAATAATCCTGCATCACAATCCAGTGTCATTGAACCTCAAGGCATAGCTCTTGCGGCCTTAGAGTTTGGCCACTACGACCTTCGTGTGGAATGTAAAGCTGTTCTTGCCAAGGCCAGCGTGCTCTCTATTCTATCGTGCTACAGTCACAAATGGAAACGTTTCAGTGTGGTGCAGGACTCTGGGCATCACACTGCTGCATGTCACTGCTCCTCAGCTCTTGCTGTATCTGCTCTCGCTGGCCAAGTCTGTTTTAGCCCACACCTCCATTAAAGTGCCTCTGGCAGCGATTTCGCGATGGACCCATTCACCTACAAGTCATCTTTGATCACACGGGCTTGTCAAGGAATTCATGAAAGGTGTCTTTAGGTCTCTCCCTCCAGTAAAGGCTTTTACCCCGGCATGGAAGCTGTCCTCACCAAGCTCATGGGACCTCCATTTGAGCAGCTATATCATGCTCCTTAAGTTTTTAATGGAAAGCTGCGTTCCTGGTAATTTTCACTTCGGCCAGGTGGATCGGGGAGATTAAAGCTCTATCCTGCAAAGTCCCCTACTTATTGCAACCTACCAGGGTGGAACTCTGCACGCACACCTTCATGCCTAAAGTTCCGTTTGAGTTTCACCTTAACGAACCTTTGGTACTTTCTGTCTTCATGAATCCTGTTTTTGCGGCTGAACGGTCACTGCACATGTTGGAAGTTGCTCATGCCTTGAAGTTCTATGTGGCCTGCTCGAAGGATTTCCAGAAGGCTTCTCAGCTCTTTGTGAACTTTGGTCCTGTTAATCGGGGGAAGTCCCTGTCCAAGGCTTCCTTATCCAGATGGCTCTCAGGCTGCATCATGCACTTTCATAGTCTGGCCAACAGACCCCTTCCAGGCCAGAGGAGAGCCCAGTTCACCAGAACCATCGCTGCTACAATGGTGTCCGTCTGTCGTTCCCCCTCATTCCCCTCCTCACCCCCAACTCCCCTGGTGTTCCCCTGCTGAACATTTGCAGGGCTGCTATGTGGAGATTGAGGCACACCTTCATGAGATTCTGTCAACTGGGATTACAGGGTCTGCTAGGCAGTGCTCGGCATCCTGTTTGAGTAGTCTCTATTCCAGGGGTAAGTGTTGTGCTTCTGTCGAGTCTTGCCACCTTGTGTGGTTGTTTGTTACTTCTGTGAATCCATGCCAGACCCCATGCTGGAGAAGGAACAAGTTACTTACCGGAAACTGTTGTTTTCCAGAATGAGTCTGGCATGGAATCACATGCAAACCCTCCCTCTGTCCCAGCTGTGATTCTTCTGGGTTGATACTGGCACCATGCGTGTTTCCAATCTGAAGATGGCCACCGGGTGCGGGACTCGGGGAGACGATCATCATTGGGTGGGTGCAGTATGACCCAGTCTAGTGATTGGATAAGAAGACGAAAGGCAGTATTCAAGCTACTCTTGGGTCCCGTCCCCTCCATACTGCATGGGCGTCCTTTCCAAGGGACGGAAGACAGAACCTTTTTTTTCTCCAGGAAAAAAAACGTCTGTAAATTTAGAGGCGTGCAGGGGTGCGGCCCTGGGAGCATGCACTACCCCGTCTATGCCCTGTGGCAACACACCTCAGTCCCCCCTTTCTGCGACGATGGGAATAGGTCAAATTCACCAGCGCTACTGGGTTTGTCTTCGTCCATGTAATTCCATGCGTGTATACTTCCCCTCTTCTGTCTTTTTTTTCCTTCCCAAGAACTCGCCCGCGCGGGATGTCTGTTCAGAGTCCTCATACCCCTGGCTCCTATACAGCCCCAGCTTCCTGCTCCAGCCCCCTAACCGATCGTGCAGATGGTTCCGTACCAGCCTCTGCTGCAGCCTAAGGCTCTGTTCTCCATTCCCCTGCCTTCGGCTTCCAGCACCCCTCCACCGGTGCCAGACCAACTGGACCCCCAGGTGGACATGGATGAGGAGGACACAGACACCCCGTCGTCAACCAAGGCCTTCCACAAACGTCTTGCAGGGATGGCAGAGTATTTGGGACTTCCTCAACCAAGGTTGAGCAACCAGCAGAGGGGGTCCTCGCAGAAGTCCTTACGCTGCGTCACACAGCAACAACTGGCATCCCGATGCAGAAGGACGTGGCCTCCTTGGCCAAAAAGGGCTTGCGCAAACCCCACTCGGTTCAGCCAGTCAATTGACACCTGGACGCAGAGTACAGGCAGATGGTGGGGCTGGGGGGGGGGGGTAACTCTTGCTATCGGCCCCCCCTCGGCTGCACTCTTCGGAGATCGCAGCGGCATCACTATACTCCAAGCTGCCGTTGGCCTCTGCCTCTTCCTCTGTGGCGCTGTTAGGCAAGCAGAAGGCCTTGGAGGCGTACAGGAAGAAGCTGTATTCCAACGCGTCCCTGCATCTTCGTCAAGCCAACGCGTATGCCATGCTGGCAGCCGTTAACCAGAGGCTTTGGCAGGAAATTGCGGATTTCCTCTGAGCCAATTACGATTCAAGGCGGGACTGGCAGAGGCCAAGATGGTGGCTCAAAACATCATGGAGTCCACCGTGGCCGACATCGTCTCTGGCCGGGCCATCTGCATTGCCACAGACATGAAGAACAGCCTGGCTCTGTGCGACTAAATTCAACCTGGGCATCCAGGAGGAACTCATATTAGACCTTCCGTTTGAAGGGGGTGACCTCTTCCACCCCACCTTGGACGAGGAGCTACACAAAAAGAAATCACCTCGGCTCCAGAGTCAGTGAAATCCAGGCGCTGGTCGTCTCGCAGCCATATGCTACTTGTCACAGGGGTAAGGTAGTCCTGCGGACACACCCTGCATTCCTACCTAAGGTGCCTTCTGCATTCCATCTGAATGAAAAAGTAGTACTGCCTACGTTTTTTGCTGAGCCTAAAGACGAGGCACAGAGTTCAGCACTGCCTTGATGGCAGATGTGCCCTGAAATTATACTTGGACGGGACCAAGGGCTTCCGCAAGTCAGATGCACTTTTTGTCACCTTCGGCAGATCAAGACTGGGGTATCAGGCCTCAATAGCCCGTTTGGTGGTCTCGGCCATCAAAGAAGCTTACGAGGGACAGCATAAGCCACTGCTGGCCAACGTGCACGCCCACGGGGTCAGAGCCAAGGCAACGGCAATTGCTTTCCAGCGGCATGTCCCCAGGCAAGTCATAACAAGGGCGGCCAAAAGGGGCACGCCTTCGGCTTTCTGCAAGCACTACTGTTTGGACGCAGAGTTTAGATCAGACGTGGCCTTTGGACAGGCGGTTCTTGGAAACCTATTGGCTTAATGAGGGTCTGCATTCCACCCTGGGGCTACTCTCAGTTGTAATTGCCCATGCAGTATAGAGGAAAGGGGATGGGACGTAAGACTAAGTTACTCACCGTAATGACAAATGTACTTGGCCCTTAGTCTCTCTTCCTCCATATGTCCCACCCCCCTCCCCCCACTCCCCTAATGAAACTGGTGTCATTAGGCAATGTTAATCTATCGTTGACTCGTCTATGGGGGACTGTGGTGTGGCACCAGAGTCAGGGCAGCGCATGCTCCCAGGGCCTCAACCCAACGCGCCTCTAAATTTAAAGGGCAAGATGTAGGGGTTCCGCCTCCCGTCCCTTGGAAGGGACGCCCATGCAGTATTTAGGAAAGAGGACTAAGGGTGCATTAGTCACTACGGTGAGTAATTTATCATTTTTAAAGCAATACTGCTTTCTTTTTTCTTACTGAGGATTCCCAGCTTGGTGATGAGGAATATTCAGAAGCATGTAAATCCATGTCAGACCTATGCTGGGTAACAGTTGCAGGTAAATAACTTGTTCCTACTGTTGGTTCCCGTCACCTTTTCTCCATACTGCATGCAATCTAACATAGAATTCCATTCTCACACGAGCAAGCTGACCACATTTCAGGAAATGCTGGAAGATTGTGAAGTTGGCATTAAGAAACATGTAGCACATGCTATGATAGGTTATTTATAACGTGCTTAATACCCAGAAGTTTCTAAGCGCAGACTAGGATCGAACCTGTTTCTCCGTGTCGTCTTGCTTCCAAGGCGAGCACATTGCCCGCTGAGCTATCCTCCCGAGACATGACAAATGCCTTTTTAGTGGAAACCTCTTGAGGGCAAGAGCAGCTTATTTCAAATGCGAAGGACCATAGTATATCTGTTTCGAGGGGATTGGGTCCTCCGACGTATTCCATATCTGACAGTAATCGCCACAGCTGTGCTGCTTCGAAAAATATTTCGGCGTCCTGCATCAATGACGTCGATACGCCGCCCTTGAGGACGGCCGACATCACTGGATGTTATAAGTAGGATGCACGATGCCCGTAGCTGCAGTTCCGTTTTTTCCGCTAATGTGTTGGCTTGGGAAATCTCAGCGCGCCTCGACTCTTTGGAGTTTGTCGGTTCTTCGAACCTGTTCGGTTGTAAGAAGATGTTTTCCTCTTCATCCACCCTGCGTCCGGGCTTCAAGAAATGCGGTGACTGCAGGTCCAAGATGTCGGTGACGGACTTGCACAATGCCTGCCTCTGGTGCCTCGGGGAGGCCCACAACACGGATGATTGTGTCTGCCAGTCGCTTACGTCCAAAGCCTTGCGGGTGCGCAAGAAGAAACTGTTGGTCGGTAAAGTGTTCAAGCCCTGGAAGTCGAGGTCCACTGGGCTTTCGACGGACGATTCGAGGGGCGACTCTCTGCAGCGTCGTCGTAAGTCTAGGGGGTCTTGGTCCCGGAGTGGGTCCTGCCACTCCTCTGCCTCTTCGAGGCACTCCCGGAAGCGCCGTCATCGGTCGCCTTCCTTGTCCGAGGACTCTGCCCGTCGGTGGGTAGTTTATCCCACCAAGCATGCGACTCCGGAGGAATGGGTTTCTTCGGTAAGAAAATGCTGGTGATTCTTGAATCGCAGGGCACCGGTCCGTCCGCACCTCCGAGTGGGGGTCAGGCGTGACCGTACTAGAGACACCGCTCGTACGCCTTTCGGGCTCGGCTGGTCGGCACGAATCACGGGAAAGGTCCCGCTCGGACAAGGGGAATCGTTCTAGTCATGACCGTTCCATGTCCCGGTGCTCGACGCGCTCGAACCGTGTGCACCTGTGATGTCTTCGAAGAAGACGTCGACGCCTGTGGCGCCGAGGTTGTCGAGGGACTCTCTTGAGGCTCCACCTCCAAGGAAGTCGTCGATGCCATCGGCGCCCAGGCTGTCGGACACGCTTGGGGGCTCCGTCCTCAAGGCCTGTGTTGACGCTGTCGATGCTGTCGGCGCCGCGTTCGGCGTTGATGCCGATTCACTCTATGCCCTTGACACCTTTTTGAGGCTGTTTCGACGGGGGTACCCCGGGGTACGGTGGAACCCCCTAGAAAGGCTCTGGCCAAGCATGGCTTTGTTCCCCATTCTGTGCCCACTTTCCACCATCTTGATTACATTTCGGAGGTGGATGAGGGCTCTGATGATGGCATGGTTCCTGATACGGTGCCAGATGAGATTATCTCGGGACATAGTCAGATTGAGGACCTGCGTCAGTCACTGCACGACGCCAGTGGTCTGGACACCTCTCCAGAGGTGGAGTTTTGTAGGCTTGAGCCTGGCACCCATGCCGAATCCTCGTACCGGCGCCTTATGTCAAGGGTCACCGAGTACTTGGGGTGGTATGCACCCCCAGGGGATTTTCTTCAGGATGACCTCCCGGATATCCTCGACCAAAGTACACCAACTGACCCGGTACTGCCGTTCCATATGGCTCTACAGAGGGTGGCGGCGGCTTGGACTGCTCCGGAGAGTCTCCTGGCAGTGGGCAAGTCTTTGCCGGGAAAATACCACACAGCCAGTAGCGACCCCTGCTACTTGACCAAGCACCCCACTTCGGAGCGTTTGGTGGTGCAGGCGGCTACGGCCGCAGCAAAGCAGGCGTTGTATCATACCATCCCTCCTGATGGGGACGACAAGCGTTTTGATGGTTGAGCGAAGAAAGTGTTTTCATCAGGGGGTATGGCTCTTCAGGCTGCCAACTCCGTATGTGCCTTATCACGTTTCAAGCACACTCTGTGGAATTGTTTCCTTAGCGGCTGAATATATTCCCGAAGGGGACGAACGGGATGGTTTTCTTGCTATGGTCCAGGATGGCAAGGATGCCATGTGTGAGGCCATTCAGTCGGGTTTGGACACGGCAGATTGCATCAGCCGGTCCATGGCGGCGAGCACCGTAATACGCAGGTTTGCATGGTTGCGGAAGTCTGGGTTTGCTCCTGATGTGCAGGCCCGGCTCCTCAACATGCCCTTTGATGGTGTCCATCTTTTTGGCAGCAAGGCTGACGAGAACCTTGAGGTTGCAGACCTCAAAAGCTGCAGCGAAGCCGTTGGACGCTGCAGTTCGCCAACCTCTGCCTTTTCGTCCTAGGGGACAGCAATGGAGGGGAGGTTCCTTATGTTATTACTCATCCTTTGGTAAAGCGAAAGGAGCTGCTAGTCAAACGGGCCACCGTAGGAGTGCCAGAGGTGGAAAACAAGGTACTCGAGGTGCCAAGGCTGCTCGGGCTGTTGCCTCTTTGCCCTCAGGCAACGCCGCAGCCGCTTCAGCTCAGTCATGAGGCCATGTCCCATGGTTCGCCGGTTGGGGGAAGGCTAGCGCAGCATCTTGTCGAATGGCGTGTGGGTTCTGGAGATCATAGCCCATGGCTACTGTCTTCCTTTCCGGCCTCACGACAATCCACCAGGGAACATCTCTTTGAAGAGTCTGGATCCGCTCCTTGCACAGGAAATTCAATCCCTCCTGGAGAAGGGTGCCATAGAACTGTTGCCTGTAGCGGAGAGGTACAAGGGATGGTATTCCCCTTAATTTTTGATTTCAAAGAAAGAAGGGGGATTGAGACCCATCATGGACCTGCGCGGTTTGAACAAACTCCTCAGGAAGGACAAGTTCAAGATGGTTACTCTTTCTCAAGTCCTCCAGGCTCTTCAACTTCAGGACTGGTGGGTGTCTCTCGACATCAAGGATGCTTATTTTCATGTGCTGATCCATCCAAAGCACAGGAAGTACCTGAGGTTCGGGGTTGGCGACTCGCACTTTCAGTTTCGGGGTTGGCGACTCGCACTTTCAGTTTCGGGTCCTGCCGTTCGGATTGACCTCCGCCCCGAGGGTCTTCACCAAGCTCATGGTAGTGGTGGCAGCGCATCTCAGGAAAGGGGGGAATTCACCCCTACCTGGACGATTGGTTGATCAGGGCGTGCTCTCCCGAGCAAGTCCTGGATCATCTGTCAGTCACCTGCCACTCCCTCCACAAGCTGGGATTCTCCCTCAATTTGAAGAAGTCACATTTGACACCAACTCAGCGGCTCCAGTACATCGGAGCAGTGCTCGACACGTCCCTGGGGCAGTGTTTTCCTCTCCAGGTGAGGGCTCATCACATTCAGCAGATGGTGCAAAAGTTCCAACATGCCCAGAGTCTCCCTGCGTTTGAGTTCTTGCGGTTGCCCGGCCTCATGGCATCCTGCATTCTTCTGGTGCCAGAGGCCAGGTTGCGGATGATATCTTTGCAATGGGCACTCAAGCTCCAGTGTTCTCAGTCCTCCGGCAGGATGTCAGACCCCGTTCAGGTGCCACCCTCTGTCGCCCAGGACTTTATGTGGTGGGCTGTCTAAGGCAATCTGAAGGGGGCTCTATTTTGGCTACCCTGGCCGGAGGTGACAATCGTGACTGACGCATCCCTCACGGGATGGGGAGCTCATGCCAACGAGTTGAGTCAGCGGTTATTGGTCTCCGTCGGAGACCAGACTCCATATAAATCTGTTGGAGCTGAGGGCCGTCAGGCTTGCCCTGAAGGCTTTTCTGCTGACTGTGTGAGGAAAGGATGTCCTGATTCTGACGGACAACACAGTGGCCATGCACTACCTCAACAAAAAGGGGGTGGCAGGGTTACTTCCTCTGTGCAGGGAGGCGATGCAGCTCTGGTTCTGGGCAATCCAGCAGGAAATTTCGGTCTCCGCAGTTCATCTGGCCGGAGAAGAAAGACAATGGACGCTCTGAGCAGGCAGAGCGCGATCTCTCACGAGTGGGAGTTGGCTCAGGAGATTCTCCTGGAGATCTTCGCCCTTTGGAGGACCCCTCAAGTGGATCTCTTCGCCTCCAGTGTCAACCGGAAGTGCGAAAGGTTCTGCTCGTGGTAATTTCCTCCAAGAGGAGCCTTAGGAGACGCGTTTGTGGTGGAATGGTCATTCCCACTGCTGTACACGTTTCCTCCAGTCCCCGTCATTCTGCAAGTGCTGCGGAGGTTACCGAGGTTCGGTTCCCAGATGATCGCATTGCTCCGGCATGGGCCAGGAGGACGTGGTACCCGGACCTTCTCTACTTGTCCATCTGCCCTCCACGTCGTCTTCCCCACCAAGACTACCTGCTCTCACGGGAGGGGGTGAGGGGGTCATGTTCTCCATCCAGAGGTCAGATCCCTCAACCTTTACGCTTGGCTTCTGAAAGGTTGAGGTATAAGGATTGGGACCTCCCTGAAGACGTGATGGAGGTGTTGCTTTCAGCCAGACGGCCGGCAAAAAGTCCCTGTACCGTTGCCGTTCGAGAAAGTTCTGCGACTGGTGCAGGGTTAAGAATGTGGATCCTTTTTCATGTGACATTGCTGTGGTTCTGTCTTTTTTGCTTTCTTTGGCCCACAAGGGCCTGCAAGTGGGTACCGTTAAAGGTTACCTGGCAGCGCTGTCCATATTCAAGCGCACATCTGAAGTGTTCTTATTTTAAAATTGCTTTAATTTCTCAGTTTCTAAAAGGGCTCACTAATGTGTTCCCTCGTCACCTTTCCAGGTGCCTGGTTGGGATTTGAACCTTGTTCTCAAGTTTCTGATGGGTGCTCCGTTTGAGCCTTTGCATTCCTGCCCTTTGAGACTGTTAACTCTTAAAACTGTATTTTAGTTGCGGTCACTTCCGCTCGCAGAGTGAGTTACAGGCACTTTCAGTTAAGCCACCCTTCACTGTGTTTCACAAGGACAGGGTTGTCCTTAGAGTTCGTCCTTTCTTCTGAAGGTGGTGTCGGAATTTCATTTAAGCCAGAAGGTGGTTCTTCCGGCATTTTATCCTCCTCCGTATCCTGGTAAGGAAGAGAGGCTCCATAGGCTGGATCCTAGGAGAGCTTTAAGCTTTTATATTTCACGCATATCCCGGGTCAGAGTGGACGATCAACTCTTTATTTGTTACGCTGGAAGGCGTTTGGGACAAGCTGTTACTAAGCAGACTTTGTCTCAATGGATTATCCTGGCAATTTCTGAATGTTACCGCTTGGCGGCTAAGGACACTCCGAAAGGCTTGCGGGCCCATTCTACCAGCGGTATGGCTGCCTCTACCGCCCTGCAGAGGGGTGTTCCTATTCGTAACATATGTGATGCAGTCACCTGGGCTTCGGTCCATACTTTTGTTCGTCACTACTCCCTCGATTGTATCCGTGGGCAGGATCTGGCCTTTGGCAAGGCGGTCCTTTACTCTGCAATTTGATTGAGCATTCTAAATTTCTATCTTCTAAAAAATGTTTCCCACCTCCTTACGTTGGTACTGCTTTGGGAGTCTGTCATAGATATGGAATGCGTCGGAGGACCCAATCCCCTCGAAGAACAAGTTATTCTCTTACCTGGTAACGTTCTTTCGATGGGATGGTCCGATGACTTATTCCATATCGCTCCCTCCCCGCTACAGAATCTTATGCGATTGCAGCTTACGTTTCCGCAAGGCTTTATGTGGTCAGACAGGCAGACTGGTGCCACACGTTCTGGGAAAAAACTACAACTGAGGCTACGGGTGTCATGCGTCCTACTTATAACATCCAGTGACGTCGGCCGTCGGAGGAGGTCCTCGAGAGCGGCTCATCGACGCAGGACGCAGACGCGGAAAGATTTTCTGAAGCAGCACAGCTGTGGTGATTACTGTCATAGATATGGAATACGTCGTCGGACCATCCCATCGAAAGAACGTTACCAGGTAAGAGAGTAACTTGTTCTATTGGGCTTGACACACCGCCCACAAGGGAGTTTATGAACTTGTATTGTATTGTTATATTTATAAAACGTTCTTTTCCCACTTGTGGGCCTCAATGCGCTTTTTCCTTGGTTGAACGCTCTTGGTGACCGTAGTCTGTCGGAGAGTTCTAGGGGGCTATTTTAAGTGCTGCATGTGTGAAAGTTGCCAGTCTACGACTTGGGTGGCTGACGAGGCTTGACTAAGCAGCCCGAGAGGTGTCAGACACATGGGTGTTGAGGGTTAGAGATTGCTATTGTTGAGTTTGTGGGTCAGCTATACCAAATTCCTTTCAGATGGTGGGCACTACATGCAAATGGTAGAGGTGTTGAGGGAAGTCTGGTGTTTGTCTGGACGGTTATGTGTGCACTAGGCCAGATGTGCTTAGATGTAGGTGTATTCGGTCATGCATGGATGCTTGGCCATGCCTGAGGCCTGTGTCCATGCTAGTTGTGAGATCTACGTACCGTAGATTCGAGAGTCCTGCATAGTGGGAGAGAGGCCTACACCAGACAATGCAATTGAGTACAAGGCTAAACAAGCTAGAGCCTACACTAACAGTGCACTTTAAGTAGAGGGCTAAGCTGGGAGTCCTTGAGATGAGAGTCCCGGGTATCCCCCCTGCAGTATCTTGAGCAGCAGGTGAGTGCATGTCATCAGTGGCCCTCATAGGCATGTTCCATTCTTTTGCCCTTGGCTCCAGCCCCCTGACACGGCCTCCGCACTCTGCCCCTGTGAGCCTGCTTCACTCTCGCCTCCCAGCCCGGCCTCCCCTGATTGCGATTGGCTATTCAATTTCCTCGTTGGTATACCCATGGCACAGCTCCCTGCTAGCTCGTTCAATCTTGAGCAGCAGGTGAGTGCAGCCACTCAATTTCTAATTGCGGACCACCCACTCTTGCTAGGCGCCCACCATTCTCCCTCTCCCTCCCCCTTCCACTTGCTTGTCTCGTTGATTGGCCGCCTCCTGTTGTCCCTGATTGGCTGCTTAGGTGTTTAAACACACCTCGCCAAGGCAGACTCCTGCCTGGCAGCCCCTTCGGCTAAAGGCCCCAAGGCAAAGGGCAGCTCCAACAGAGTTGGCTCCAGAAAGTGTCAGCAGGTGTCCACAAGGTAAGCCAACGACCAGCCGTCAACCAACAGCAGCCAAAAAGTGAGTGTGGCCTGGGTAAGGAGTAGAGCAATTACTCTACGACGGAAAACCCTACCACTCAACATTACCCTAACTCAGAATTGTGAACATTAGCCTGCCCAAACCATACTAGATTGTGAATGTTATCAATGCTGCACTTAGCTAGAATTGTGAACATTAGCCAACGGCGACCCAGACAGGACAGTGAATGTTAGCAGTGCCGCATTTAGCTTAAAATTGTGAACATTAGCCTGCGCCAGACCAAGACAGGATTGCGAATGTCATCAATGCCACACTCAGCTTGAATTGTGAACATTATTCAGCGCCAACCCAGATTAGACTGTGAATGTTATCAATGGAATTGCGAATAGTAGCGTGTGCCACACCTAGATGTAATTGTGAATGGTAGCATGTGCCTCACTTGGAGATGAAATCATGAACATTCATTATATATTACGTCAAGATCCCTACTAAAAACGGAACTGTAAATGTCGGCATGTACCACAATTAGATGGAATCGCAAACGGCCTGAGTCACTTCAAGATATGTCGATCACAGCCAGAGTAGGTTCTTGATGGAAGTGCGAATGTTGGCATGTCCCTTAGTTTGGTTGAGTAGCGAACATTAACCTGAATCGCATCTGTATAGAAATGCAAATGTTATCACGCCCCACATGTGCATCACTGTGTACCCTGTTTTCCTGTTCCCCATGCTGATGCTATATATCCTGTCTCCGTAAACCCAGGCTACTGTGTCGCTGTGTTCCCTGCCATCCTTTTCACATGCTTGGTCTCGGGTGTTTTAAAATAACCATCACATCACTACTTTTACTCTCTACTATATGTTAATGTTAAAGGACCTTTGCACCGTGCACTATCACCACCGGAGTGGTCCCTGACGCTCTGAAAGAGGAGGGGAGGTTGAGATAGTGGGAGGAAGCAGGAAAAGTGCAAGAGAGCAGTGATGTGCTGTTGGCGGCCTCAGCCCGGTGGGTCTGTTGGCTCGGCCTGGGGTGTTTGCAGCCGGTAGTCGTCGTGTACTGTTGTGCGAGTCTGTGTTTTTGTTTTGTTGTTGCAATGTAGTGAAGTCTGTGTGGTTTGTTGTGCTGTAGGTTTTGGTTGTGTTTGGTTTGGAGTTTGAGAGGTGTATGCAGAAGGGGAAATTGTTAGCAGGGTTGGTTAGTTTGCATCTCTATCCTGAATTGAGGCGCTCGGCTTGCGTAGTCTCCCCTGATGCAGCTCTGTCCTGATCTTGGTCCGACTGGCATACAAGGTTCCTTACTCCTCTGGCCCCCACCTCAACATGCTCTCTCATAGCCCCCCCCGTATCCTCCCTTCATACTCCTGTGGCCAGTGCACCTGCCAGTGTCAACATCTCGGGTAGTGTGGTGATTTCTAATATCTCGACAATTCCACAACACTGTGGTACCTGGCGGTAACTAAGGGGCGGGCGAAAGTGTTGGTGGGATTATTTGGGGTAGTTGACTCAGTCTCTGTGTGTCGCCTGTGTTAGTCTATCCGTTGTCACCAGTGCGGGTGCCGTGGGAGCCACCCTGTCGGGTCGGGGATGTCGGTGTCCTTTCCAGTTTAGTCATCTTTTTTCCAGTTTTGGTTTTCAGATTTAGTCTATGCTGTTGAAGAGCCAGGTTTTTAGTGATTTCCTGAAATTTAGGTGATCATCAGTGTTTTATTTCTTTTGGGATGTTCCAGGTTTTTGCGGCTAAGTGGTAGGAGGTGCCTCCAAGTTTTTTCTTAAGGTATGGTTTGAGTTCCAGGCGGATTTTGTTGCTTGATCGGAGGGGTCTTGTTGGTTTGTAGACTTATTTTCTTTTTTAGGAATTCTGCTCCTTGTCCGCTGATTGCTGTGTGCGTTATGCACATTGTTTTGAAGGTGATGCGATATTTTACTGGGAGCCAGTGTAGTGTTTTCAGGGCTGGAGTGATGTGGTCTCTTCTGGATAGTTTGAGGAGTAGTCTTGCTGCTGCATTTTGGATCGGTTGCATTTTCTTCAGGAGGTATTCTGGTATTCCGAGGTAGAGGCTGTTTGCATAGTCGATTTTTGACATGATTAGGGCGACAATAGTGAGTTTTGTGCGTGAAGGAGAGGAAAGGTATAACTGCTTGCTGTGTGGAGGAGAAAAAAAGCATTTCTTCACTGTTGAATTTATTTGTGGTTCTAGGGATAGGGTGTTGTCCATTAGGACTCCCAGATTTTTTATTTACTACCTTCGATGGTGTTGGTGCGTTTCCCATTTCCGTAGGCCACGGGAAGGTGGTTTCGTTCTCTTGGTCTTTGGATACGATCATGATTTCTGTCTTTCCTGGGTTGATTTTCAGGTTGTTTGTATCCATCTAGTTGAAGACTTCTTTTAGACAGTCGTTTAGGGTTGAATGGTCTGCATCAGTGTCTTTGATTTATTTTGTAGATTATCGGAGTGTCATCTGCGTAGTTGTAGCATGTAATGTATTTTTTGAAGATTCTGATGACCGGAGTCTGATAGATGTTGAAATATAGTGGGGATAGTGAGGATCCTTGTGGCACTCCAGTCGTTACTCATGGAGTGGATTTGAAAGGTTTGATCCATACAGTTTCTGTTCTGTCTGCTAGGAATGATTTGGTCCAGCGTAGTGCTGTCTGTTATGCCTAGGTCTTTTAGTCTTTTGGTCAGGGTGTCGTGGCTAACTGTCAAGGCTGCAGAGAGGTCAAGCAGAATAAGGGCTGAGGTATTGTTTGAGTCTGTGTTAGTTTTGAGGTCGTCCCAGATGGATAGTTGTGCTGTTTCTGTTCCTCTCGCTGGCCTGAAACCGATTTGAGCTTGGTCCAGCAGGTGTTGTTTTTCTACGTGTTCTTGGGTTTGTTTATATACGTAGGTTTCTAAAAGTTTTGCTGGGTAGGGGATGTTGGAGATCGGCCTGGAGTTGGAAAGGTAATCTACGTCACCACTTGTGTTTTTCAAGAGTGGCTTGATGTATGCTGATTTGAAGATCTTCGGTACCGTCCCTGTTGCTAGTGATAGATTTAGAAAGTTTCTGTAGTGTTCGGCTGGCGATCCTTGAGCGAGGATTGATTTGTAGATGTCTGGGGGACAGGGGTCCATGGGTGATCCCGCTTTCTTCCTTCGTTTTACCAGAATTGCGAATGCCTCTGCTGATATTTGGAGTTTGTGCTTTGGTTCCGTGTTAGGTCCATTGGGGTGTGTGTTGTGGTTGGTTGGTCGCTTTTGTATGGTTTGTCGGATGTCATTGATTTTTTTAAGTGGTCTGCCAGGTCGTTGCAGATTTTTCTGAGGGGGTTGGGGGTGTTATCGCAGCCTGGGGGGTTTCTCATTTCTTCCATGATGCTAAACATTTCTTTGTGTGTGTTGGTGGCATTGTTGATTCTGTCATCGTAGTGGCTTCTTTGCTTTTTGAATTTCCTTCTTGTATGTGTGGATTTGTTTCTGGTACAGTATTTTTTTCCCTGGGTTGTATTCTTTCCTCAATTCCAATTCCCTCTTTTTGTTTTCCTTTTTCATGTTTAATAGTGGGGTGAACCATTTTGCCATTGCTTTTTTTTTTGATGGGGTGAACGGTTTTTCTGGTGCCATCTTGTCTATTGTATTGATCCATTTGTGCCGTATCTCTGCTTTCCCGTCTAGGTCCGCCAGCTCCAATTCTGTATTTGAGGGTTTCGTTAATTCCAGTTGCTCGAATAGGTTGCTTTCTTTGACGTGTTTCCAGTTTCTTTTGGTGGTGGTAGTGAGTTTTGGATGTTGGATGTAGCCTTGGATAGGCAGAGTGATCACGAATGGGATGATGAGATGGTCGCTCCACAGTATTTGTGTCGGCGGTGCCGTGGTGATTTTTTCTTTGGTGAAAATTGCGTCTAGGGTGCGTCCTGCCAAGTGCGTTGCTCCTTTGACTAGTTGTAGTTTCATGGTGCTGAGTTGTTCAATTGGTGAGTTTTGGGGGTTGGCGTGGCTGTCTTCAAACCAGATGTTGAAGTCCCTCAGGATGATTAGGTGTTTGTGGTTGATGGCTAAGTTGGTGATGGCTTCTATGAAGTTATTGATGAATGTTGCATCGTATGTTGGCGGTCTGTATACCAGGATGAATGTGATGTTGGTTTTTGGGCTCGCTGTTAGGTGTATTACCATGGTTTCGCAGTTGAGGATGTTGAGTGGTTCGCAGGTTTTATTTTCAGGTGTTCTTTGAATGCTATAGCGATGCCTCCTCCTTTTGTTTATCCTGTTTATTTGTAGGCATTTAAAGTCGGTCGGAAGGCAGCTTTGGAGTGTGATTTTTTAGTTGTCGTCCAGCCATGTTTCTGTGATGAACAGGATGTCAATGCCGTTGTCGTCGAGTAGGTCAAAGATTTCTGTTGAGTGTATTGACATTGCATTTTTGCACACGTACTTACCTAGTCAGCGTAGTTGAACCATTGCTTTGCATTTCAGGCCAACTCCACTTCTGCCCAGAGTGGAACCTTACCACGTACCAGTCAGTGCACTCACACCCCTTCCCACAGACGGCTAGGACACTGGGTTCACGACATGCGGCCACTGCCAATTGTCAGCTACCTTATTTGCGCTATCATAGTAGGACTCACCCTTACCACATCCTTTTGTTCCCCTACTTCCAGCATTGCTAAAATGTATCCACATCACTCCACCTCACTTTCACACCATGTTCGTCAGCAACCCATATCTCAATGACCCCGCCTTATGGCTCCAACACTTCACCACTAAACCTACACCTAATCAACCTTGCTTGCTCAAAGATAGGAATCTCCGACTTGGATCTAGACTGCCTCATGCCCCTCCTGCCCCTGGCACTCGACATTTCCACACCACCACTACCCTCCCTATTACGCAGAAGACACCACCCTCTCACAGCACCATCTCCACCAAAGAACTCAAGGGCGCGCCCTCATTAATGCCAGATCTATCACGGCCCACGCGTGGATATCTCTGATCTTATCACTGCTCAAAAACTCGATTTTGTGGCCATCACCGAAACTTGGTTACACGCAGCCTCTGGCCCACTTCTTGCACTCGCCATCCCCAACGGATACTTGATTATTAGAGCGGACCGACAACCAACCTCCAAAGGAGGTGGATTCGCATTCATATATAGAAATAACATTACACTTGGAACTATCCCTAACACTGAGCTTAGCTCGGCAGAATCCCTCTCCGTGAAACTTACCCTTTCCCCGACCAACACTGCTACTCTCCACCTCATCTATAGACCGCCAGGACTTCTTGGCTCCTTCCCATATGAGATCACGGCCATTCTGACTGTCAATACAAACCCAACTCTCAGGTACTGCTTCTAAGCGACCTTAACCTTGGCCTATCCGACACCAAGGACCACCTGGCTTCTGAGGTTGCTACTACACTAGCTAACTTAGGCTTCCAGCAACGTATAGACAAACCTACCCACATCAAGGGCAGAACGCTCGACTGGATAACCGATCTTAATTGTAACACCGCCATAAGTGCCAATTATGCCTGCGCCTGGTCTGACCATCACACCATCTTCCATATACCAGCGACCAACCCACACACCATTCTTACGATAGCGCCTGCTGTCCCCACAAGGAACAAAAAAGACATTACCAGGGATAAACTATTCCCTCTCATCCTTCCCATCTTGAATGATTGCGTGTCCCATTACGACCCCACAGTCCTAGTAGATATCTTCAATGAAACACTGCTTAAAGCCATTGACAATATAGCGCCACTCAAACTACGGAAAGCTAAACAACAAGCCCACCTGAACTCCTGGTTCACCCCGCAGTTACGAACCTTACGTAAAGAAAAGCGTAAAGCTGAATCACTCTGGAAGAGCCACCCATGTGACTCGAACAAAGTCACCCACCCACAACTACAAGGCTGCAATCCTACAAGCCATAAAGGACTTACTATTTACGTATTTCCCAACACTAAGGAGCTATTAAAAATCCTTAAAGAACTGGAATCCCCTTCCCCTGCTCCTGATACTTGCATTAAAGACCGCAAGTAGTGCAACAACATCCAAAACGCTCTCCTCAACAAAATCACCACCTTGCAAACAAAAATTAACGCCAAACAAACCACCTTACTCAACAACCCCCCCCTACCAAAACACCCATAACCCCCTTGACCTCCTTTTCTCACACCCCTTTTAGCTTTACCCCACTCACCATCCTCGAGGTCGAAAACATCATTCGCAACTTAAAACCTTCCAACTGCCAAGGCGACTCCTGCCCAGCATTTAAGGAAGCGGCACATGACCTCGCTCCTTTTTATAACCACCTTCATTAACTCCTCATTCTTAACTGGAACGGTACCCAATAATTTAAAGGACGCATGGGTTATCCCTCTCTTAAAAAAAGACGACTCTAGACCTGAAACACCAACCAACTACTACCGTACCGTTCTTACTCAAAATACTTGACGGAGCAGCATACCTGCAGGTTCAGA
This sequence comes from Ambystoma mexicanum, assembly GCF_040938575.1. Taxonomy (NCBI): domain Eukaryota; kingdom Metazoa; phylum Chordata; class Amphibia; order Caudata; family Ambystomatidae; genus Ambystoma; species Ambystoma mexicanum. Next base: position 591,347,542 of record NC_090926.1, read on the forward strand.
ACTACTTGGAAACCAACGACCTCCTCGGCTCAAGACAGTCGGGTTTCAGACCTAAGCACAGGACTGAAACGGCTCTTAGACGTCAACACCCAAATTGAGGACATTAAAGACAACGGTAAACTGGCCCTTCTACTTCTACTGGACCTATCCGCGGCCTTCGATTTGGTCAATCACCAAATACTATGTCGACATCTGAAGTCTGCCGCCCACTTTTCAGACAATGCATCCAATTGGATCAGGTCATTCCTTGACAATAGACACATGAGTTTTCTCTCCGTCCTCATCGGCAGATCCCACACCAGCCCCTTGTGGAGTCCCTCAAGGGCCTTGTGTCTCCCCAACTCTCTACAATGTCTTCACCAAACCACCATTTGATGTGGTTGACCATCTGGGCGTCACCTACACAAATTATGCCGATGACACCCAGATACTCATACCCTTCACTGGTGACTACATTGCAGACTCCAAAGCCCTCAATGACATCTACCTCGTCATCCAAGCATGGATGGCCCAACACGAGTTGTGCCTCAACGATGACAAGACTGAGCTTCTCATCTTAGGTACGCAACAGAGACTCAACAAACTGAGTTCTCTATTAGGTTCCTTTAACATTGACGGTAACCTAATTAAAGTATCCAAAGATACTAAAACTTTGGGCATTTATCTGGACTCCTCCTTGACTCCCACTAGACAAACCAATGCAGTAGCTACCTCATCTGTTTACACATGCAAATTGATCTCAGCCTGTCGCCCATTCCTTAACACTCAGAACTGCATCACCTTGGCCAGGACCTTGGTTATGTCCAAACTGGACTATTGCAAAGTTTTGTACCAAGGCACTAACTAGGGTAATCTTAAACTTCAGATTACCCAAAATAATGCCATCAGAGTGGCCCTCAATATCCCTCGTTCTGCTCACATCTCAGAGACCAGGAAGAACGTAAATTGGCTTTCAGTCGCCCAAAGAATCTCATTTAAAGCACTGGCCCTCATATACAAATGCGTAAACCATCAAGCCCCAACGTACCTTGCCTCACGATTTACACAGCATATTCCATCGCAAGCACTTGGAGCTGCACAATCCCAAGGTCTTGCGATCACTAGATTCAAGCTCCAATCTGCTGGAGGTGCCAGCTTCCCAATCCAGGCGGGCAAGTTTTGGAACACCGTACCTCTTTCTATCAGAACCCTACCTTCATTCAACCTATTCAAACACAAAGCCAAGCACTGGCTAGCCACATCTCACTAACAATCATTCCTCTGATCATGGCTGGCCCATTGGGTCCCTGTTATGCTCTGCTCCTTCACTACTGCTTTGTGTGTTGTGTTGCTCTGAATTGTAACGCCATTGTAGATTTTGTTCACAATTGTAACCACTGCAACTATGTCATGCCTGTAACGTTCTTCTAAGATATGCGCCTGGTTGCCCTTGGGCCTGGTCTGCGCTATATAAATATAACAAATACAAATACAAATGGATCTTGCGTTTATTAGATTGCAGTGAAGTTTGGAGGTGTTGTTTGGTTTGGTCTTTGTTGAGGTTTCCTTCCTGGTCGGTCAATTGTTGGACTGTGGGATTCGAGGTGTCAGCGTCTTCGAAGAGTTCTTCTAGATTTTGTCTTGGGTTTTTTGTGTTTTCATCGCATTCGTCTTCCGGGAGTTGTGGTTGTTGTTTGGAGGTTCCTCTTGTTTTGGTGATATAGGAGGTTATTGCGTTGGTCGTCTGTTTGCTGTTTTTGTTGGTTGTCCCTCTTCTGCTTGCTTGTTTTAGGTTGTTTGAAGTTGCTGCTTCTAGTGTTGGGTTGGATTGCGGTGGTGGCCTGCTGTCTGCGAGGTATGGAGTTAGGTAGAGGGATCTTTCTCTTCTGAGTTGCCTCGGTTTGTATTCCTGTCTTTGGGGGTCCAGTCTATGGTTGATCTTCTAAGATGCTGTTCTGGAGTGTTTGTTCTTTCGTCTCCGTCTTTTCCTTGGAATGGGTCGTTTGCGCAGCATTGTAAGATTGATAGTTTGTCTTTGTTAGGTGACGTCTAGTTGGTCCTGATTATTTGGTTTGGTTGTCTTGTGGTGTAGTGGAAGGGGGTGGTAAGGGTTATTAAGTTGGGTGTTATCGGTGGGTCTCTTTACTGTCATCTCCCTGAGCGCGGTTTACTGTGGTGAGCAGGCTGCGTGGGTTGGGGAGGGTATCTGTTGGTTGGAGGGTGGCTTGGACGGGCACTGTTTGGACTTTCGCCTTGTGATGCGAGAGGCCCTAGTTAGTGACCCCCCACCGTAATTCACTGGTGACTTGAGTTGGCTAGATTTGAGTGAGCTAGATTTGAAATACCTGTATAGTGGGAGAGGCCTATCAATGCAGTCTGGAGGTCACACAATACAATTTGGGCACAGAGGCCCTGCTATCAATGCAGTTTGGGGCAGTGGGTGGTGATTACATTGACCGACATTGGTTTTGCCTAGTGGTCTGGTATCTGGGGTAGAGTTGTACCTCTCCCCAACCCAAGCCACCCTACCTTACGGGTCCTTGTAGTTGCTGGTTGGCGGCTGGCCACTGGCTTCCCCTGCGGACACCTGCAGACACTTCCTGGAGCTGCCTCTGTTGGAGCCGTCGTTGGCCGCAGGGTCGTTGGCCGCAGGGTCGTTGGCCGCAGGGTCGTTGGCCGCAGGGTCGTTGGCCGCAGGGTCGTTGGCCGCAGGGTCGTTGGCCGCAGGGTCTGCCCTGTGAGGACCAGTGATGAAGGGCTCACCAATGCCCAATCAGAGCAGGGATGGGCGGGGTTGGGAGGCAGGAGGGGAACCGAGACCAGGAAGAGGGTGGGCGGGGGACGCTTCGGGGCCTGAGGGCCTGCTTTAGGCCCCAAAAATAAACAAAATTCACGAACTCCCAGAGATGGGCTTCCTCACCTTGCACCGGCTGCCTGCAAGTAACATAACTTCTGATGTTTGTTAATCTGCTTAGAATCACATGCTGTGCATAGGTCCGTCATCCAGTGGTCACTGCAGAGTATTGCATTTTGTTTTTCGTAGTCGAAAAGGGACGTCGACAAGGCGTGTCTGAAATACTATCCCTATAGTGACGTGCGTTGTACCCACAATCCCTCACGCGTCGAGGTCCCTCAGATTGTTTTTTTCCGTCCAGCTACTGTTCGCCTTTACGCGGAGCTCCTCGGGAGACATTGCAGATTTCTTCTCCTCGACCTTTGGTCGTTTTCCTATTTAATATATAACACATCGATCCCTCCTTCGACGCAGTTGTGAAGCTGTCTCCGCCGAGCAAGATCTTCGACGGAGGGGACGAGCGGAGGAGATCCTTCGGCGTTGCCGAACACGTGGCCTGGCCTCGCAGGCCAAATACAGTAGGGAGAGTGGGGTCGTGGGACATCTCTGGTTCTTTTCCGAGAATGCCTTTCCTTTTCCCCTTCCTTTCCCTTGGGGTCGTTATCACGATTTATTGCCTCGGCTATGGAGAGGACACCCTTTAGGTTTTGCCCGCTTTGCAAGGGCAAGTTTACTTGGAAGGACAAGCATTCACGGTGTAACCGCTGCTTGCCCCTCGATCACAAAGAGGAGGGTTGCACGGCTTGTCGGCTTCTTAAGCCAAAGACTCTAAAAGACCATAGGGTCAAGAGGTGGGCGGCCTATGCTATGTCGAAGGCCGATTCTTCACCCGCCGCTGCTACCACCGACAGTAACGAGGAACGTGATAACACGACCTCCGCTACGGAAGTCGTAGACCCCTCTAAAGAGCGCTTGCGCTCTTCGTCTGTCACCGGCCCCAACGGGCTCGGCTCACGCCCTGCTTATGGGGATGAACACCCCGGCGACACTGACGCACACGATACCACACAAGCACACAACCCATGGCTGCTCTTCGTCGAAGACGAAGAAAGCATCAGTGCCCAAGGAGACGCAGGTTCCACCGGCGGCCTCCTCGGACCGTTCAGGTTCGAAGCCCCTCTCGCAGCCGCGACCAGCGACTGGGCTTTCGGCAAATAAGGGCGCCGCCCCCAAACCATCGGCCGGAGCGCACCAGCAGAGAGCGCACGCCGCCGTAGAACGATCGACACCCGTAACGTCGAAACCACAGCCCAAAGCTGACAAACGAGTCACAGAGAGCTTGGCGAGGATCGTTGTAGCCGACGCCCAGAAGCGTACGCCGAAAGACACGTCGAGCGCTACGCAAAGGTCGAAAGACACGCCGAGAAAGCCCGAAGAAGGACAGGGACTACCCCCTTCAGTCGGGGGGACCCCCAGCACGCCGGAAGGCTTTTCGGAAGGCGACGGGACACTTTTCTCGACGTTATGGGAGAGGTCGAGCCGTTGTCAGCTAGATGACACTAATTTTCCCCCGCTAGACCGCTCAGGGGTACCCCATGAAACCATGGAAAGGCTCCATCTCTGCATGGAGAGAATGGAGAGGTTTATGAAGACCCAGAACCCTCCTACTCCCAAGAGAACAAGAGAAGGGCCTCAGGAGGACCCCAGGGCCAAAATCCTGAGTCTATTCAATCCCCAGCAGGACCCAGCCTCAGATTTCCATAATGTGTATGACCTCACTGGTGAGGAACAATACTTGGAGGAGGAGGATGAATTTGTGGACGATGAAGAGGGACAGAACCAGGAGGAAGGTCTGGAAGACAGCCCAGACATGGTAGTAGAAGGATTCGGAGAAAATCCAGAAGGACCTTCTCATCCCTGGCAATCCCCATCAGTATATTCGGACACTGATGTCCTGAACCTTAATCCTCCTGACAATTCACCTGTTAGGAACACGTATCCCATTGACGATCAGCCCACATTCAATGCCCTATTGCGCAGAACAGCACATTTCGAACTGGACACTGGGGAGATCTCTCCTGAAATAGACTTTGTGGAAAGAGTAATTAAGGAGAAACCCCCGGTCAGCCAGACCATTCCCCTCCTCGCTTCAGTGAAGAGAAGAATCATCCCTTCGCTATCCACACCCGCACTAATAAGAGGAGTTAATCCAAGAATTGAAAAACTTTTCACTCCTTCACCCTCAGACCCGCTGTACATCAGGGGACAGACATTCCATTCCGGATTCCCTTGTAGTAACTAATACAAGAAAGAGGGCAGGGGTGCCGCTGTCCACCAGCGAGGCAACACCTGACAAGGAGGGCAAGAGGTTATATGCCCTTGCAAAGAGAGTCACATCCTCGGCTGCCTTTTCGGCAAGAATTGCGAACAACAATTCTTTGCTAGCTAGCTACGCAGACGCGCAGTGGGCCAAACTGCGCAAAGACGCCGAAGAAGCGCCGGAACCTCTACGTACACGCCTGCTATCAACTATTGGCGAAGGAACCCAGGTCAACCAGAGTATTGTAAAGAACTCTCTGGATGCTGCAGAGACAGTGGGACGTTCCCTGGTTCAGGGAATACTCCTAAAACGCCATGTATGGCTGCGCAACTCGGGGTTCAAACCGGAGACACAGGCGTCTTTAATAAATAAACCTGTTGAAGACTCAAACCTCTTCGGGAAAGCGGTGGATGAGGCTCTGGAGATGGCTAAAAAAGAGTTCGATACTATCAAAACTCTTGACCAGATCTCTAAGCCCACTACCAGACGCGGCCATGGCAACAAACGCTTTTTTCGTGGCCAACACCAACAGCAGAATCAGCAGCAACACTACCCTGCCACCAATTATCAGACCAATAGTGGGCAGTACAGCCAAAGAGGCCAGCGCCGTGGCAAAGGGAGAGGTCGGGGGTCCACCCCCAGAGGCTCCCAAGCCCCCAATAACACCAAGTGACGCGAAGATTCGCGGCCCCTCCCATGCAGCACCGGTCGGGGGCCGGATAACATCCTTTCTTCCAGCATGGGAGGGAATAACGTCAGACCGCTGGGTACTTTCCACCGTAGCCCACGGATACTGCATCGAATTCAACGGTTCCCCAACATACAGACCCCTGAGGGGACGACGCATGACACCGGAACACCTTGCCATCCTTCAAGACGTACAACTGCTGGAAAAAGGAGCCATGGAGGTCGTGCCTCTATCTCGGGTAACGGAAGGTATTTATTCAGTGTACTTCCTTGTACCCAAAAAGGATCTAACCATGCGCCCTGTATTAGATCTGCGCCCAGCGAACAAGTTTATCAAACCCCAGAAGTTTCGTATGGTGACCTTACAGGAAGTGATCCCACTGCTATCACAGGGAGATTACATGACAACATTGGACATGAAAGATGCATACTTTCATATTTTAATGTTGCCAGCGCACAGAAGATACCTCAGGTTCATGATAGAGGGCAAACACTACCAGTTCAGAGTGCTACCCTTCGGCATAGCATCGGCACCAAGGGTATTCACGAAGGTACTGGCAGTGGCAGCAGCCCACCTGCGCAGGTTGTCCATCCCAGTTTACCCTTACCTCGGCGACTGGCTCATAACGGGGGATTCTTACGAAACATGCTTCTCCAATACCCAAAAGACTGTAGACCTTTTGTTCCAGTTGGGCTTCTCCATCAACGAAAAGAAGTCCAGCCTAGACCCCAGCCAAATCAAACAATTCCTAGGGGCTCTAATTCAAACAAAGGACGGCCTCGTCTTCCCCTCCAACGAGAGGGTCCAAAACATGCTGTTTCAGATCCCTCAATATGTGACCGGTCGAGAGGTGACGGTACGCAAAGCAATGCGCTTGCTAGGCATGATGGCGTCGTGTATTTATTTGGTACCTCACGCGCGCCTGCGCCCTATGCAAGAGTGGCTCAACAGCCAGTGGTGTCAGGCCAGCGGACTATGGGACGATCTAGTGGTGGTCTCGCAGGCCTTGGTTCTCTCGCTACGGTGGTGGACAAAGGAAAACCTGGAAAGAGGGAAACCCTTTGCCACACCCGCGGCAGAAGCCACTCTAACCACAGACGCATCCCTCACAGGATGGGGGGCTCACCTATCCCATCAGACTGCTCACGGAGTGTGGACTCCGAACGTAGCATCCAAACACATAAATCTACTGGAGCTACTAGCTGTGTTCAAGGCGCTAAAAGCCTTCCAGGAACACCTACAAGGCAAGACTGTGTTGGTCCTTACAGACAGCACCAAAGCCATGTACTACATCAACAAGCAGGGGGGCACCCACTCTCCAGGACTGTCCAAACTGGCCCAAAATATATGGAAGTGGGCTCTCAAACAAAACATGTTCCTACTGTCACAACATGTACCAGGGGAACTCAATCTGCTGACAGACAAACTCAGCAGAGATTTCCCCCTGCCCGAAGAGTACGAATGGCGACTGCACGAAGACATCGTCTTCGACGTCTTCACACAATGGGGATTCCCAGAAATAGACCTGTTCGCAACCCTGGAGAACTCACAATGCCAAAGTTACGCCTCCAGGTACCCCCAGAACCAATCCAAGGGGAACGGTCTGTCGATGCAATGGTCAGGGAAGTTTGTTTACGCTTTCCCCCCCCCCCCGACTCCCCTTCTCAACAAGGTGGTGCACAAGATGCACCAGGAACAAGTGACCATGATACTGGTGGCCCCAATGTGGGCCCGACAGCCATGGTTCGCTCACTTGATGGAGATGTCTCTATCTCCCCCAGTGAAACTCCCCTGCCCTTACAACATGCTGTCACAAGACAAGGGCAGGACTCTGCATCCATGCCCCCAGAACATGAATTTAGCAGCTTGGCTCCTCAGATCATAGAATTCGGACATCTACAGCTCCCGCAGAGATGCATGGACATCCTCAGGGAAGCCAGAAAAACCTAACACTCGCCACTGCTATTCTAGTAAGTGGAAGAGATTTGTCATCTGGTGCAGAGGAAAAAGCATCAACCCGATCGACTGCTCTCCCACACATATTGTTCTATACCTGACCCACTTATTGGATTCAGGTCTAGTGTTCAATTCCATTAAAGTCCACCTAGCGGCACTTTCTGCATACACCACTTCCCAACTCAAGTTGTCGTGGTGGAAGATCCCTGTTATAAAGGCTTTCATGGAGGGAGTAAAGAGAATACACCCCCCAATAGCTGACCCAACTCCCGGATGGGACCTTAACGTGGTACTTACCAGACTCATGGGCTCACCATTCTAACCCATGCACAAAGCATCTCTTAAACACCTCACTCTTAAGACTGCTTTTCTAATAGCCATCACCTCCATCAGGAGAGTAAGTGAACTACAGGCTCTTTCTGTTCTAGACCCCTTCGTTACAGTTCAGAGATAAGGTGGTTCTACGCACGCACCCAAGGTTTGCTCCGAAATTCATCTTGAAATTCCACGTAAACCAGTCTATAGAACTGCCAACGTTCTTTCAAAATCCTTCCAACTTGGGAGAAAAAACTATGCACACACTAGATGTGCGCAGAGCGGTCATGTTCTACATGGAAAGAACCAGACCACTGAGGAAGAGTAATCAGTTCTTCGTCTCGGTGGCAGCAGGAAGAGAAGGGGATGCAGTTTCAAAGTCCACTATTTCTAGATGAATTGTTCAATGCATCACTCTCTGCTATACTCTTGCTAAGAGAGAACTACCCTTTAAGCCAAGAGCACACTCTACTCGAGGCACGGGGGCGTCCATAGCATTCATTGCAAATGTTCCCCTTGAGTCCATCTGCAAAGCGGCTACCTGGAGTTCTGTGCACACCTTTACAAAACACTACTGTCTAGATGCACACTCGAGATCTGACTCCCAGGTGGGACAGGTAGTATTAAGACATCTTTTCTCTACTGTTCCTTCTCATAACCCACCGCCAACTCTGGGTACTGCTCGCTAGTCTATGCACAGCATGTGATTCTAAGCAGATTAACAAACATCAGAAGACAATGCATTACTTACCATAAAAGCATTTCTGATGGTTGTATCTGCTTAGATTCACATGCGCCCACCCTTCCTCCCCGCTCTGATGGAAGGAACATAGACTTCCTTTTATATCTCTCTTTTCTGTACTCGCGTCTAGAAGGCTCCCTCAGGGCAGAAAAATACAAACAGAGGGACCTCGACGCGTGAGGGATTGTGGGTACAACGCACGTCACTATAGGGATAGTATTTCAGACACGCCTTGTCGACGTCCCTTTTCGACTACGAAAAACAAAATGCAATACTCCGCAGTGACCACTGGATGTCGGACCTATGCACAGCATGTGAATCTAAGCAGATACAACCATCAGAAATGCTTTTACGGTAAGTAATGCATTGTCATATCGTAAACCAAGAGAGCCTGCGCTAAAATTGAGAATCCTCGTAGGTCGGCAGGCGGCCCCGGTTTCGCTGCGCTGGGGGGGGGGGGTGTCTCTCCATCTAAAATGAACCAACTGAGGGGGCTACTCCACGATTCGTTGGGGGTGGGGGGGCAAGGCATGTAAGGCCGTAGGTTCCAGCCTATTGTATAGAAATTATCCGTAATGCAAGTCCTCTAGGGCTTGTTGGACCTAGCTTGGGGAGTAGGGATGTGAGGGTATTGGAGGGGGTGCTAGTGGTGGGAGTTTCCCAGGGTGACCGTTGCGGGTTAACAGTGGCAGTGAATAGTTAATGATGTGCGTGTGCTAGCCAGGGCCCCCATCTAATTGTCTCTCATGTGGACTGGTGGGCAGGGTTTTGCAGTGAGTGTGATGCGAGTGTATCCACAGCGAAGGCTGCTGGCTTAGCTTGGGTGTTTGTAGGGTTGGAATGTTGTGGGAGGGATCTTGGTGGATCAGTAAAGCCACAACCAATGCTGCTGGCTTACCTGGAGTTCTAGACGGCGGGCAATGTTGTTGAGGAGTGTGATGGTGTCACGTGAAGCTGCTGCGAGAGCTGCCGGTCCCAGAGTTATGATCGAAGGTGGATATTGGTGTAGTATTCACGGGGTGCAGTGGCTTAGAGTATTTGGAAGAGCCAGGTTTTAAGGGCTTTCCTGAATTTCAGGTGGTTTTCGATGTGAATGTGTAGGGGGATGGAATTCCAGATGATTGGTGCTTGGGCAGAGGAGGAGCAGCCGAGTCTTATGGAGTTATACAGTGGGATCACTAGGCAAAAAAAATGTATTGCGAGATCTGAGGTTCCTGGAAGGTCGGTAAGGGACAATATTGTCTCGTAGGAATTCAGGACCAGTGTTGTGGATTACGCGATGGCTGATGCACATGGCTTTGAAGGTGGTGTGTCGAGCAGTGGGGAGCCAGTGGAGGACTCTCGGGGTAGGGCTGATGTGTTCTCTGGCGGGAAGGTTAATGAGCAGGCGTGCTGACGCATTTTGGATTCTTTGGATTTTCTGTAGTTAAGATGCGGGGACTCCTAGGTAGAGTCAATTTGCATAGTCCTAGCGGGAGCGGATGATTGAGTTGATGGCTGAGAAATCGTAGGGATAGGTGAGGTAGGGGGAAAATCCTCCCGAGGATACGTAAATGAAAAACAGGTTTTGGATATGTTGGTTGTATTTGGTGAGGGATAGATCTCAGTCGAATTTCCATCCAAGATTTTTAACCCCATTTGAGGGTGCTGGTGGTTGTCCTAGTGATTCGGGCCAAGGGATAGGTTGGCGGATGCGGGATGTTTTCCCACAGAGTAGGATTTCAGTTTTTCTAGGGTTGAGGATGAGGTGGTTGGTCGTCATCCAGTGATCAATGTCAGAGGCACAATGCTAGGTCCGGGCCGCCGGATCCTTTGGTATTTAGGATTTTGAGGATGATCTGGGTATCTGTGTAATTGCAGCATGTATGGTTGTACGAACGGATGATTGTGGGAATTGGTTGTATGTAGAAATCTAAGATTAGGGGTGACGTGGATGCTCCTTGGGGTGGGGGGTCACCTTTGCAGACTGGACGTGGTATGGATGTGAATTGGTTGAGGTCCATGATTTGCGACCAGGTAGAGATGAAGGAATAGATCCACGACAGAGCTGTGTTTTTGATTCCTAGTGTTTGTAGTCTAATAAAATGTGATCGATGGTATTGAAAGCTGCGGACATGTTGAGAAGGATGACTACCACACAGCCGTCTGCATCCCAGATGGAGACTAGAGAGGCTTTTGTTCCCTTAGTTGTCTGAAAGCTTATTGGGCTGGGTCTAGGTTATTGGATTCAGCAAAATGGCCAAGCTGTATGTAAACCGCGCGGCCAGTCTTTTTAGTGATGGTGTGTATTGGAGATCAGTAGTTTTGGGGAAGAAGTGGGTCAAGCATTGTTTATTTGAGAATGGGTTTGGTGTAGGATGCTTTTAGGCCTTTCGGGAAGGTTCCTGAAGTGAGTGAGTGGTTAAGGATTGCATCAGCGACGTTGCCTGCACAGGTGGCGCTTAGTATTTTCTTGAGCAATGTCGCTGGGCATGGGTCTTCCGGGAAGCCTGATGGGCGGCTGGCTGCTAACAGTGAGAGGAAATCTTGGCGTCGGGGAGCCGAGTCTTTAAAGTTTCCACTCATTCAGTCAGAAACTGTTCTGAGAGACAGGCAGTCCTCTTTTGTTGTCTTTGCTATAAAACCACAGACCGCGGAGTCGGAGCTATAAAAGCGACCGCGGAGTGGGCCGTAGAGTCAGGGAGCAGAGTCTTTGGGTCTTCAGCCTCTGCAGGCTATGCAGCTTACTGGTCTGCATCAGCCTCTCACCTTCACTTTTTACCAAACTTTTTCTTGGTCCCCGGATTGGGACATGGATTGTGACACGGAACGGGTCCGGGAGGACACCTCCTCCCAGCAGTGCGAACAAGGTATCCCAGAACAGAGAAGCTGGAAAACGCGAGCGAGAAGGGGAGCAGCCAGAATAACGCGCTGTGCCGACAAGCGGCGCCGAGCAGACGCCTGGTTCCATACAAACAAGTAAGCTATTTTGGTAAAGTACATTAAGGGAAGCGTGCAAAATGGCGAGCGGGAGACTGCAGGGATTACCCTTTGATCCTGCTTGCTGGCCCAGGGGCCATTTGCTATATATTCCCTAGCCTCGGGCTTTAAAGCTTAGCAAGGGTAGGGGGGGGAGTGAGAAACCTACTGCCCGAGCTCTAGGGAGACAGCCACCCAAGCCAGTGACATCACCCCCTCCATATCCTGGAGCTCTGATTCGGCTGGTTTACAGAATTTCCCTCGGAAGTGATTGGGACTCTGCCGGGGCTCCCTGGGACAGTCGCTGCACTCTGGGATGGTCGCCTCATATGGGATGCAGCCCACCAAGGCCAGGAACATTACCCCTGAGTAACCTGGAGCTCTGCCAGGATTGCATTACAGCTTCTCCCTCCGGGAAAGGTCGGGGACCCTGTCTGTGCTCCCTGGAGCTGCTGTGGTGCTTGGGGATGGTGCACCCACATGGTCAACGGATGTCCAAGGCCGGAGACATCACCTCCAACCGTCCTGGAGTTCTGGCTGGGCTGCGTTACACGGGTCACCAAGAATTCCAGGATGGTTGAATATGATGTCCCCAGCCGTGGGCATCAGTTTACCATGTGGGTTGACCATCCCCAAGTGCAGCGCCAGTACCAGGGAGCCTTGGCTGGGTCTTCTTCCTTTCCCAGAGGGAGAAGCTGTAACGCAACCCTGCCAGAGCTCCGGGGGTCGTAGGGGAGGGCGGTGTCCTATACCTGGCCTTGGGCAGCTGACTCGCATGTGGATTGAACATCCACAAGCCCAGCGGTGGTTCCCGGGAGGCCCGGGACATTCCCTGTACATTCCAGGAGGGAGAATCTGTACCACATGCCAGCCAGAATACCAGGATGGTCGGAGGTGATGCCTCTCGGCTTGGGAGCCTTGTTTACCATGTGGGTCGACCGTCCCCAGGCCAGCTGCAGTCCGGGGAGTACCGGCAGGATCCCCATTCCCCCCCCGGAGGTGACATCTGTAATGCAGCACAGCCAGAGGTGCAGCCTGGGCTTGCGGACGGTCCACCCACATGGGAGACGGCCGGTGGGGGTCAATTTGTGGCCTGACACCGCAGTTCTGTCCCTGCCCACCAAAATATCTCCCTAGACGGCCCACTCCCACCCACACCAACAATCTAGCCCCAGTCACCCCACTGACAATGGGCCCTAACCGTAGAATTACAAAATATACTACTCGCATAATGTTGTAGCTGCTCGCGTAGAAAAAGCTGTAAACGAAACAGAGCATTTATTACCTATGGTCACCCCAGCAAAAACAAATCATTACTACTCTCCAATCAACACCCCTTTCAAACAATGCCTGGTAGTCTACTGATCCTCACCCACCAGTAAAAACACATTTGACCCTTCCTAGGGGCAGATTACAAGATTGCACTAGCAATCTGCCCTCAGGGAGGGCTTCATGAGAGCCCCCCCCATCCATTTGGGGTGGGGGGAGAGGGCCACCCCTTTCATTTTGGCAAAAATCCTGGTTGTCTATTGGCCCCACACCCAAATCTCCTTTATTTTTTTGAAGTGGGGGCAGATTATCACCCTTCAGGCCCCGGGGGGGGGCCAAGCCTGCAGCCCCATCCTTTAGGAGGCCTGTCCCATCATTTCTGGTGCCCCCCCAAATGGATGGGGGCATTTCATGTAGCCCTCCCTGGGGGCAGATGCCCCTTCTTAGGAGCAGAAATCTACATGAGGTGGCCCCATCCACGTGGGGTGAGAGGGTTACCCCTCTTTCATGACCTAAAAAATCCTGGTGGTCTAGTGGTCCCCCCTAACCTCCCAAACAAAACATTTTTGTTTTTTTTGTTTGAGTCCCTTCCCTATGGACATATGGGTACCCATCTGCCCCAGGGGGGCCCAAACCTGCAGCCTCATGCTTTGGGGGGCCTGGGGTAGAGGGCTGCTTACATAGTAAGCAGCCCCCCATGTCGCAGATCCCTGGTGGTCTGGTGGCATTGATGGGTGCGGATCGAGCGCTCTGCACCCAATCTGTGCCCAGCAATGCTTCCAACAAAGGTGGTGTTGGAAAGGGGTGAGGTTCCCCTTTCCAACGACTCGTCCCTCGATCTGAACGGCACAATAGTGCCGCAGATGAAGGGAGAGAAAGGTGGAAACTCACCTTTTATTTTCACTGCGGTAGCCGCAGTAAAAATTACTTTGCTTCACGTCAGCCCGCATTACCTCTTCCTCACATAGCCTGTGGGTTGGATTTCAGCTTTGCACACGTCCAACGCCATTCCAGGAATTCGGGGAAGAACGAGTGTCAAGGTGGGACTAGACTGGGTGGGAGTACAGCTGAAGGCTGTGCTTCTCTAGCAAAGTCAGTCAGGGGGTTCTAAACAGCAGCAAAAAGTTTGGTGGTTGACACGTGGAGGGAAAATTACATGCACATGAAATCTTTCCTAACACTGCCCTCCTTCCTATGCTGCTGCCGCTCATTGACCTGTTTGATGTTGCCTGTGTTGCTGCTAGGCCGCCTGGTGAGTTAATTGTGCTTTGTGCCGTCTCCTCTCTCGCTCTTTCCCCACCTCCTTGCCCTCTCCTTCTCCATTTCCACTATCTACTGTTACTCCATCACTTATCCTACCCCTCTTTCGAAGTCTGGTAGGAAGACGTTCAAGGAAGATCTGATCTCTAACCAAGGCCTGCCCATCAGTGACACAGAAGTCAATGCTTCTTCCAGGCAGACTTTCACCGACATACTCTGTTGCTCCCTTTCTGGATCTATGGACTTCCCACATGGGCCCTGCCCTCTCCCCTTTCTTTGTCCCCCATTAATGGTGGTTCCAGTTGGGGAAGTACTCTTGACATGCTTATCTTCTAGGTGCTTATTGTCGATCAGAATGGCACTAGCCTGGCCAGGGCTCTCGACCCAACCTCCTCCTTGATGGGTGTCTTCTGTCTCTGATCAACCTTCCTCCCTTCCCATGCCTCTCTCTGCCACCCCCCCTTGTCACTTCCCCTTCACATACTGGCTTATCACATCTTTATAACCCTCCCCGGAAGACCTTCAAAGGTGGCAACTGGCTTCACCAAGCTGTCAACTCTCGCTCTGCTGTTAAACACTACTGATATCGGTCTCCTTCTTGAAGACTTTGATGTTCTCGCTCTTACTGAGACGTGGTTCACGGCCAGCTCGATCACAGCTTTTGACACACTACTCCCTGAGGTCTACAAGATCCTTTCCAAGCCCAGCCCTAACCGGTCTGGAGGTGGAGTGGCCTTGATCTTCCTTTAGTGGGGCCCTGCTACTATCATTCCCACTCAGACCTATTCTTCCTTTGAATACCTCGTCTGTAGGCTCGGTGTCTCTCCAACCACCATGACTCTCGCCACCATCTGCAGGACCCCTGGTCCAGTCTCTTTTCCTCTGAGTGGTCTGACCACTTCTTGCCTCCACCTCAGACTTCAGTTTTAACTTTGACTCTCCTGATACGGCCACTGGATGCTTCTGCAACCTCTGACTTTTTTTTTTTCTTTTCCCTCACCATTCATCCCTCTGGTCCAAAGCACTCAGCAGGACTTAGCTTTGAGGCTCTCATCTGGGCAGTCACCCCCCCCCCCCCAACCCCCCCATCTCCAACCCTCTTGACTACACCTCTCCTCGTCTGACCATGTTCGATCACCAACACCCTGGACAATCCTGCCCCATCATGAGGATCCGCATGAAGCCTGCCTTCAAGTGCAACAACTGGTATGACTCGGACCTAGCCTCAAACAAAAGTGCTGAGTTGATTTGATGTGGCGGGCATCAGGCTCATCCTCTGACTGGCCTGACGCCTGCTCAAAAGGCAATACAGCCTCTCCATCCACTCGAAGACTAGGGCCCATAGCCAAGCCTGCATCTGCATCGGCCATTCACAACACAGGCAAATAGTTTAAAATCTGCAAGGAACTTGCCAATCCTACTGCAGTCTCCACTTCTATTTTGCTATCCCTGTCCCTCTGTACTTCATTGGACTTGCACTTCTTGGCCACGTTGTATAGATGGGAAGAGCTGGAAGGAAATATGGGCACATTTAACTGGTGGTGCTTGATTTCAACCACTGGTTCCATGTTGTCAGGAGCTCCATTCTGGCCTTTCTGGGTCCGGCTAGGGCCTTTTAAGGGTAATGGTTACATTGGTGTTCGAGGCAGGAACCCTCTTGGGCTGGGCACTTAAGGGAGTACATTTACATGAGCCAGCCTTTGACTAGCCTTCTCACCATGGGCTGCAGCTACTGTCATTTTAATAGAGGGCGTCATGTGAACGTTGGGTCAACACAGGAGTTTCGTCTAGTGAACAGATTAGATGTCCAGGTCTAACTTTCTGTTTATTGTGTACACGTGTAAAGGGGGTGTCTACCTGCTCTTATATCTGCTTCAAAGGATCTTGAAAACTAGACATTTTAAAGCAAAACAGTATTCTAAAACCTCAACTTAAAACTAGCTAGTAGAAAATGAAAATACCATCATATTCACCTCTCACCCCCTTGCATAGGAGTGAATGAGTACATACATTCGGAACCCCTAAAGATACTAGTTAATGTGCACTTAGCATTGGGAAAAGATCACATAGATCCCAACCGAAGAAGACATTAAACATGTTTGTATAGCTTAAAAACGGACATGGCATTGCATTACATAAGTGTACCATACGCAATCTAACTTTTTGTAGCACTTCAGGGCATAGGTAACATACCTCGCAGACAAAGGAAAGCATGCCATCGCTAGGTATCCCAAACAAATGATGATGCATCCCAGCAGAAACCACTGCAAAGGTCTGCACATGCGAAGGCCATGCGTCTTCAAAGGCAAGGGAATCCATCCCTCGCACGCTCTGCAGATTGCCGTTTCCTTTCGTTAAGAGGTGCCATTTCTTAATTAACACTTATCTATATTGGCCAGAGGAAGGAACATTTGGGTCCTGTTTTGGTGGGTGTGTCATCCTTTGAAAAATAACAGGTGACGTCCATAAATGGAGTTTTATTTATTTTACCTTGCCAAACTGTACGCTTGTCCTTCTTTTCAAAGTGTTTAAGTACACAAGTCATGTCATTGGCTTACCAATGGCCAGAGTGTTGATTCTTCCATGGTGTCATTGTGAGCCAGACCATGTTGAAGCCCTACCAAGAAAACCGATGGCAAAACCCTGGGGCCTCCAAAATTAGGAGTTGTTGATTGTCAGAATTTGCCAATTTTGCAACAGATTTCTGAAAAGTGAGCAAAACCACTCATTTATTTGGGGCTTTTCCACCGTGATGCCATGGTTACCAAATTACTTTTTTACCATAATGTGCTGGCTGTCTCCCTTATGGTTAATATGTATTCTATGTATAGTGCACACTTGTACCACCCATGTTGTGTCTTAGGGAGTCTGAAATACTGTGATTGGATGCTGCTAATGAGTGAATGTAATGTTTTACTGTGTCTAGGTGGCCCTTCCAACCCCCCCCCACCCCCCCCACTCCAACTTCCGCCTTTGGGCTATATATTCAGTGTGTATCACCAATACGGGTGTCATATGTTAGTAGGAGGTGTGGATTGGATTTAAACTGATATCTTCAGTTTTTCATCCGTAAGCCGTTTCAGTCAATCTTGTGAAAGTGTTGCGAAAGTACTTGATTTAAAATGTTAAATGTTAAAGGTATCTGTACCGCGCACTGTCGCCAATGGAGTTGGTCCCCAGGCGCTCTGGCAGATCTGCAAATGAGAACGTGGGATGGGTTAGTAAGGTGAAGAGGGAGTAGGATAGTGAGAGGAGTGGTGTTCTATTGGCAGCTTCAACTTGGTATACACCAGGTGCTGAGCTTTGGTGCGAGTATCAGATTGATGGCAGTCCTTGTGTGCTGTTGATGCAACTTATTGTTGCAGTGTTAAGTGTGTGCAGGTTGTTGTGCGAGAGATGGTTGTGTGAGTTTTTTGAGTGAGACAAGTATGCAGAAATGTTGAGCTTTTTTTTGGTTAGTAGGTTATATATTTAACACGTTAACATTTACAATTCTTTCTGAGTGGGGCACTTGCTAACCTTCACAATCCCATCAAGAAGTAACTCAGGCTAATGTTCAGAATTCTATACAAGACATGCTAACATTCCCAAATCCATTTAAGTGTGGCACTTGCTAGCCTTCATAATTCCATCTATGTATGGCACATGCTAACTTTCACAATCCTAGCTAGGTGCGACGCAGGCTAATGTTCACAATTCTAGGTGTGGCACTTGCTAACCTTCATAATTCCATCTATGTGTGGCACATGCTAACTTTCACAATCCGGTCTAGATGCGGCGCAGGTCAGTGTTCACAATTCCATCTAAGTGTTGAATATGCAACATGCAACTGTCTCGATGTGACGGACTAATCTTCACAGTGCTCTCTAGGTGTGGCACTTGTAAACATTGGCAATTATGTTAGTATGTTATGCAAGGCAACATTGAGAGTCCAGCCATGAATAGATTTAGGCTGGTGGTCACACATCTCTCTAAATGTGCATGGTGGAAGTCAATAGCACTCTACGTTGTAGGGGAGAATTCTCATAAATGTGCTAATTCCCTTCATCTTAGAGACCCGCAGCCACTTTGCTGGATTTTGAGGACTTGATTTTTTTTTACCTGGAATGAGTGTGAGCCTCCCTCCACCCCATACACTCGTATTTTGATGTGTTATACTCTTGTGTTCTTTGATCATGGGGTTTTAGAGAACTCCCATAAGCATCATCTTTCATGTGTTACACAGCACTCAGTGCAGTGACACAGGGAAGCTTTTTAGGCTGTCCCAAGGTTTAAATACATTATCTGGGATAAACTGTTTCCCAGAGAAAGTAAAGTAAAGTAAAATTGACTTTACTAGTCTTTTTAAATTCCTAGACCCAGCACACACTATCTTACAATAGTGTGATGGAGGGGTTACCTAGTATCCCCTATGTCTAGAAACTCACGTAGCAGTCAAATGCTAGCCTTTCCTATCAAAATGGTTGGTGGCAGTTGTTTTACAAAGAACTACCATGATTTATCCCGACCGCGAACACCGGTAGCTAAAAATCATGGGAGCTATGTTTTTCAAGATGGCGCCTAAGCCCCCTTTGTTTGAACAGGTCCCGGTCGTCTTTTTTCGCAATTTCCTTTTGGAAAGGTCCTTCTAGAGTTTGTCTCTGCGCGCCAAACCAGGTTTAGTCCTTGTTTCTACGCCTTTGGCGGACTTCAGGACTGAAGACCGCCTCTGGCGCCACGAAGTGAAGGAGGTGCCCAAAACTCCCTATGCTTAGTCTCTTAGGAGACCCAAATGCACTCTGGTGTGATTGGCTGGCTGTCCGGCAAGGACAGCCACCCTGCTGGGTGAGTGGCAGCTAGGCTGGAATGAATGGGAGAGCACTGTTTAAAAGGCGTGTCTCTTGAACTGAAAGGCAGTCGACTACTGCAACGAAAGAACCAAAGACCAGCTTGAAGAGATCGGCTGCTGCAACTACTGGACCATTGGTTTGCCCGGTGGAGCACTGCTGCAGGTCTGAATCCGCAAGTTCATCTCGACAGAGAAGTCCCTTCATGGACGACTTCTTCCTTTGAGTTGGTGGGACCAATCAACTCGTAAGCCACCTGGATTGCATTCTCTGAGCTGGTTCGGATTAACCAGAAGGAAGGACACCAGCTTGTGTGCTTGAAGATCAACCGGAATTAAAGATTTGCCAATTTGTCCGCTTTGTGACCCGTCCCCATGCAGTGCAGGAGTCCTCTAATGTCCTCCCTCTTGTCCCGCCGACTGAGGCTCAGGAACATCGAGATTGGCAGGAACTGCCAGGAACAAAACTCTTCATCTGCATATTTTTCTTCAATACAAGGTACTGTGAAAACCTGACCAAGAGAACTTACCTCTCACCGCGAAAGTTTGTGGAACTTTGGCAATTTGCAGGCCAAGTCAGCTTGTGACCCAACAATAAACCTTTCTTCTGTGAACTACTTCTAAGAACCGTGGCAAAGACCTTTCCGTTTTAAATACCAGAACTGTTTTTACTTAAACAAGACAATAGCCCATTGACTTTGGCCTACCTATTGCATTGAATCAACTCATCTGGTGAACTCTTTGCAATGTTTTAGAGTAACTGTAATATTAGCTTTATTAACTTATGCCTTTTTGCTCCTACTTCAAGGGAGCTCAACTGCTTAGTAATCAGTACTGTAGTATAATTTTTGTGATATTGGTTGCCTCATTTAGTGAATGCTTTTATAAATTGTGTAATAAATTAAGTGTATTACCAAGCAACCGTGAGTAGAAGTGTCTATCTGAATACTTGTCATTTTAGACCTTTGTGTAACACCCTTAAAAGCTCACATTCCCTCTTGAGATGAGCCTGGCCGCTCAGCTCGCTACCAAACACTGTGTGGTACAGACTTATACCAAAGGTTGGTTTTGCTTACACCTGTAGTCCTAGTTGTGTGTAGTGGTCCCAGAGGGTGCCGCATGCAAACTGCCTAACGCACGTTATGGAAAGGTAAGGTGGAGTGGCAGGGGCTTTCTGGAGTAGAGCAGTTGCTCGATACCCCAACCATGCCACACTTTGTTTTTGTCTGTTAGCTGCTGCCGTCACTGGCTTCACCTGCAGACTCGTCCTGGAGCCGCCAATGAAGTAGCCGCCCTTTGCTCGGCCCTTAGCTGCAGGAGCTGCCGGTGAGAGGGCTGACCTGGAAGGTTTAGTTAAAGGAGCCAATCGGACCGTGGGGGAGGGCTTGGAGGTGGTGTGAGGGAGGTGAGGGGAAGCAGGGACACGGGGCGAGCAACGCTGCTGGCTGGGCCCGGGGGGCTCAAGGATTAAAACAATGCCCAAATAACGGCCAGGAGGGTTGGGGCCTCATCCACGCTCATGGTCTCTGGTTAAGTTAACCATGTGGACTAACTTGCATTTCTTACCAGCCCTCGTCCCTCTTGAAATTAAGCCTGATCACTCGGCCATTGCGACCCATTAAGAGCGGTTTGGCTTCCCTTTTGCATTCATAGTTTCAATGTTGGGTTACATAATTGCACATCATTCATCAGATGGCTGTGTAAACCTCTCCCTAAAAAGTAGCAAAAAGACCTAATTAAAATGGGTGCAATATTGAGTTTTACAGACTTCAAAACTTCAAAACAAAATCTTCTGAGATCCTCCGTTTGAAGCTAGAAGCCATTATATATAATCCCTAAATGCATAGAATCTCCAAATGCTTGTGTGCTCTTTATGTCCTTTCTTTGAAGCCTAACTAGGTATGGTGGGTGATAGGGAACTCTTTCCATCTCAAGCTAGGATGTGCTGTTTTAGTACCTTTGGCTTGGCACCTTGCTTCATTTCCCTGCGCTGTAGTCTTTGAATTGTAATACGCTTGGACTCAGTTTGCAGTGTTTGATATCCATCTCCTTATTTCTCTTTTACAACAGGTGCCAGTCCTCACGGCGTGAATGGAGGTGTTGGGGGGCCATCTTCCGGTTTGCTGCCAGATGCCATGCTGCACTCTGCCATGAATTCACAAAGGTACGTTGATCCTTGTAACCTAATTTCCGATTCCTTTGCACGTTTGCTGTCCCTTTTGGGTGTACAAAACCTAACTGCAAGAAATTGTTCTGCTCAGTTATTTTTCATTTCAATTTAATTGAGTTTAGAGACAAGATGTATGTTAAAATATATGTTCAGAACCATCCCTGGCGAAGGGTTCTGAGATGCTCCCTAGTTGAGGATGGTAACCAACCCTTGGGGTTTAGCCAGACTCCAGCAAGGCACTGTTGTAAAGATATAAGGCAAGACTTCAGGTGCTATGGGGCGGTGTAAACGTACAATGAGCTGAACATGGATCACTCAAGTAAACAGTTGGACAGAAGTGCAAGAGTACTATTATATTTAGGCATTCAGAAACACTAAGCAGGTAAAATCTAAGGTTATTAACTATAACTCTAACCCTATAAACACACATGTACACAGTTGATCACAACTGGAGATCACCCACACTTCACACTAATAAACAATTCAGTAATGAATAAACTGTATAATTGTAGGCAGTAAATTAAGAGACCGTGCAAAGCCATTGAAACATATACCCTGCTTTATAAGGCCTTTATCACTTAAGAAGTCCTTCCCTGTTAGGTAAATGGGCCTAGTGCCTCACTCAGATTCAGGTAAGTATCTGTTGTGTGAAGTTGTAAGTCACAAGGCAAGTGCTATGAAGCCAACAGTTAAGTAAATGTAAATCATCCGGAAGCACAGCACTTAAAAGGTTGTACAGGTAAGTAAACCAATTTAGACATACTCTCCTAATCCAGCACCACTGTTGGTTCCTTTGACGAGGATCTTTAGCCAGAACTGACCGATCATTAACAATTATGGGAGTAAATCCAATCCCTTAGTCCCGTCCACTATCATTCAGGGCTTACAAAATCTATTAGCCCATTTGCATTGACAGAGATCGGCATGCGTTGACTATGGGGTTGTTTGAAACTTTTGACATGTACTGCAAACAATGGCAGAAATTGTCAAATATGTTTCACTGTGCACAAGTGGCAGCATTGCACTATATTTTAAATGTGCTTTTGGTGACATGCGTTTTTAAGATGAATTTATAAACTGGTCTGGTGGACAGTGTTTTAGGCGGCCACCCTAGTTATTGTCAACAGGGGAAATTCTGCGAGTTTAGCCAAACCAATCAAGGTAGCATGGAGAAGTGGTCAAGGCTTAATTTCAGGAGGGGCGAGTATGGTCAGGGGTCCACACAATGAGAAATCGGGGGTTACACTAAGACAGGCAACTATAAAAATACTATATTATAGGCCAAAGAACACTGTAAAAATGACTTGGAACAGGTAATATCATACAACACTAATAGTATTAAACATATATACAATCAGTGCAGAATAATAAATGTACCCCCACAACGCCTGTAAGGTAAGTAATACATTTTCTGATGGATGTTAATCTACCTGGAATCACATGCTGTGCATAGTCCGACATTCAGTGGTCACTGCAGATTATTGCATTTAGTTTTTCGTAGTCGAAAAGGGGACGTCGACAAGGCTTGTCTGTAACACTATCCCTATAGTGACGTGCAGTGTACCCACAATCCCTCATGCGTTGAGGTCCCTCAGATTGTTTTTTTTCAGCCCAGATATTGGTCGCCTTTACGCGGAGCTCCTCGAGAGACATTGCAAAAACATTTATTTGACCTTTGGTCGTTATTAACTTATAATACTTTACATCCCTCCTTTGGCGTCGTAGCTGCAAAGCTGTTTTACCGCCGATCAAGATCTTAGACGGCGGTGCCTTCGGAGGTTGTTTGGCGTTCGCCGAACACGTGGCCTGGCCTCGCCGGCCAAATACAGTAGGGAGAGTGGGGTCGTGGGACATTTGTTTCTCTTTGAGAATGCCTTTCCCTTCCCCCTCCCTTTCCTTCGGGGTTATCACATGCAATCGTTTCCTCAGCTATGGAAAGGACACCCTTTAGGTTTTGCCTGTGTTGCAAGGGCAAGTTTACCTGGAAAGACCAGCATAAACGGTGTAACCGTTGCTTGCCCCTCGACCACAAAGAAGACGGCTGTGCAGCCTGCCAGCTTCTTAAGCCTAAGACTTTAAAGGACCGCAGGGTCAAAAGCTGGGCAGCCTATGCCATGTCTAGGTCTGATTCCTCACCCGCCGCTGCCGAAAGTGACGAGGAATGTGATAACCCGACGTCCGTTTCGGAAGTCGTAGACCTCTCTAAGGAGCGTTCACGCTCCTCGTCTGTCCCCAGCCCCGACAAGCTCGGCTCACGCCCTGCTTATGGGGATGAACACCCCGGCGACACTGACACACACAAAAAACACTCCCATAAACACACGACCCACGGCTCTTCCTCGTCGAAGACGAAGAGAGCATTAGCGCCAACAGACGCAGGTCCTACCGGCGAGGACCTGAGACCGTAAGAGTCTTCAGCCCCCCTCGCAACCGTGACTAGCGACTGGGCTACCCCAGATGAGGACGCTATCACTAAACCGCCGGACGACGCGCACCGTCAGAGCGCCCGTCGGCGTAGAGCAAGCGACGCCTGTAACGTCAACGTCAGAGGTACCCTCGACAGACAGATTAGTTGTCGTGAGCCTGGCGCGGTTTGTTTCCACCGATGGCCAGAGACGGACGGCGAAAGAAACATCGATCACCGCTCACAAGGCCCAGGAGACGCCGAAAAGGTCAGAAGGAAGGCAGGAATTGCCCCCTCTGTCGAGAGGGACTCCTAGCCTACCAGAAGGCGATGGGAACCTTTCTTCGACGTTATGGGATAGGTCGAAGCCTTTTCAAACTGAAGGCCCTGCCTTCCCCCCTGACCGCTCTGGAGTACCTCAAGAAACCCTAGAGAGACTCCAGTTTTGTATGGACAAAATGGAGAGCTTTATGGAGACTCGGAACCTTCCAACACCCAAGAGATCAAGAGAGGGACCTCAGGAGGATCCCCTAGGCTGTTTAATCCCCTCCAAGAGGATGTAGATTTATGACCTCACTGAAGAGGACCCCCACTTTCAGGAGGATGACGAATTCTTAGGCAACGAAGGGGAACAAAACCTAGAGGTGGAAGGTTTTGAAGATAACCCAGATATGGGTGGTGGGGCTTCGGAGAAGAATCAGAAGAAGGCGCTTCACAGCCCTGGCAGTCCCATCAGCGTTTTCAGACCCTGACGCCCTAAACCTGTCCCCCCCTCCCACCCCCCCAAGGACTCGCCTATTAGGAATACGCCACCTATAGCTAATCAACCTACCTTTGATGCACTACTACGCAAGGCAGCAGCGCATTTCGAAATCGAGACTGGGGAAATTTCTCCTTACATAGACTTTGTAGAAAAGATCATCAAGGAGAAACCCCGTCAGTCAAACCATTCCCCTCCTCGCCTCAGTAAAGAGACGAATTATTCCTTCGCTATCTACACCCGCGTTGGTCAAAGGGGTCAACCCGAGGATAGAAAAATGTATTCCTTCCCCATCGGACCCGTTATACGTCAGCGGCCACTCTGTACCAGACTCCTTAGTAGTGACAAATACAAGGAAAAGAGCAGGGGTCCCGATGTCAACCAGCGAGGCACCACCAGATAAAGAGGGTAAAAAATTGTATGCCCTAGGAAAGAGGATTTCGGCCTCGGCTGCCTTTTCCGCAAGAATTGCCAACAACAACTCTTTGCTGGCAAGTTACGCAGATGCACAATGGAGCAAACTACGTAAGGACATCAAGGAGGTACCGGAACCCCTGCGTACTCTGCTTCTGGCCAGTTACTGAAGGGACCTTAGTCAACCAAAGCATCATTAAAAATACTCTGGGTGCTGCAGAAACGGCTGGCCGTTCCCTAGTCCAAGGAATCCTCCTCAAACGCCATGTGTGGCTATGTAATTCAGGTTTTAAACCTGAAAAAACAAGCATCCCTAATTAACAAACCTATAGAAGATGCCAACCTCTTTGGGAAGGCGGTGGATGAGGCACTAGAGACCGCAAAGAAGGATTTTGACACCATCAAAACCCTAGACCAAATTTCAAGGCCTCCCAACAAACGTGGTTATGACAACAGATGCTTTTTTCGAGGCCAACGCCAGCAACAGCAGCAGCAATACAGGTAACAATACAGGTAACTTGTCCTCTAACCAAGGCACCAGTGGACAATACAACCAAAGAGGACAACGTCGTGGCAAGGGAAGAGGTCGGGGTCACACCCCTAGAGGTTCCCAAGCCACCAACACCAAATGACTCGAAGATTCGGGTCCCTTCCCATGCATCGCCGGTCGGGGGGCCGGTTAACATCCTTTCTTCCAGCATGGGAGGGTATAACATCAGACCGCTGGGTACTATCAACCATAGCCCGCGGTTACTGTATAGAATTCAACAGTTCCCCTACGTACAGACCCCCAAGGGGACGACACATGTCACCAGAACACCTCGCCATCCTTCTTCAAGAAGTGGACCAACTACTAGAAAAAGGAGCTACAGAGGATGTGCATCTCTCTGGTAACGGAAGGTATTTATTCAGTGTACTTCCTTGTACCCAAAAAGGACTTAACCATGCGCCCTGTACTAGATCTGCGCCCAGCGAACAAATTTGTCAAACCTCAAAACTTTCGTATGGTGACTTTACAGGAGGTGATCCCCCTGCTTTCACAGGGAGATTACATGACACTGGACATGAAAGATGCATACTTTCATATTTTAATGTTGCCAGCGCACAGAAAATACCTCAGGTTCATGATAGAGGGCAAACACTACCAGTTCAGAGTGCTACCCTTCGGCATAGCATCAGCGCCGAGAGTATTCACGAAGATACTGGCAGTGGCAGCAGCCCACCTGCGCAGGTTGTCCATCCCAGTATACCCTTACCTCGACGATTGGCTCATAACAGGGGATTCTTTACGAAACATGCTTCTGAAATGCCCAAAAGACTGAAGACCTTTTGTTTAAACTGGGCTTCTCCGTCAACGAGAAGTCCAGCTTAGACCCCAGCCAGATCAAACAATTCCTAGGGGCTCTAATTCGAACAAAGGACAGCCTTGTCTTCCCCTCCAACGAGAGGGTCCAAAACATGCTGTTTCAGATCCCTCAATATGTGGCTGGTCGAGAGGTGACGGTACGCAAAGCAATGCGCTTACTAGGAATGATGGCGTCCTGTATTTATTTGGTATCGCACGTGCACCCAATGCAAGAGTGGCTCAACAGCCAGTGGTGTCAGGCCAGCGGACAATGGGACGATCTAGTGGTGGTCTCGCAAGCCTTGGTTCTCTCGCTACAGTGGTGGTCAAAGGAAAATCTGGTAATAGGGAAACCATTCGCCACCCCCGAAGTGGAAGCCACTCTAACCACAGACGCATCCCTCACAGGATGGGAGGGGCTCACCTATCCCATCAGACTGCTCACAGTTTGGACTCCGAGCATAGCATCCAAGCACATAAACTTACTGTAGCTACTAGCTGTGTTCAAGGCACTGAAAGCCTTCCAGGCACACCTGCAAGGGAAGACAGTGATGGTCCTCACGGACAGCACCACAGCAATGTACTACCTCAACAAGCAAGGGGGCATTCACTCTCCGGGACTGTCAAAGCTGTCCCATAACATCTGGAAGTGGGCTCTGACGCATGCTCCTATTGTCACATGTACCAGGGGAACTCAATCTGCTAGCAGACGAACTCAGCAGACACTTCACTCTGCCCTCGGAGTACGAATGGCGGTTACACGAAGACATCGTCTTCAACGTCTTTACACAATGGGGATTCCCAGAAATGGATCTGTTTGCAACTCTGGAGAACTCCCAATGCCAAGATTACGCCTCCAGGTACCCCCAGAACCAATCCAAGGGGAACGGTCCCTCGATAACATGGTCAGGGAAATTTGTTTACGCTACTCCCCCCTGCCCCCCAACCACCCGACTCCCGTTCTCAACAAGATAGTGCACAAGATGCACCAGGAACAAGTTACCATGATACTGGTGGCCCATATGTAGGCCCGACAGCCATGGTTCGCTCACTTGATGGAGATGTCTCTATCTCCTCCAATGAAACTTCCCTGCCCGTACAACATGCTGTCACAGGACAAGGTCAGGACACTACATCCATGCCCTCAGACCATGAATTTAGCAGCCTGGCTCCTGAGATCAAGGAATTTGGACATTTACAGCTCCCGCAGAGATGCATGGACATTCTAAGGGAGGCTAGAAAGGCTAACACTGGTCACTGTTATTCTAGCAAATGGAAGAGATGTCATCTGGTGTAGAGGAAGGAACATCAACCCAGTTGACTGCTCTCCCACACAAATTGTTCTGTACCTGACTCACCTACTAGACTCAGTGTTTAACTCTATTAAAGTCCATTTAGCTGCACTTTCCGCATAAACCACTTCCCAATTTAAAGTGTCATGGTGGAAAGTCCCAGTTACTAAAGCCTTCATGGAAGGAGTGAAGAGGATCTACCCTCCCATAGCTAACCCTGCTCCCGGATGTGACCTAAATGTGGTACTAACCAGGCTCACGAGGGCACCCTTTGAACCCATGCACAAAGCAACACTTAAAGACCTCACTCTTAAAACTGCTTTTCTAATAGCCATCACCTCCATTAGGAGAGTAAGTGAACTAAAAGCTCTCTCTGTACTAGACCCCTTTGTAACAGTTCACAAGGATAAGGTGGTTCTACGCACACATCCTAGGTTTGCACCAAAATGTATCTCTAAATTCCATGTCAACCAGTCAATAGAACTACCAACGTTCTTTCAAAACCCTTCAAACTTGGGGGAGAAGAGCATGCATACACTGGATGTTCGCAGAGCCGATATGTTTTATATGGAAAGAACTAGACCATTGAGAAAGACTAATCCGTTCTTTGTCTCGGTGGCAGCAGGAAGAGAAGGAGATGCAGTTTCAAAATCCACTATTTCTAGATGGATTGTACAATGCATCACTGTTACACTCTTGCTAAGAGAGAACTACCCTTCAAGCCAAGAGCACACTCCACTCAAGGCACCGGGGCTTCCATAGCTTTCATTGCAAATGTCCCTCTTGAGTCCATTTGCAAAGCGGCAACCTGGAGTTCTGTTCACACCTTTACAAAACGCTACTGTCTAGATGCCCACTCTAGATCTGATTCCCAGGTGGGACAAACAAGATCTGATTCCCAGGTGGGACAAGCAGTATTAAGACATCTTTTCTCTACTGTTCCTTCTCACAACCCACCTCCAACTCCGGGTACTGCTCGCTAGTCTATGCACAGCACGTGATTCTAAGCAGATTAACAAACAGGCAATGCATTACTTACCGTAAAAGCATTTCTGATGGTTGATTCACATGTGCCCACCCTCCCTCCCCGCTCGGATGGAGGGAACAAAGACTTTCTTCTATCTCTCTTCTCTGTACTCACTCACGTCTAATAGGCTCCCTCGGAGCAGAAAAAATGCAAACAGAGGGACCTCGACGCGTGAGGGATTGTGGGTTCACTGCATGTCGCTATAGGGATAGCGTTACAGACATGCCTTGTCGACCCCTTTTTGACTACGAAAAACAAAATGCAATACTCCGCAGTGACCACTGGATGTCGGACTATGCACAGCATGCGACTCTAAGCAGATGCAACCATCAGAAATGCTTTCACGGTAAGTAATGCATTGTCATACCACGAACAGGCCACAGGAATTACTACACTATTTTAGAAAGTCCAACCCAAGTTGATCAGGGTCTCGTGCAAATATCTGACTATTTGGAATCGTCCTCACTTGCGGTTGCTTGCGGAGGTGCGACTTGACATGTGCAGCTTGACCTGTCCATCACTCTGATGGGTCCTTTCCTCCTTGGGCTTCTGCAGCTGTCTGGTCGTTTGTTGTGCTGCATGAGTCGCAAATTGAAGAGGATTCAGCTGGCTTATGTTCTGGTTGCAGTCTTGCAGATCCTGGGTTCCTGGGCCTCAGTCATGGGGACAAGGGGGAGGACGTTTAGTGGACTCCTGCACTGCAGTTCGTAGGGCTGCAGCTATGTCTCAATGTCTAAAGACCATCCTAGATCTTCGTCCAGCCGGAACTCGGCGAAGCACCGCTCTGGCTCTTCCAAGAAGTCTGCTTAACTGGAGAAATCTGAACACGTGGAGGACTCGGTTCAGACAACGAGAGTGTCGTTGACTGATGTTCCCTTGTCGACGGTGGTGGTCCGCCCCATCCACGGCTGTTGGTGACAATGGGCTGCCGCTGTTGTCAGCGCAGATGGATTCGGAGGGCTTGCTGCCGACTGGAGGACCGTGGCAGTCTGCCGACTTTGGGCCCATGCTTCCAGTGGACATTCTACAACAGGAACCGGCTGCGTACTGTTTCCTTGGGACTGGAGGAGGAACAGGAGCCGATTTTCGATCCGTCGCCTCTGGGTCTGCAATGTTTATGCCTGTCGATGTGGGGTGGGGACTCGGCCGCCCCTTTACCTGTTGGTGAATCAACAGTCCCTACTGTTATTGCAGGTGTTGAATACGCTCCAGTCATCGTTGGGGCAACTGGATGCAAGGCATCCACCTCCGCCGAGCCCGGTGGCTCTGGTGATTGTGCCTGGTGAGGCCTTTAAGCTCACATTACCTCTTGAGATAAGCCTGGCTGCTCAGCTCGCTATCAAAAACTGTGTGGTACAGACTTGTATCAAAGGTTGGTTCTGCTTACACCTGTAGTCCTAGTTGTGTGTAGTGGTCCCAGAGGGTACTGCATACAAACTTTGCCTAACAAATAATTATTTATTAAAGTCAGTTTTTAAATAAGCCGCCTTTAGAAAGGCAAATATGCAACAAAATACACTTCAAAACATACTCATTTAGTTTCAGTTAAATAGATGCCAGTTTGGGTTGTTACACACTTGCTTCCTACACCGCGAGGTGATAGCTAGGACACTGGACATTGATATATCATTGACACTTAAATGCAATACTGGAGTTATGGAAAAAAGGCATAGGTTAGAGAAGGAAACAAAAATTAACACGTTCTCTGAACAGGGGAGCAGTTTTCAATCCCCCAATGAAGTATGTTAACCCTTTCCAGCTCTACAAGTAACTGATGTATGACATTTTGAGGGACAGATGAACACAAAGTTAGAGGGTAAGAAGAGTTTCCAGGGGAACCAGGACAGCCTATGTCAATTGAGCATAGTTTAGGGGAGCTGAGACATTTCTAGAAGATGGCACAAAAGTCTGCACAATGTTAGTTTGTGGTAAAAAATCAGTGTTGTACCACAAGCTGGGAGGCTTGTGAAAAGAAAAGATGCAAGCAACCATGCAAATGGCAGCAAATGCAAGTCTCTAGAGAGCAAACAAGCTACACACAGCCAGAGGTCAGTACCCATAGTTACACAGTACCTTGAGTCTGAAGAAAAGGGTCCAGCTGGCTTCTGTTCTGTTGTAGTCCTGAAGATCCTGTTATTCCTGTGCCTCAGTCGTACGGACAAGAGTTTGGACGTCTGGGGACTCCTGCGCTACTGTTTGAAAGTCAGCTGCAGCAATGGGCTTACTCCAGATCAGTGGCACTTCGCGTTTTCAGCAACTTGTCAATAGTACCACTGCGGTTCCTGGACGCCTTGTGGGCTCTCCTTGCTTCTTGAGTCCAGCACTCTGTTGTGGCTCATTCTTGGGTCGTCCTGCTTGAGGGAGTCCTTAGGATCTTCTGAAACTCTGGTCCAGATTAAAGGCAATGCACTCGTTCCTGCTGTTCCTGTGCCCTGGCACTCAGTTCCAGCAGAAGCAAAGAAGTCCAGCCAGCAGGAAGAGGTATTCGATTCGAATTCGTCTTGGGGTCAGCTGGTCCCACCAACCCAAGGGAAGAAGTCGTCTGTTCTGGGCTTCTCTAGTCGCTACGAAAATTGGAGCTTCGGCACTGTAGCAGGACTTCACAGGGCAAACCAAGGATCCAGGAGGTGCAGCAAGCTTCTCATCCAGTTTCTTTCTTCGGTTCCTTCATCCAGTGGTCGACTCTGCCTTCCTTTCAAAAGACCTTGCCTTTTATGCAGGTTTCTCCCATTCATTCGCAGCCTGGCTGTCACTCACAGCAGGGTGGCTGTCCTCAAAGGACAGTCAGCCAACCACCTTTGGGTGCATTCCTGTAACCAAGGAGACTAAGCACAGGGAGTTTCGGTAACCTCCCTCACTTCCTGCCCTGCCAGACACGCTGGAGCCAGAGGCAGGCTTCACCCGTGAATCCCGCCAATGACAAAACGATCAAAGTACCAAACCTGGTTTGGCGCGCGCAGGGTAAAAATCAAGAAAGACCTCACAAGCACGAAATGGTGAAAAAAGGCCAGTGCCCTGGGTGCAATACTGCAGCTGAGGATTCAGCCTTGAGGTAAAAACGCACAATGGTAGGAGAAATAAACCACTTTGAAGAGATGCCTGCTGCAACCTCTGGTTCGTTAGTGTACCCCGTGAAGCCCTTCTGCTGTCCTGAAACTCTGAATTTGTTACGACTAGAGAAGCCGTGCAAAGAGGACTTCTCCCCTCGAATTGGTTGGACCAAGCAACTCTAAAATAATCCACCTGGACATCCTGTCGAAGCTAGTTGTGATTAAACTGCAGTTGCTGCCTGAAACCGAAGAGCCAGGGAGGTGAACACCAGATTGTGTGCGTTGCTTTTAAGTTGGCCAAGAGCTCCAAGAAGATCCTCCGGATCCCAGGAAGCAGGCCTGAGCCACAGAGTTCTGGACCCCAGATGCAAGGAATGCCCATCTCAACAGCCAAGAGTCCGTGTTGGTGCTATTTGCTGACACACGAGGAGCTGAAACCACGAATTGCCACTGAATAGAAGTTGGTCCTTTTCTGTCGCCGACCGTCCCGTTGCAGTGCAGGAGTCCTCCCTCTTGTCCCCACGACTGAGGCCAAGGAACACAGGATCTGGAAAGCTGCACAGGAGCAGCAGCCAGCCAAAGCAGTTTTCTTCTAACCTGTAAAGTCTAAGGGAACTTACCTCTTGTTGTTTAACCTCACTTGTTCTCATTTGAGACTTGTCTTGGTTGCTCCTGTAGAGTTGCTATCAGCTTCTTTACCTCACAAGCCTAATCGGCTTGTGGCCCTACTTTGATTTCTTCTTATTCTACAAAGACTTCTAAATCATTGCAAGACTTTTACTTACCTGCAAGAATTGCCTCAGCTCACCTTGACTTTTGTCCAATTGACTTTGGCCTGGCTCCCTGAATAACTCGTCTACCCTCTGACTTTGTGTTTAGCCCTCCTCCTTCCAGGAAGGGGTTAACAGTCTTTGCATTGGAGGTTACCAAAAGTACTTGGCGGCTTCAGAATATTTGTGTGATCTCTTGTTTTATTCTAATCTTTTTCTTTAATATACTCCTAAATTTTGATCTAAATGCAACAGTGAAATATTAATGTCCAGTGTCCTAGGTACTAAAGTCACCTGAGGGTCTAGGAAGTGTCTTTGTGCCATCCCAAATGTGGATTTACTGATTTAGAGAAACTAAGTGTATTTTGGAGTGTATTTGTGTTACTATTAGATTTCCCTTCTGAAGAAGGCTTGCTCAAACCGACTTATACATTAATACTTGTACATTCAAGAAACCTTGTGTATAAATGTTTACTTGAATACTTGTCACTGTGAATCTGTCTAACTCCCCTAAAGCTCACATTGACCCCTCTTGAGATAAGCCTGGCTGCTCAACACGCTACCAACCTGTGTAGTACAGGCTTATACCAAAGGTTGCGTTCCTATTGCCAGGAGTTCAGGGTTGTTGTAGTGCACCCAAAGGGTTCTGCGTAAAATCTTGCCTAACACCAAGTATCCCCCAGCACTCCATGTAAGATGGTGTGCTCTCGGTCTACAAAGAGAAAAAGGTAAACTCAATTTCACTTTACTGCTCTTGGAAACAATAGGTTATCCAAGAGATGGTATTAAACCTTAAGAGAAATCCAAAGGACTGATGTGACACTGCACTGAGGGTGCTGTTTTATAATACAAAAGGTGATGCTTATCGAATTTGTCAGACTCCAAAACCAAAAGAAACGGAGTTCAGATCAGATAAAAATACACGTGTGAGTAAAAGGTCTCGCTCACTCAGGATAAAAATTAAAAGTCCTAAAGTGCAGCAAAAGAGCTGGGTGTCTCTAAGGTAGAAGGGAATTGACACAGAAAATGTTCCCTAACAGACAAATGCTTTGTGTTTACTTACCCCCCTGACTCCAATTTTGCACAGAGGACCGGATGGGTCAACTGGGGGTTGCTGGAAAGTTGCTGAAAGAGAACTTGCCCAACACATGTAGACACTGGTAAGTCCCACCAGTCCAGGGGTTGAGGAACTGTGCAGATCAGGTAGTCCAACAGGGCCTCACTGGGTCAGATGCAGGAAGGCATGCTTGGGCTGTTCAGGCGTCTTCAGATCGGCTGCTCTACACATTATTCTTGGCTCCAACACTAATCTAAAGAAAGGGCTGCATGTGTCCTTGTAAAGATGTGCCAACACGGTGAGCTTATTTTAAACTTTAAGTTTATTGGTGCGGGCCCGCAGGCAAGACCTCCCACAGCTACACCGCTAACGGATGCTGTGTCACACGAACCAAGCTCGTGAAAGTAAACAAAGAGAATGGCTTGTGCGACACCGCGTTCTGACACATAATCACTACATATCTCTGTCCTTAAAGAAACAGAAATAAATTAAAATCATAGATAAAGAAATGGATTAAAACAAACCAATCAAAATAACATATAAGAGGAAACAACCACATAATCCTACAATTAACACCCGAGGATGTGAAACGCAGAGATAAAATAACTTGCAGTAACTCAAGACAGTCTTTCATCCAGACAGGCTTAGATCTGGACCTCTGAAAACAACCCAAACTGTTTTGTACACACACATCCTCCTCCCTGCTTACCACACCTTCGTCATCATCCTCCTCCCTCCTTACCACACCTTTGTTGTCCTGGCCTCCTGCCTCCATTCCACTCCTCACTCCATGTGCTCTAGCAATCTTCCCTTTCGACCAGACTTCTCCGCCCTCCAGGATGACTACCCCTTTCCTAACTGCAGAAATTCTGCAAGGACCTATGTACTTGCTGTCCAAACATTTGTTGACCAAACTTGGATTCTTCACATACACCAACTCTCCCACTTTCCACTCGCGATCTTACGAGAATCAAAACTAAACTTATTCTTGTCCTGGCTCTCCTTGATACATTTCATAATTTGCTCTGTCCACTTGAACCACTTTGGCTATTCCTAACCATCCCAGACACAGTTTTGTCCCTGGCTCTCTACCTTTGAGGGATACAAAAGGTGAAATCCTAGTCACCGAGTGCGGCGTGGTCACATAATTCCACGTCATGAATTTCAACATCTCTCGCCACGGCTGTTTCACTCTCATAGCCAACTGCAAACCCTCTTTCAAAAAACGTATTAACTCTCCACCAGGCCATTGGCCCTGGGGTGGTACATTGCCGTCTTGACGTGCATAATTCCATAGCTACTGAGAAACTTTTTCATTGCTAGTGAAACAAGCTGAACCCCATTATCCGAAACAAGCTCAGTGGGCACACCCTCTCTAAAGAAAATCTTCTCT
Source organism: Ambystoma mexicanum (assembly GCF_040938575.1). Lineage (NCBI taxonomy): Eukaryota > Metazoa > Chordata > Amphibia > Caudata > Ambystomatidae > Ambystoma > Ambystoma mexicanum. The sequence goes on from NC_090926.1 coordinate 591,382,330, forward strand.
AAAAATGCAATGAGTTGCCTAGCCGTGACCTCCCTCATCGCTTCCCATTCAATCCATTTTGTGTGAAAATTAACCAGCACAAACAAAAACCTCAATCCATCTCCCAAACCCATAATGGGTCCCATGATATCCACAACAACTTTAGACCACGGCTGCTCTGGCACTGTATTGGGAACTAAAGGAGTTTTCCTTGTCACTTTTCCTTTGTCACTCATTTGACACTCAATGCAGTCCTTCACCCACATCCGCCATTTTGTCAATTTGCGGCCACCAGAAATTTTGATGGAGTTTCCTCTTCATCGCCCCTTCCCCTGGGTGACCCTCATGAGCCAGCCTCATTAGACTCTGCCTGATTGACTCTGAAGGAACCACACATCGTCCTCTCCTCAGTCTGTCCTCGTGCATGTTCAGCTCTTCCTTGACTTCCCACCATATGTCAAATCTCTTATCCAAACTATTCTTATGGGGCCATCCCTTCACAGTCCACTCTTTAATTAATTTGAGCTCTTCATCGGAATCTTCCCCTTGCAACCACTTCTCTTGAGCAACTGCCTCATTCACTTCAGCTACCACCGCTTCTGCCACTGTCTGATCCTCCACAATCTCTATCACTTAAAGGCATCCTAGAAAGGCAATCTGCTACATTTTTCTTCCCAGGCAAAAAACTCTAAATCAAAGTTGTACTCTTGAAGACCCAAACCCCACCTGCTTATCCAGCCCACCTCCCACTTTCAAACAACTGCACTAATGGCTTATGATCAGAGCGAACTACAAATTGTCTGCCCCACAAGAAAAATGTAAAGTGCATAATGGCCCAGAACATGGCTAGTCTCTCTCGATCACTGAATATTTGGACTCCCCCACCTCCCCCCGACCCCCTCAATGCTCTTGAAGCAAAGGCAATAACTCTCCCTATTCTTCTTATCCAATTGTACCAATGTAGCCCCCAACCCCATCAAACTGGCATCTACAATTAGAACCGTCTTGTCCATGGGATTGAACCTTCCAATAGATGGTGCCTTACTGATTGCTTCCTTGATACTTTCAAAAGCCGTACCACACTCTGGAGACCCCTCAAACCTCGACCCTTTTTTTGAGTATCATTTTTATGGGAGCCGACACCATAGCATAATCTTTAACAAATCTATGGTAATATTCAGCAAGGCCTAAAAAAGACCTCACCTGGTCTTTGTCAGTCGGCACAGGAGCTTTTTTCACTGCCTCCACCAAACACCTTTTCGGCCTCACCCCCAATTCATCGATCTCATGTCCAAGATACTCCACTTTCTCTACCGCAATCTTAAACTTGTCTCTCCTCAGTCATACCAGCTTTTGACAATCTACTCAACACTTGCCTCAAAACCTCATCATGTTCAGACTTTGAACTCGCAAACACAAGCACATCCTGGAATACCACAATGTTCTTCACACACTCCATAACTTTGTCCATCACCCTTTGCAATACAGCCGCTGCCGAGGCAAGGCCGAATGGCATTCTCCGATATTTAAAAGTACCAAAAATTGTAATGAACGCCGTCAGATGCTGGCACTCCTCCTTCAAGGGAATCTGATGATAAGCCTGAGAAAGGTCAATCACGGAGAATACCTTGGCCTTATCGAGAGTCTATAATCAGTGACAGGTTATCGGCAAAGGGCGTCTGTCCACAAGAATGTTCCTGTTGATGTCTCTCATATCTACAGTCTTATATCTCCACGTGCCTTTGCTGCTACAATGACCGACAACCATTCTGAACTCACACTTTCTTCAATAATTCCTTTCTGCAATAAGGACTCAATCTCAGTTTTTAGTTTCTCTAAGATCATGAGGTATCGGTCTCACTTTATGCACTTTAGGGACTGCTCCTGCTCTCAAGCGAAACTCATGTTCAAAATCTCTAACCATCCCCAATTCTCCTTGGAAAACTGTCGGAAACTCTTATCACTTGTCACGAATCTCAGCTACTGAATCTGGTTCCTCGGCACTTGCTTGTATTCTGATCCCAAGTTTGCGCTGCTCCTCCCAGCCTAACAAGGACGAGCCTTCCTGTGTGACATATACCTCTGAATCACAGCTCCTGCCTTTATACTTAATAACAGCTTGAAATTTGCCCAATAAGTGGATTTTGACATTGCCATAGGCATATGGCTCTATTTTGTGCTCATTCAGCTCACTCGCACTTCCTTGTAAACAAACCTCATATGTCTTCCTTGATATCAGAGTCCATGGAGAGCAACTATCCAGTTTTAAAGCCACTACCCTTCTATTCATCAGAAATACATCAGTTGGTGCACTACGCTTGCTGGACACTTCCGAAATCTCCAGTACATGTTTGGCTTGAGGTAGTTGAACAATATCTGCATTCTCTTCCTGCTCCGAGATCCTTGCACCTGACCCAATGCATTGCACTTGCCCTGATTCTCTACACACTCTGGCGAAATGTCCTTTCTTTTTGCACTTCAAGCAGAAAATGTTCCTTGCGGGACAAAACGCGCTTGTAGAGATGACGATTGCTGCCACATTTGTAGCACTTGACTTTACTCAAATTCATTTTCTTGAATGCCCTCGCTGTCGCTACCTCACCCTCCTGTTTATCACCCTTCATTGTGGACATGTATTTGTGGGTCTGTTCCATGCCTCGGGCAGTCTCAATTGCTACTTCCAGTGACACATCCTTGGTCAACAACCTCTCCTGTATCTTCATGTTATTAGTGCAACATACTAACTGATCCCGAATTAGTGAATCGGTGAGCGCTCCAAATTCACAAGTGTGACTTAAGGATCTTAATGCTGCTACTGGCTCCTGTGGGTCTTGTACCCTCTGAAAGAATTTGTCTTTCAAATGTTATGTTCTTCTTCGCCTCAGTGAATTTCTAGTTTTCTCTCAGTTATAGTGTACTGGTCCACATCTCCTTGACCCTCTAGTGGGGGCTGAGGCAATCCATTGTAGACACTACGACCTTCAGTGCCCAGATTGTGGAGAAGCGCTTCTTTCCTTCCTGCAGCAAATTTGTCGCCCCCAATTGCCACTAGGTAAGTATCAAAAATCCTCTTCCACCTGTCCCATCTTATGGGCGGTGCTCCTGGTTCAGATAAAAAGGGCGGAGGCGGGGCCATGCTGGCTGCAGCCATGATGGATTCGTAGTGTCCTGCTAAACTAGCAGTGATGTTATTAATATTGCTTTCAACTACCACACTTAAAGTGAACATGTGTCAAATCCCTTCAATTCTTCCCACTGCGTTAACTGGAGATGAATTTCAATAATTGCAAATTTCCAATAGTGTATCACCTCGTTTTGAATATCACTGGCACAGCACGTTCAGCTGCACAATAGCTGTCTCTTAATCTACCGGCAGGTTGGGCTTTTTTTGATGAACTTTGTTGCTGGCTCGTGGGCGGTTCAGGTAACAGAGCTGTAGCCACGCCCAAAATGAGTGGACCGCCCCCCACGTCACGCGTCTGCTCCTCACTGCCTCCCACTGCCCCTCCTCACCTCGTATAGTGTAATGAGGTGTGGCAGCTGAAGGACGTTGTCACTCCCCTTGCTGGGCCTGCCAGGAGCGATCAGCAGTTCGTCAGGAGCATTCTCCTGCGACGCGCTTCTCTGCTGTCAAGCCTGGGGATACGGAGGACTTTCCAAGTCGTCGGAGGTCCGTATGCGACGGCGATGCGCTTCGCCACGCAGCCTCCAGCCGTGCAGGCCCTCAACAAACTATCTTGTTGTCAATGTAAAGATGTGCCAACGCAGTGAGCTTATTTTAAACTTTTAAGTTTATTGGTGCGGGCCCGCAGGCAAGACCTCACACAGCTACACCGCTAACGGACGCCATGTCACGCGAACCAAGCTCTCGTGAAAGTAAAAGAGCATGGCTCGCGTGACACCGTGTTCTGACATATAATCACTACAGTCCTCTTATCCAAAATAGTCTGGCAGCAAGTCCAAGCTCACCAATGGTAAACATCTGAACCATTCAAACAGCCAGCAGTGGTCCAATCGGGGCCACTGTTGGTTTCACTCTGGTCCCACATCCAGACTTTCAGATACCACAGATGTGGAGTGAAGCATGACAGTCCCACACCCTTCCTGGGCCACATAAAAGTATCACTAGCCTGTGAAATCTGGGGCTTTCCCGAGCAAGTGCATGACTGTATTTTGGATTTCCTGGCAAGGCAGAAAGGCCAAAGAATATATGGGCAATGAACAACCGAAAATCTCGTGGTGTGCCCATTTTAGGGCTCTGCCCACTTTTAGTAGCCGTGCGTGGTAAACGTGAATGTGCACATTAAAAACACAAACCTGATTAAAATATAGGCTGATACAAAAGGTTCCCCATTGCACTGTATTGTCTGTGTGCAAACCTACCTTAACAGTACTGATGGTCTGAAGGACAGATCAGTTACCCCATAGCAAAATGAGCAACAGGTCAGTGAAGCTGAAGGCTTATCTTCCTGTAAAAAGTCAGGACACGTTCAAAATGGTAAAGCAAAATGTTTGGGGGTCCATAGAACTATTTTGCTATGGGCCAAATTAATGAAATGGAAATGTCCTATGGCCCTTCTTAACCCAATAATGGCCTTACGTACGGACACCTCTTTTAGAGTACGCCTTAACAAACAAGGCATATTATCTGACAGCATTCCAACGACAAGGGGTGTTAAGCAAGGCTGCCCATTGGCTGCTGATTTGTTCAAACTATTTTTGGCAGATCACCTACTATTCCTGGAGCAAGCTCATTGTTTTCCTCCACGTCTAAACGGAACTCCAGTTCGGTATATTGCCTATGCTGACGATCTCGTTCTGATCGATAGAACTCAAATCGGCCTTCAACGTTTGTTAAGTTGCCTCTATGAATATATAGTCGCAAATGAATTGGCCATTCTCACAGATAAAACTAAAATTGTGTCGATTGGTTCGCTATCGAGTAGAAGAGATCATGCATTTAAATGGGCGGTAGGCGGTCAACAGTTAATGTCTGTTAATTCGATTCGCTATCTAGGCATCGAATTTAACAGTTCAATCGGAGAAGTCCAATGGCTAATTGCGTTGAAATTGAAAGCAGTAAGACTGGCACTGCAAGCAGCCCAGATCAATAAAAACTTTGGCAAATTTTCCTTATCCCCGGTGATAACCTTCTATCATCAAAAGGTTATTCCTATTTTAACGTTTGGTGCTGAAGTGGGATGGAATATCATTGAACAAAATGGAAATACTGTAGAGGGTCTTTTTTGGAAACTGGTTCTCAACCTCCCGAAGTGTATTCCAATTATAGCATAACGTCACGAACTTTCGTTAAATTCCCTTTTTTCAAATGTGGTCTGGAAGTCCATCTCGCTTTGGCGCAAGATGAGAGAAGTGGGTGGAGCGCCAGCGTATAGAATATTTACTGCCTCCGATGATTCGAAAATTAGTAACCTGTTGGCCCAATGGAGCTCTAGAGTGCAAGAGTGGATTGCAGCAGCTGACATTAATAATTTCGACCTGTTTTGATGCCCAAAAGTGGCAAAAATAAAATGTGAAACTTGGGCATGGATTATAAATGTTGAAAGATACTCAAATCTCGATCTTTCTAATAAGTTACGTACTGTTAAAAAAAAAAAATTAAACTTTCAACAACTTGACCTCCTTCAGTGATACAATCGTCATTATCGGGAACAATTTCTTCGTTTCCGTTTAAACACGCTGAATACGAAATAAATTCTTTTTCAAAGAATGCAGCCTGCTATAAACAACAATCTGTGTCGATTCTGTGAGGTATCGGTTGAATCTTTGAAACACCTGATTCTAAGCTGCCCAGCAATTGTTGATCTGCGTTCTGTTCACCTAGGCGAATATGCCCCCGTCGAATGGTGACATGATCACCTGGTGGTGTCTGATATCTTCAGGCCAAAACATTAAACCTGTTTGTGCGATTGTAAATTTTATGAACGCTCTCCTGAGATTTCCTCTAATCAGAAGGGGTGCTAGGCTGATGCTCGAAAATGGCAGAGTGATTAATGAACTGCCTAGTGCGTAATTGTTTAATTTGTTAAGTCGAATGTTTAGTTGACTTTGTCTGTCTGTTTGCTTGTCTACTAAGTGTACTGTATGATACGATGATGCTTAGAAGATTTTTGTTGAAAGCATAGTAAGACACGATGATGATGATGTGTTGGATGTGTAGATGATTTGAAACAAGTTTTTTTTTTTTTTTTTCCATCTTGACGATGGTGGGAGAAAGGAGAAAACTGTAGTTTTTCAATTTAAAAAAAGAACTATTTTGGGAAAGTTACCAAAATTTATTTCCCAACATCCTTCCCTCATGTTAGTAATAAAAGGATGATTTGTTGCACTAAAGTGCAGTTCTACACCTTGGAAGTAATTTACTTTTGGTGATCTACGTTATGTGCTTGAAGTTAGTTTTTTAATTGTTTGCTTCTTTTTAAGCCCAATCATGTCTGAGAGTGCGGGAGTGGGCAATCTGGGCTCCATGCCCACTGCAGCACCACCATCAAGCACTGGGGTACGCAAGCAGTGGCATGAAGACATCACGCAAGACCTTCGCAATCATTTAGTTCATAAATTGTAAGTATTTGAAGATGGTGGATGGAGCGTTTACATTTTTATTTTGCTGGGATTTGTACCACACAACACTGCCTTTTTCTTGATCACCATGCAGTCGAATGAATCTGAAATGGGGGAAAAAGAGGAGTTTTTGGGGAGTAGAGGGAAAAGACATGGTGGTGTTGAGCTGTTCTGTGTAGAACAAGAGCAAGTGGCCTCTGTGTGGGCGTGTTCTAGGTGCATAGTGATTCGTACACCTGAGGTGTTGGTTTCCGATCTGGAAACCTAGTCTCTGGCCATCTGTTTTTTTTTGGTTAGTGGACAGGTTTGAGCAGAGTAGTTGATTCCTTGGTATGTTGATATGATAGGATATGGCATTTGTAACGCGCCTATACACAAGTGTTTCAAGGCGCGACGTGGCAGGGAGGGGGGGAACAAAGGGAAGACCGACAACGATCCTACTAGGCCAGGTGTCATTCAGATCGTGCAAGGGTAGTGTTGGGCGTTCTTTAGAAGTTTGCATTGTTGCGCTTGGTGTGCATGTTGTGAGGGTGGATGAATCATGTGTTTAGTGACTATGATGGCATGTTTTTCGAGCAAATCTACTTTTTATGCGGTTGGGGTGAAACTTAGAGATGCGTCATGTGTGAGGTTACTATGGATGATTTTGGGGGAAGGAGCCCTTATTAGCTGCTATAGGCAGGAGGAATTCTGATGCTCATTGTGGTTGAATGGGAAGATTGAATGACTCGGATGCACTGAACATGAAGCCTACGAAACAGATCTGCTTGCATTGGACATTGATCACATTACTATATTTCTGGTTTCAATGGCTATGCAAAGCACATCAGATCAGGGCCCTAGCTTGTTTGGGGGGAGGGGATTATTGAGTATTTCTTAATTTGCATTGTGCTTTAGAATCAGCAAGAGACCGGTGCAAAATGTGAGGGCAGCACGATTCTAATTGCCTTTCGCCCACTTCTATGGGTTAGGAGGGAGAATACAGTGCTGCTAACAAGGTAGGTGATTGCCTTTGCAAAGATTGATCCTGTTCCCTTGCCGGTGAAAACAAGCTGTAAGATGTACTACTATCCACTACTGTCTAATTTGTGACCATGCTAGTCACAGGCCCTGATTATTCTTGTTGTCAATTCGATATAATGGTTCAGCACCTTGCGTCAATCTTTGGGATTAATATCAAGAAGTGTTGTTGACTGGGGACACTTGTTTAATTGCACACAATTCTCTTCCATCTTCCAGAGTACAGGCTATATTTCCAACACCAGATCCTGCAGCACTGAAGGACCGGCGCATGGAGAACCTTGTGGCCTATGCACGAAAGGTGGAGGGCGACATGTATGAGTCTGCGAACAGTAGGGTAAGGCTTTGCTTATGCACAATGAGCAACATCGCGGCCACTTGTGGGAGGGACTTGGGACAGATTTGTCATTTCTTTTAATAGAGCATAAAACAATCTGTTAGAGAGCACCTATAGGGAGCAATTAAATCTTAAAAGCAAATTTGTTAACATTTAAAAAAGGAAACTTCTGATGGATTTTCAGTATCAGCACTCGACGGATTCTGAGAGGCAACCCTACTCCGATGAAAGGGTTTGGATATGAATGTCTGGCCAAACTCTTATCTGGATAGTGTGACTGAGCAGCAAGGCTTAGATTAGGTGGTGCGAGTCGTGAAGGGCATGGTTAAGCACAAATCAGTGTACGGTCGCCATCAACACAACTATAAATCAGAGATCCGTAAGGCCAAAGAAGCCTACTGCAATGACATACATTTTTTTTATTGTAAAAGTAGATTTATCACACCTTTTTTACATATATCATCTCATAGTCTTCAGTTTCCAGTCAAACAATTAACTCCACTTCATCGCCTGAAGAAAAACCCATCAAATGAAAACATAAGGTTGAGCAGTTGCTACTAACCACCGATCTAACTATCCCCTTGATTTTCTTTACAGCCTATCACCGCAGTTTGTTCCTCAGGTGGTTTTAGCATGTTATCAAAATAGTCAACTACTGAACATGTCCACCTAAAACCCCCACCCAATGTCATACGTGACCACCACGTGTCCATGTCGTCATTTAGCAGGGCAAGATTCCCTAAAAACAGAGACCTCTTTACTTTTAATGCTCCACATGCTGCGCCTAGATGTTTAAGAGATTCCACTTCCTTGGCGCAATATCGGTACAAATTGTCACTGACATCGGAATGATGTTTTAAGAATCCCATTTCCTTTGTAGCATACAAATTCAATCTTGACCATAAGAATTGGTTTCGATGGTAACGCAAGGGAAACATTTCCATGTATTTTGGCAGGCTGTTTATGGCTCTTACCTCGCCACCAAGGTTTATAGCTGTCACAAATTTGCCTCCGTCTTGTGTTGCGATCCAGTCTCTTTCCAACAGTTTTCTCTTTACAGCACATGGGTTAGTCAGTAACATGTCCATATCGATGTTCAAAATGGCCAACTGAGCTTGTATTTGAGTCCATTTCTCAAGTAGCCCTCTGTAAGGCAGCCCTAGTTTGGGGGCAAATAGCTGATAGTCTTGTTGCTGGATTTATTTGAATGTTTCTCCACATGGCGATTGATTTGCGTCAGCATTATGGAGTGGAGTAACTGCAAACTAAGTTTGTAGCCGATTCAAGTCGTGGAGACCCCCTTTGGTAAATGCAGCACTTTCCGCCAGAATTGGCCTTTGAAGACTTCCCAAAAGGTATTTCTGATGTTATAGTCAGCCTCACTACCAAATGTCATTGTTGCCATAACCTTTTGTTGATGGAACATAATGATTGGTTTCATGGTAAACTTACCATAAGCAGCATGAACCTTCGTTCCTTGTAGAGCGAGATTTTTCGTCCATTCTTTAGGTCTAGTATCCAATGCTGCTCACACCTTGACATATTGAAGAAGACACCCAAATACCTAATGTAGTCTACTCTCTCGTATTTCTTCAGCTATGTGCCACTAAAACTGCCGCCCTTTTTTGCCCCATTTGTTGCCAAAGGCCATGATTTTAGATTTGGCCACATTTATCTGTAAGTTATTTTGCAGATACATTAAGTCATTAAGTAATCTTTGAAGTCATATTTGTGTGGTGTCCATTAATACAAGGGAAATGGCCCACACAATATGTTGATAGTTAAAACTTGGCGGAAAGGAGTTCGTTTTTTCAAAAGCAGTCTTTAGGTCTGCCATGTAAAGTTTGAATAATAGTGCTGCAAGTGGACAAGCTTTTTTAATTCCCTTCTCAGTTTCTATGCTCGCAGATAGGTCTCCTTCTGCATTTAAGCACACTTATATCGAGGTATTGGTATGTAGCGCTTTCCAATTTGCTCCAGAGCCTGTCTGGTTATACTTTATCAAAGGCTTGAAGTAGGTCAATAAAGGAAAGGAAGAGCTTCTTGCCGTCTCTCAAAACCTCAAGCTTTAACCGATTTTAATATTGCGAGGTTAAGCTCCACTCGCACACCCTTTGTGAATCCCGTCTGCCTAATGTCTACCCATACTGACCTCTTCGGCCCATTTTGCAAGTCGTTTCTGCCGCAAATTAGCAAAGATTTTGCCAATTACATCGAGGAACGCAATCGGCCAGTAGTCGTTCGGATTTGTCTGGTCTCCTTTTTTGAAAATCTGAACGACCACCACCAAATGCCAATAGGGAGGAATTGTCGCAGAAGCTCCAATCTGTGTGAACAGGATTTGTATAAAGGTTTCCCATTGTTCCTTGTTCTTTTTAGCATTAGATTGTTCAGCCCATCAGGCCCAGCTGCACCTGAATTTTTCCACTTACAAATGGCCTCAGAACGTCTTGTTTCAATTGACCATGGTGGTTTAGCTTCGCAGCTGTTCTGGAGAATTGCCATATTTGGAGCACTGAAGGCTGCAGAGTGATTCTGTTGCTTGCCGGTAAGATAGCTCCGCGGGTTGAGCGGCTGCTGTTGAGATCTGAGCGTGATCTGCAGGTTTGAATCCCAGCAAGGCCAACTCAGCCTTTCATCCTTCAGAGGTCGATAAATGAGTACCAATTTCGGTTGGGTGATATTGTATGTAAATGTGCTCTGTAAAGCGCTTTGGATTAAGGCGCTATATAAATGACATTATAATTATACTTCAGCATTGATGGACATTGTCATGTGCTTTCTGAGATATAACCTTTGTTAAGAATTGTGCAAGTATCTGCTGTGTTTTGCAAAGATTGTTCTAAACATGAACTCTCATCTCTTGGTCTCAGAGCATCTTGAATGCAGTAAGCCAATTCCGATAGGCTTGACTACATTTTTTAATTGCAATCCCTGTGCTCGGGTTTTGGTTTGATTTTAGCGCTCGAATGTCTTGCCTAATTGTTTTCTTTTTCTTGTCCACTTGTTTACTGAATTGATGTCGAGATGTGGTCTGCCTTACCTTGCTCCAGGTTTTGAATTTTGGAACTAATAGCAGTGAAGTATAGCTAATAACTGCCTGCCATGTCGTTCACTGCCGCTATTTTCTTGCACAATGGCTCCGTGTCACTTTGGTTGATCCGTAATCGATAAAGTCCCATGTTTATTTGAAGGGAATTTTCTATACGTCTTGATGAGCCTGTGGATTTTCAGTGACCCAAGTCAAATGCAGCGGATAGTGATCACCATTTGCCATGGCTACTACTTCAAAGAGGTTTATTTGGGGAATCGGATCTTTTGAAACCATATATAGTCGATTACTTTTTGATTTCGTTCATCTGCCATTTTGGACGGGCAGGCATATCACCTAGAGTATTCCCATTTAACATCTCGCAGTTCCTTGCCGTTAAATCTTGTACCCAACGTCGACGTCGCTCAGCATCCTTGCTAGTCGATTTGGGGACTGCAGGTTTTAAGTCTTTCCTAATCAACCCATCTGAAATTCAGTTTGCCGCATATGATCAGGGCTAAATCTGTATAGGAACAGATACAGGCATCAATTAGCCAGGTGATTGCAGACAGTCATTTGTTACCATCACTGGCTTCTTATATGTATTAATAATAAGTTTTGATTGTTTTACCTCTTGTTCTATAATGAAGTCTTGCACAAAAAGGTTTGGATTTGATGATTGTTGGGGAGAATTCTCAAAAAATTGCTAATTCCCTCCACCTTAGAGACCCCCAGCAACTTTGCTGGATTTTGAGGACTTTTTTTACCTGGAGTGTGACCCTTTTTCCCACTCATGTATTTTAATGTGATTTTATACACTGTTTTTTTTTTGGTTATAAAGCCTAACCAACTCAATAGGCATCATCCTTTCAATGGTGTCACACTGCACTTTCAGTGCAGTGCCACAGGGAAGTCTTCCTGATTGCCCAAGGTCTAAATACCTTCTCTGGGACCAACTACTGTTTCCCAGAGCAGTGCAGTGAAATTGACTTTACTTAACATTTACATTTACTAGACCCACCCCACCCCATATTCAAATTGTGCTGGAGGGGTTACTTAGTATCCCCTGTGTCTAAATGCTCATGTAACAAATGTTGTTACCCCCTTCCTCAAAGGACTGGCTGGTGGCAGTGGTTTAGTTTTGAACTACCTAGGTTTGCTTTTACCGCAACCTTCTACGGAACCGGTAAAGTAACCACAGGAGCCATCTTTTTCAAAATGGCGTCTAGCCATCTTTGCTAAAATGGTGCCCGGTCTTCTTTATTCGCCAGGTCTTTGTTGGAAGGTCCTTCTAGGGAGTTTTTCAGTGTGCCAAATCAGGTTTGGTCTTTGTTCGTTTTGCCGTTGGTGGGTTTTCTGAGAGAAAGCCGCCTCTGGCGACCGTGTGTCTTGGGTAGGCAGGAAGTGAGGAAGGTGCCCGAAACTCCCTGTGATTAGTCTCCTAGGAGACCCAAATGCACTCTGTGGTGATTGGCTGGCTGACTGTCCAGCAAGGACAGCCACTCTGCTGGGTGAGTGACCGCAAGGCTGGAATGAATGGGAGAGAACTGAATGAAAGGTGAGTCTCTTGGCTTGGAAGGCATAGTCGACCACTGGAACGAAAGACCGAAGACCAGCTTGAAGAGGGCTGCTGCTGCTACTCCTGTACCGTTGGAGAAGCCCTGCTGCAGTTCTGAATATTCAAGTTCATCTCTACAGAGAAGCCCCTTCAAGGACAACTTCTCCCTTTGAGTTGGTGGGACCAATCAACTCGACCCGTAAGCCACCTGGATACCATTCTCTGAGCTGGTTGTATTTTCCAGAGTGCTGCAGGAAACCGAATAACCAGGGAGAGGGACACCAGTTTGTGTGCTTGTCTACAGCTACCCGAATTGAAGATTTGCCTTTGCCAGCTTTTTGAGCAGTCCCTGTGCAGTTCTGGGGTACCCAGATGTCCTCCTTGTCCCCATGACTGCGGTTCAGAAACAGCGAGATCTGCAGGAACTGCCAGGAACAGACTTCTTAAGCTGCCTCTTTTTCTTCATTGTAAGGTACTGTGAAAACCTGACCGAGAGAACTTGCCTCTAACTGCGAAAGTGCTTGAAACTTTGTAAACTTGCAGGCCTAGTCAGCTTGTGACCCAACATATGAATCTTTTACGAACTACTACTGAGAACTTTGGCAGACTTTTCCATTTAACTACCAGAACTGCCTATCCTATACAAACATTATCCCATTGACTTTGGCCTAACCTATTGCATTGAATTGACTCCCCTGGTGAACTCAAACCATTTGTACTGTCTAAGAGTAACTGTAATCTTTTTTTTTATTAACCTATGCCTTTTTGCTCCTACTTCAAACGCTCTGAATGCCACTTTACTCCTCCTTCAAAGTAGTTTAAATTCCTCAAACTGATAGTGTGAAGTAATGAAGTTTCTGATGTTTGTTAATCTGCTTAGAATCACATGTTGTGCATAGGTCCGACATCCAGTGGTCACTGCGGAGTATTGCATTTTGTTTTTCGTAGTCGAAAAAGGGGACGTCGAAAAGGCGTGTCTGTAACACTATCCCTATAGTGACGTGCGTTGTACCCACAATCCCTCACGCGTCGAGGTCCCTCAGATTGTTTTTTTCCGCCCAGCTTCTGGTCGCCTTACGCGGAGCTCCTAGAGAGACATTGCAAATACTTACTACGGACCTCGGTCCTTAATTATACTTATAATATTGTTAAAGATCCCTCCCCTCGACGTTAGCTGTGAAGCTGTTTCTCCGCTGAGCAAGTTTTCGACAGAGGGGAAGAGACGGAGGAGATCCTTCGGCGCTGCCGAACACGTGGCCTGGCCTCGCCGGCCAACATACAGTAGGGAGAGTGGGGGTTCGAACTTTTATCTTCTCTTTGAGAATGTCTTTCTTTCTCCCCTATCTTTCCCTTGGGGTTGTTCTCACCAGTTATTATTGCCTCAGCTATGGAGAGGACGCCTTTTAAGTTTTGCCCACGCTGTAGGGGCAAATACACTTGGAAGGACAAACACAAGCTCTGCAATCGTTGCTTGCCCCTCGATCATAAGGAGGACAGCTGCGCGGCCTGTAAGCTCTTGAAACCAAGAACTCTTAAAGAACGAAAAGTTAAGAGGTGGGCGGACTACGCTATGTCGAAGTCAGTTTCCTCACCCGCAGCCGCTGTTATAGAAAGTGACGAGGAGGGTGATAACTCGACGTCCGTTACGGAAGTCATTAACCCCCAGAAGGAGCGCTCGCGCTCCTCGACGTCCGGCCCCGACGGGCTCTGCTCACGCCCTGCTTATGGGGATGAACACCCCGGCGACAAGGACGCACATAGACCCCATAGGCCTAAGCAGACAACCCACGGCTCTTCTTCGTCGAAGACGAAGGATCCATCAGCGCCGAAGGGGACGCAGGGCACTCTGGCGTCTACCTCAGACCGTAAGGGTCTCAAGCCCCACCCGCAAACGCAGCTGCGACCAGCGATTGGGCTTTCATCAAACACGGGCGCTACCTCAAAATCATCCGACGTAACGCTCCATAGAGCGGCCGTCGAGGAACAACGCGTAACGCAGGCAACGTCGACACCAGAGCCCTCTACTGACAAACTCGTTGTCGAGAGCCTGGCGAGAATTGTTTCCGAAGACAAACGTAAGCGGACGACGAAACAAACGTCGAATACCGCACAAAAAGCTATGGCAACGCCGAAAAAGCGCAAGAGTAGCCAGAAACTGCCCCCTTCATCTAAGGGCACTTCTGAACTACCGGAGGGCTTTTCCGAGGGCGACGGAAAGCTTTCTTCGACGTTGTGGGAGCGTTCTAAGCGTTTTGAAGGTGAAGACACTGATTTCCCCCCTCTAGACTATTCAGGGGTCCCCCATGAGACCCTTGAAAGACTCCATTCTTGTATGGAGAAAATGGAAAGGTTTTTGGGAAGCCAAAACCCACCCACACCCAAAAGACCAAGAGAATGGCCCCAGGATGACCCTAGGGTCAAGATTCCTAGGCTGTTTCCCCCTTCTACAGACGCATATGACCTCACTGAAGAGGAGCAATACCTCCAGGAAGATGAGGAGTGTTTGGGTGGAGAGGAAGAACATGAGGAAGAGGGGTTTGAAGAAGATCCTTACACTAGTGCAGGAGTTTTTGAAGAAGATACAGCTACCTCGCAGCCCTGGCAATCCCCATCAGTGCAGCCTTGGCAATCCCCATCAATGCACTCAGACCCTGATGTCTTTCACCCTTCTCCTCCCAAGGATTCACCTATTGGAAACACCTCTCCCATAGATGACCAACCTTCACTTAATGCACTATTGCGCAAGGCAGCAGCTCATTTTGAAATAGACACAGGGGAGACTCTTCCTGACATAGACTTTGTAGAGAAAGTTATTAAAGAAAAAGCCCCTGTTAGTCAGTCTATTCCGCTCCTGGCTTCTATAAAGAGAAGAATAACTCCTTCCCTTTCCAATCCTGCCTTAGTCAGAGGGGTCAACCCTCGGATAGAAAAGCTCTTCAGCCCTTCGTCCTCTGACCCTTTGTACATCAGAGGACATTCTATTCAGGACTCCCTCGTAGTTACTAATACAAGAAAAAGAGCGGGGGTACCACTATCCACTAGTGAGGCACCACCTGACAAAGCGGGCAAGAAGCTCTATGCACTTGGGAAGAGAATCACGACCTCCGCCGCCTTCTCAACTAGGATTGCAAATAACAATTCCCTACTAGCTAGCTATGCAGATGCACAGTGGAGCAAGCTGCGCAGCGAAGCAGAGGACGCACCAGAACCCCTGCGTTCACGCCTGTTAGCTATAATCTCAGAGGGAACTCTTGTAAACCAGGGCATCGTAAAGAACTCCTTAGATGCCGCAGAGACGGCTGGCCGTTCCCTGGTTCAGGGAATACTTCTCAAACGCCATGTCTGGCTGCGCAATTCGGGATTTAAGCCGGAAACCCAGGCTTCCCTGATAAATAAGCCCTTAGAACAAACACATCTGTTTGGGAAAGCAGTTGATGAGGCCCTAGAACATGCGAAGAAAGAGTTTGATACCATCAAGACTCTTGACCAAATTTCTAGGCCCCCTAACAGACGCAGCTATGGCAATAGACGCTCCTTTCGTGGCCAACGCCAGCAGCAAAACCAACAGCAATTTTACTCTGCTACCAACTGGCCCTCTAACCAGGGTAACAATACCCAGTTCAGTCAAAGAGGCCAACGCCGTGGCAAAGGAAGAGGTCGCGGCTCCAGCCCCAAAGGTTCCACGCCCAATACCAACAAATGACCCGAAGATTCGGGTCCCCTCCCATGCATCACCGGTCGGGGGCCGGCTAACATTGTTCCTTTCAGCATGGGAGGGAATATCGTCAGACCGCTGGGTATTATCCACCATAGCCCACGGATACTGCATCGAATTCAACGGTTCCCCGAAGTACAGACCCCCACGGAACCGGCGCATGACACCGGAACACCTCACTATTCTTCTTCAAGAAGTAGAAGAGCTACTGAAAAAAGAAGTTATAGAGGCTGTCCCCCTATCTCAGGTAACAGAAGGTATTTATTCAGTGTACTTCCTTGTACCCAAAAAGGACTTAACCATGCGCCCTGTATTAGATCTGCGCCCAGCGAACAAGTTTGTCAAACCCCAAAAGTTTTGTATGGTGACCTTGCAGGAAGTAATCCCACTGTTATCACAAGGGGATTACATGACAACACTAGACATGAAAGATGCATACTTTCATATTTTAATGTTGCCAGCGCACAGAAAATACCTCAGGTTCAAGATGGAGAACAAACACTACCAGTTCAGAGTACTACCCTTCGGGATAGCATCTGCACCAAGGGTATTCACGAAGGTACTGGCAGTGGCAGCGGCCCACCTGCGCAGGTTATCCATCCCGGTATATCCTTACCTCGACGACTGGCTCATAACAGGGGATTCTTACGAAACATGCTTCTCCAATGCCCAAAAGACCGTAGACCTTTTGTCCCAACTGGGCTTCTCCATCAACGAAAAGAAGTCCAGCTTAGACCCCAGCCAAATCAAACAATTCCTAGGGGCTCTAATTCAAACAAAGGACGGCCTCGTCTTCCCCTCCAACGAGAGGGTCCAAAACATGCTGTTTCAGATCCCCCATTATGTGGCAGGTCGAGAGGTGACGGTACGCAAAGCAATGCGCTTGCTAGGGATGATGGCGTCATGTATTTATTTGGTACCTCGCGCGCCTGCGCCCAATGAAAGAGTGGCTCTACAGCCAGTGGTGTCAGGCCAGCGGACAATGGGACAATGGGACGATCTAGCGGTGGTCTCGCAGGCCTTGGTTCTCTCGCTACGGTGGTGGACTAAAGAAAACCTGTTATTAGGGAAAACTTTTGCCACACCCACAGTGGAAGCCTCTCTAGCCACAGACGCATCCCTTACAGTTTGGGGGGCTCACCTATCCCATCAGACTGCTCACGGAGTGTGGACTCCGAGCTTAGCATCCAAGCATATAAACCTGCTGGAACTACCAGCGGTGTTCAAAGCACTGAAAGCCTTTCAGGAACACTTACAAGGAAAGACAGTGATGGTCCTCACAGACAGCACCACAGCCATGTACTACCTCAACAAGCAAGGGGGCACTCACTCTCCAGGACTGTCCAAGCTCTCCCAGAATATATGGAAGTGGGCTCTCAAACACATGTTCCTACTATCACAACATGTACCAGGGGAACTCAATCTGCTAGCAGACAAACTCAACAGAGACTTCCCCCTGCCCGAAGAGTACGAATGGCAATTGCACGAAGACATCGTCTTAGACGTCTTCACGCAATGGGGATTCCCGGAAATAGACCTGTTTGCAACTCTGGAGAACTCACAATGCCAAAGTTACGCCTCCAGGTACCCCCAGAACCAGTCCAAGGGGAACGGTCTGTCGATTCAATGGTCAGGGAAATTTGTTTACGCCTTTCCCCCGACTCCCCTTCTTAACAAAGTGGTGCACAAGATGCACCAGGAGCAGGTTACCATGATACTAGTGGCCCCAATGTGGGCCCGGCAGCCATGGCTCGCTCACTTGATGGAGATGTCCCTATCTCCCCCAGTGAAACTTCCCTGCCCGTACAACATGCTGTCACAGGACAAGGACAGGACACTGCATCCATGCCCTCAGACCATGAACTTAGCAGCCTGGCTCCTGAGATCATAGAATTTGGACATTTACAACTCCCACAGAGATGTATGGACATCCTCAGGGAAGCCAGAAAACCTAATACTCGCCACTGCTATTCTAGCAAGTGGAAAAGATTTGTCATCTGGTGTAGAGGTAAGAGCATCAACCCGGTTGACTGCTCTCCCACTAACATTGTTCTGTACTTGACCCATTTACTGGATTCAGGTCTAGTCTTCAATTCCATTAAAGTCCACCTAGCGGCACTTTCTGCATACACCTCTTCCCAACTTGTGTTATGGTGGAAGATACCAGTTATCAAGGCCTTCATGGAGGGGGTAAAGCGAATATACCCTCCGATAGCTAACCCAGCTCCCGGATGGGACTTTCTAGACTCATGGGCCCTCCTTTCGAACCCATGCACAAGGCAACTCTTAAAGACCTCACTCTTAAGACTGCTTTCCTAATGGCTATCACCTCCATTAGGAGAGTAAGTGAACTACAGGCTCTTTCTGTACTAGACCCCTTCGTAACAGTTCACAAGGATAAGGTGGTACTACGCTCACACCCAAGGTTTGCACCAAAATTCATCTCGAAATTTCATATAAACCAGTCAATAGAACTACCAACGTTCTTTCAAAACCCTTCCAGCTTGGGAGAAAAAAGTCTGCATACACTAGATGTACGCAGAGCTGTCATGTTCTACCTGGAAAGAACCAGACCACTGAGAAAGACTAATCAGTTCTTTGTCTCTGTGGCAGCAGGAAGAGAAGGAGATGCAGTTTCAAAGTCCACTATATCTAGATGGATTGTTCAATGCATCACTCTCTGTTACACTCTTGCTAAGAGAGAACTACCCTTCAAGCCAAGAGCACATTCCACTCGAGGCACTGGGGCTTCCATAGCGTTCATTGCAAATGTTCCCCTTGAGTCCATCTGCAAAGCGGCTACCTGGAGTTCTGTGCACACCTTTACAAAACACTACTGTCTAGATGCACACTCTAGATCTGGCTCCCAGGTGGGACAGGCAGTATTAAGACATCTTTTCTCTACTGTTCCTTCTCATAACCCACCGCCAACTCTGGGTACTGCTCGCTAGTCTATGCACAGCATGTGATTCTAAGCAGATTAACAAACATCAGAAGACAATGCATTACTTACCGTAAAAGCATTTCTGATGGTTGTATCTGCTTAGATTCACATGCGCCCACCCTTCCTCCCCGCTCGGATGGAAGGAACATAGACATCCTTTTCTATATTTCTCTTTTCTGTACTCACGTCTAGAAGGCTCCCTCAGGGCAGAAAAATACAAACAGAGGGACCTCGACACGTGAGGGATTGTGGGTACAACGCACGTCACTATAGGGATAGTGTTAGACACGCCTTGTCGACGTCCCCTTTTTCGACTACGAAAAACAAAATGCAATACTCCGCAGAGACCACTGGATGTCGGACCTATGCACAGCATGTGAATCTAAGCAGATACAACCATCAGAAATGCTTTTACGGTAAGTAATGCATTGTCATATTTTTTGTGTGATATAGATTGCCCCCTTCTAGTGAATGTTTTATGACTGACTGAAATAAATTGAGAAGTGTTTTACGAAGAAACCTTGAGCGTAAGTTTATTTGACTACTTATAATCATAGACCACTGTGTAACATCCTTACAGCTCACATTTCCCACTTGAGATGAGCCTGGCTGCTCAGCAATGTTACCACAAAAATGTGTAGTACAGACTTATACCAAAGGTTGGTTTTGCCTACACCTGTAGTCCTAGTTGTGTGTAGTGTTCCCAAAACAAACTTTGCCTAACACCCCTAGAAACTTGGCTGGATTTTGAGGACTTGAATGTTTAACCTGGAGAGAGTGCAACCCTTTTTCCCACTTTCTCATGTATTTTAATGTGATTTTTAACTTTCTTTTGGTTGTGGAGTCTGACAAACTCCATAGGCATCATCTTTTACATTGTCACACAGCACCTGCATTGCAGAGGCACTGGAAGTCTTTCAGATTGATTTCCCCACGGTTTAAATACCTTCTCTGGGATAAACTACTGTTTCCCAGAGCAGTAAAGTGAAATTGACTTTACTTACATTTGTAATTTTCTAACAATTGGGTGCTGTAGGGGTTACTTACTACATCCCCTTTGTATAGCTTCTCATGTAACATTTATATGTAACAGTTTCCTCGCTGAATGGCTGGTGGCAGTGGTTTGCTTTTTACTACCACTGTTTTATTTTTTTACGTCAGGCTGCATTCGCAGCTATGGTAAAGCACCAATGGGTGCCATTTTGACAAAAATGGCCCTGTTCTTCTTTTTTTCACCATTTCTTTGTTGAAAGGTCCTTCTTGAGATTTACTCTGCGCGCCAAACTAGGTTTGGTCCCTTCGTTCATTTTGCCTTTGGCGGGAATTCATGAGTGAAACCCGCCTCTTGCTCCAGGGTGTCTGGCAGGGTCAGGAAGTGAGGGAGGTGCCCGAAACTCCCTGTGCTTAGTCTCCTTGCTGGGTGACTGACAGCTTGGCTGGAATTAATGGGAGAAACCCGCATAAAAGGCGAGGCTTTTTGACTTGGAAGGCAGAGTCGACCACTGGACAAAGGAACCAAAGCAGAACTTGAAGAGGGCGCCTGCTGCAACTCCTGGACCATTGGTTTGCCCGGTGAAGCCCTGCTGCTGTACTGAAACTCAAAATTTGTATCGACGGAGAAGCCCCTTGTTAGGCAAAGTTTGTATGCAGTACTCTCTGGGAACACTACAAACAACTGATTACAGGTATAGGAAACCCAACCTTTGGTATAAGCTTGTACTACAGTTTTGGTAGCGTGTTGAGCAGCCAGGCCTAGCTCAAGAGGGGTCAATGTGAGCAGTAGTGGAGTTAGAGATTTACAGTAACAAGTATTCAAATAAACTTACACTCAAGGTTTCTTGAATACACAATAAATTTATCAGTTAAAATAATCCTTCTTCAAAAGGAAGCAATATAACCGTAACACTCGAATACACCATGAAATACGGACCTTTTTAAAAAAATTTATTTACACAATCTATCACAAATCATAAGACTATCAACATAGAAATACACTCTTATTATCTCTAAATCGGCAGATACCCTTTTGGGATGGCCCACAGACGCTGCCTACACCCTCAGGTGACTTCAATTGCTGGGGACATTAATATGTCACTGTTGCATTTAGAATCGTGGAGTAAGATGTCAAAGGAAAAGATTTAGAACATGCAAGAGACAACAAATATTCTCAAGCAGGCAAATATTTTTGTATCCCCCCAGAAAGTCATTCAATACAATAGGCCAAGCCAAAGTCAATGGGCCAAAGTCTTATATGGGATGAAGCACCTCTGGTAGGTAAATGGAAAAGTCTTTGCACAATGTTTTAGAGGTTTTTGAAGAAAAGAAGAATCAAGTGTTGGGCCACAAGCCAATTAGACTTGTGTGTAGTAGAAGGTGCAAGCAACTCTAAAGTAAGAGGTAAGTTCTCTCAGACTTTGTACAGTACCTTCAAAGATGAAGAAAAGATGCAGCAGATGACTGGGTCTCAGTCGTGAGGACAAGAGGGAGGACGTCGGGACTCCTGCAATGCACTGGGATGGTTGAAACTTGCAACCAGCAAACTTCACTTACAGTGGCTAGTCAGTGTTGCAGCTCCTCATGTCTACCGCAAATGGCAACACTGCGGTTCCTGGCTGTCGAGATGGACTTTCCTTGCTTCTAGGGTTCCGCACTGTTTAGGGGGCACAGGCTCGCTCAGTCCTGCTTCCTGGGAGTCAGGAGGATCTTCCTGGAGCTCTGGGCCAGCTTAAAAGCAATGCCCACAATCTGGTGGTCCTCTCTCTGGCTATACGGTTTCCAGCAGCAACTCTGTGGAAATTCAACCAACCCCGTGGCTTACTTTGGAGTTGATTCCAAACTACAACACCTCCAGCCAATTGATGCTGCTTGTTAGGCAAAGTTTGAATGCGAACACCACAAACTACTATGACTACAGGTATAGGAAACCCAACCTTTGGTATAAGCTTGTACTACAGTTTTGGTAGCGTGTTGAGCAGCCAGGCTTATCTCAAGAGGGGAAATGTGAGCAGTAGTAGAGCTACACAAATATTCAGTTACAGGTATTCAAATAAACTTGCACTCGTTTTCTTGCGTAAACCATTAATTTATCAGTCAGTTATAAACCTTTCAGAACGGAGCAATGGAATATACGCATAAATACACTTAAATACTGTACACTCTGAGTTTCTGAATCAGACAAGACCCTTTTGGAATGGCCCACAGACAAACAAGGGGGCTGGGGACATTAATATCTTACTGTTGGCATTCAGAACACTCTTAAAAAGTTGGTAAAAGGCAAAGGTTATTGGAACACAAGAGACCACACATTTCTTAAGCAGTGCAGATGCTTTTAGCGTTCACTAGAAGAGTTATTCAATTCAGTAGGCTAAGCAAAAATCTTGGATAGGATAAAGCACTTCTGGTAAGTAAATGGAGTAAGTAAATGGAAAAGTCTTTGCACAAGTTCTTGGGAGTCCGATTGAAAGAATCATCAAATGTAGGGCCACAAGCTGATTAGACTTGAGTTGTGGAAGTTACAAGTACTCCTGCAGCAACTCTGAGGAAATTCAACCAGCTCCGAGATGGGTGTCCAGCTGGCTTACTTGAGTTGATTTGTCCCACCAACTCAAAGGGAGAAGTCGTCCTTTCAGGGACTACTCTGTCGATGCAAACTTGGCATTTAGGCACTGAGGCAGGGCTTCACCGGGCAAAGCAACGGTCCAGGAGTTGCAGCAGGAGTCTTCAAGCTCTTCTGTTCCTTCGTCCAGTGGTCGACTCTGCTTTCCAAGCCAAAAGACTCTCCTTTTTTTCAGTTATTCATTCCAGCCTAGCTGCCACTCACCCAGCAGGGTGGCTGTCCTTGCCGGACAGTCAGCCAGCCAATCATCCGAGTGCATTTGGGTCTCCTAGGAGTCTTAGCACAGGGAGTTTCGGGCACCTCCCTCACTTCCTGCCTACCCCAGACACTCTGGAGCCAGAGGCGGTCTTCACCCCTGAAACCCGCAAAAGACGAATGAACAAAGAGACCAAACCTGGTTTGGTGCGCAGAGAAACTCTAGAAGGACCTTTCCACAAAGAAATTGCGAAAAAAGACCGGGACCTGTTTAAACAAAGGAGGCTCAGATGCTATTTTGAAAAACATGGCAACCGCGATTTAACTTTTTCCGGAGCTAGGAATAGTGTGCGGTTGGGAAAAATCATGGTAGTTTGTTGTGAAACAACCGTCACCAGGCATTCTGAGAGGAAAGGGTGACATTTGACTGTTACATGAGTATCTAGACCTGGGGGGGATACTAAGTAACCCGTCCAACCAGCACTCTATTGTTAATGTTAAAGGACATTTGTACCACGCACTAGCACCACCGGATGGTCCTCTGGTGGCTCTGAAAGAGGAAAGGAGGGAAGGTAGTGGGAGGAGGCTGGAAAAGTGCAGGGGAGCAATGATGTGCTGTTAGCGGCCTTTGCCCGGTTGGTCTGTTGGTTAGGCCTGGGGTGTTTGCGGCCAGTAGTCGTTGTCCAAGTCTGTGTGTTTTTTGTTGCAATGTAGTGAAGTTTGTGCGGATTGTTGTGCTGTAGGTTTGTGGTTGTTTGGTTTGGAGTTTGAGAGATGTATGCAGAGGGGGAAATTGTTAGGAAAGATGCCAACTAACCAATTGCACTGACTTGAGGTGGTGGGCTTCTGTAATCTCCCCAGATGGGTTCAGGAGCACCCCTGCGCCTCTGTCCTGATCTGGGTCCTTCCGGCCTTCAAGGTCCCTTTAACATCTGGCCCCTTCCTCCCCCAGCCTCCCTCGCAGCCCTACCGGTCTTCCCTCCCCACTCATACGGCCAGTGCACCTGCCAATGTCCACAGCTCAGCTATTGTGGTGATTGCCAATATCCCAACAATTCCACAGCACTGTGGTACCTGGTGGCAACTAAGGGGCGAGTGCGGGTGTTTAGTTTATTATTTGTAAGGCGCGCCTTGCCCTGGAGCATCAGGGCGCACAAGACAAGAATATGCTCACCTTTGTTACAGGTACATCTGCATGGTCATAGTACAGTATGCAATAGAAAAAAAGAAAGGAATATGTACATGTGCGTGGTCATAATACAGTATATAATAAGCAAAATATGTACAAGGCAGGAACTAGGACCAGAAAGCAGGTGAAACAGGTGAGGGTATACTTAAAAATATAAAGGAAATATACAGTGGAATAAATACAGTAATATACATTGGTGTAAATGCCGACTGAGGTAAGGTACTGGGGCATGAAGGTGGATCGCCAGTGGGGACAGTCGGTTCCAGTAGGTCAGAGTAATTAGTTGTCATTGGCTCTCAGCCACTTGGTCACATTCGCCTGAATTTCAGGAAGGGCTGGGGTTCTCTTGTGTCATGTGGTGATGAGTTCCATAGCTGAGCTGCTTTGACTGCGAAGCTATGACCTCCAATAGTGGTGCGTTTAAAGCGAGGGACATGAAGGCAGTTCGCATTGGCCATTCTTGTAGGTCTAGATGAAGTTCTCAAGTGTAGCCTGTCCATGAGGTAGGGTGATGCCATGTTATTAAGACACTTGTGAGTAAGGGAGGCGATTTTGAGTTGGATTTTGTCCTGAGTGGATAGCCATTTATAATCTCTTCTTATAGAGGAGATATGCTCTTTTCTGTTTATCTTGAGAGCAGCTCTCAGGGCATTATTCTGGAGGACCTGGATTTTGTGGATGGTCTGTTTGTTAGCCCCAATGTAGAGACCATTACAATAGTCCAGTTTGGACAGTATGAGGGCTCTGGCAAGTATGATGCAGCTGTCTGTGGAGAGGAATTGTTTGCTGGCTCTAATGAGTTTGCAAGTGTATGCCGTCGTAGAGGCTAGGGAATTAACTTGCTTGACAAAGTTTAAGGTGGCGTCAAGGTAGAAACCTAGGGTCTTGACTTCCTTTGCCACCTGGATATTATTACCGTCTATGATGGAGCTTGCATAGTCGGGGTTGAGTTTAGTTGTGTGTGTCGGGGTGCCTAGGATTATGAGCTCGGTTTTGTCGTCGTTCAGGCATAAGCCATGAGTGGCCATCCATGCCTGAACGATGCTGTAGATTTTATTCACTAAGGCCAGGTCCACGACGTAATGGCCTGAGAGCGGGAGGAGGATCTGGGTATCGTCTGCGTAGTTGGTGTAGGCGATACCCAAATGATCCATTTCGTCGAAGAGTGGCTTTGTGAATATGTTGTAGAGGGTTGGTGAAACACAGGATCCCTGGGGCACGCCGCACGTTATGGGGATCGGGTCAGCAGAGGCTGATGGAGAGAAGACTCATGGTGTGGTTACTCGAGAAGGATTTGATCCATATTATGGCCTCTTTGGAGAAGTGAGCAGCCGAGTCTAGGTGGCTACATAAGACTATATGGTCGACTAAATCGAAAGCTGCTGAAAGGTCTAGCAGGAGGAGTAAGGCTGCTTGGCCATTGTCCCTATTTGATCTATTTGGGCCTTGAGGTCGATAAGGGCAGTCTCGGTACCATGCTGTGGGCGGAATCCAGATTGGCGGGTTCCGAGCAGGTGGTTGGATTCAAGAAAGTTTTGTATTTGCATGTATGCCACTTTGTCTAAGATTCTTAGGAGAAAGGGCACGGTCGTGATAGGCGTGTTGGGTGGGATTAGGGTGGGGTTGTTGACTCTATCTCCATGGGTGTCACCTATGTTCCACTCTACCCGGCGTCACTCGTCCGGGTGCCGTGGGAGCTTCCCAGTCGGTTCTGGGAGTTGTCCATGTCCACTCTAGTCATCCCTTTTCCTTTCTGTTTTGGTTTTCAGTTTGAGTCTGTGGTTTTGAAGAGCCAGGTTTTTAGCAATTTCCTAAATTTAAGGTGATCTTTGGTGTTTAATTCTTTTAAGATGTTGCAAGTTTTTGTGGTTAAGTGGTAGGAGGTACCTACAATTTTTTTCTTGAGGTATGGTTTTGGTTCCAGGTGGATTTCGTTGCTTGACCTGAGGAGTCTTGTTGGCTTGTAGATTTTCTTTTGTAGGAATTCTGCTCCTTGTCCACTAATTGCCCTGTGCGTTATGCACATTGTTTGAAGGTGATGGAATGTTTTACTGGGAGCCAGTATAGTGTTTTTAGAGCAGGAGTGATGTGTTCTCTTCTTGACAGTTTGAGTAGTAGTCTGGCTGCTGTATTTTGGATCAGTTGTAGTTTGTTCAGGAGGTATTCTGGTATTCCGAGGTAGAGGCTGTTTGCATAGCCTTGACATGATGAGGGCGACGATAGTGAGTGTTTTGTGCGTGAGATAGTGTGGTAGGTCTAGGAATTTAAAAGACTAATAGTCAATTTCACTTTACTTACTCTGGAAAACAGTAGTTTATCTCAGAGAAGGTAGTTAAACCTTGTGAAAGCCTGAAAGGCTTCCCTGTGTCACTACACTGATGGTGCTGTCTGACACCATTGAAAAAGATGCCTATGGATAAAAACGGAGGTATAACATATATCAAAATACATGAGAGCAGGGGAAAAAGGGTCACTCTCTCCAGGTAAAAAATAATCAAGTTCTCAAAGTCCAGCAAAGTTGCTGGGGGGTCTTTAAGGTGACGGGAATTAGCAAATCTTTGAGAATTCTTCCTAACATATCCTCTCACACTGCTCCTGTAACATTTCTCTTACAGTGACGAGCATAACTTTATGGCTTGGTTCAGTGGACGTGTTCTAACAACTTTTGTGAATTTTATTCGCAGGCTTTCAACCCAGCTGCGGTAATGCACAGAAGGTTCACCATTCATCTAGAATGATGACTGTATTCTTTTTTCAGCATTTTTCGTTTGCTTGTCGTTTCTTGGTCCTTCTGCCATCCTGGGAGGGGAAGGCCGGGTTTCTTTTTTTTTTTGGGGGGCGGGAATTCTCCGTGAAGCCCGCCAAGGCTTCTGTGAAGACCAGAAACGAGGGAGGAGTCCAACTCTGCAGCCCGTTGTCTTTGGGCATGCCTGCCTGGAATCAGCCTTAACTGGGAGGCTGGCTCTCCTGAAAGAACAGCCACCCCCCAAAGTTTGAATGTAGCATGTGTGCTGATTGGCTGGGTTCCTTGAAAATTATGGCCTGGATCTGGAAGCTGAAGACCAGTCTACTACTGGAGCTGAATCTGACAAGGAAGGAGAAGACAGCTGTGGCTGATTTCAGTGACTGGAGATGCCTGCTGTGTAACTGCTGGCTGTGCTGACCCCT
This sequence comes from Ambystoma mexicanum, assembly GCF_040938575.1. NCBI lineage: Eukaryota > Metazoa > Chordata > Amphibia > Caudata > Ambystomatidae > Ambystoma > Ambystoma mexicanum. The sequence continues at coordinate 591,409,664 of NC_090926.1, forward strand.
TAAAATGACCTGCATTTCGAGTGGTCCCATTACGAGCTGCGACCTTCCTGGGCTGCAAACTGCCAATACCCTGGGACCTTGAGGCTGAGTGCTGTGCAACCTCTTCCCGTGAACAAATCTTGTTGAAACTTTGCTCCTCACCATAGTGCTGGAGCAAGATAGCGAGGCAAATCAATAGGATAACCATTCTTTATTTGATACTTTGTCAAGAGTGCCAAATCCACAGAGCTGTGAGAAACACTGAAGAATCCTCTGCTGGTAGCCTCTCGACTGCTGCTGCAAATTTCCCCTCCAGTGTTCGTTCTTTCATCACCATGACCAAGAATCCACAGACCGGGTCCTGTGCCGCTGCATCGTGAAGGCATTCATCTGCAAGCGCTTATTCACTGCTGGGGTACTGTGTGGCTTGAGGTAATATTTACCTGAAGTCTTGGTGGCGCTCCTGTGTGGCTTGGATGGTTATTCGTGTAGTTAGGAGTGCGCTCATAGCGTTCGCCCAGGCCTACTGCTGGATGGCATCTAGGGTGTTTTCTACTGACTGACTATTCCCGCTGACTACAGCTGGTCCTTGCACCACTGGGATCTCCTTTCTGCCTCTGAGAACACTCATGAATAAATTAGGGAAGGACTGCTAAAGTATAAGTAAAATATAACAAGTGTTGCAACGTATGCACTTTCTATGTGTTGGTGCTGTAACTGTATATTCCTAAAATAGAATAAGTTAGAAGTGTTACATAGTTAACTGTGAATGGCTTGATGCCATTCTAAAAAGTATTACAAAGTTATTTACTTTTGAATTGTGTTCCACTAATTTAGAATATAAGATTAGTATAACAGTATTTTTGCTTGAAACAGAAGTAAAACAGTTTGCTAACAATAGGTTCTGCTTATCTTGAATTGCATACTGCAATTCCAAATCTGGTTTACAGTTGGTTTACTTACCAAAAGTATTGGTTTTTATATTGTTTGACTTATAGTACTCCTTTCTTTGCATGTGTATATATAATATAAACAGTCAATTTTACAATACATTGGTGTATACGTGTTTCTTTGGAACATAAGTGTGCTGCAAGTTCTTTGAACCTTCCTACAGCCCTCTGTCCTTCCTAAGATGAACCTGACTGGTCTGTCATTGCTACCATATTACTAAGTGGTACAGGCCTGTGCTAAGAGTTGCAGTTTCTGTATTGCCCATGGTATAGTTTTTGTGAAGTACGTTAGGGTGGACTTTAGAAAAACTGTCCAGTGGCTAGTTGGGTAGCACATCGGAAAGATAGTGTGAAGAGAGTTTCGGCATCTGGCCATAAAAATGAAGCCTAGAAAGCAAAATGTTTAGGGAACCCATACAGTGGGTCTGACGAATACCAAATACAGAATTCTGTCCTAACTTTGTCCATATAGGTGCAGTGAATAATCTCTGAAGACATTTCTTTCGTGCGTTAGTCCAGTTTGGAGTCCTTACCCTGTCTTATTTTTTTTTCCCTCAGGCTGAATATTACCACCTGTTAGCTGAGAAGATCTACAAGATTCAGAAGGAGCTGGAGGAGAAAAGACGTACACGTCTGCAGAAACAAAACTTGATGCCCACAGCCCCTGGCATGCCAACATCTCCAATGAACCCAGGAGCAGGCATGGGTCAGCCATCGCAAGGTTTGCCAGCCAGTAAGTACACATAAGCATTGGTGTCAATGTTTTAATTCACCGTTTGGAAGGGTTAGACCATTCATCATCCATGGGTCCGGCAAAGTGGGTGTGATGGGCCCTAGTGGTTAGAGGAGCTACTTCCCTTGTGATGCCAGCCCCAGAGGTTGCGCATGGAGGATCTCACAGGACGACATCCCCATTTGCTGAACTCTGCAGCTTGACTTCGTGAATAAACCCGAACCTCAGTCTTGAAGGGTTTTAGATTGACAATAGCCACATGCAGCATCTCTGGGGGAGAAAAGCACATGGTCCACAGAGCATTAAGCAAGCCCACCTGGTAATCGTATTTGCAGAAGGGATACTAGTTGCACCCTGCACTTGAAATCGAGGATGGCGGGCAGCAACTGAATCATGTGGCTACCCTGACAAGGCTTTCTAATTCTAAGATGGTTATCCTAGTTTTGAAACTCTCTGCCTCTGGAGCTGCAGGCTGATAATTAGTCCATAGATTTGTAGCAACCATACATGGGTTAGTTCCGACACTTACGCCAGTCCATAGACGTCATTGAACACACAAAGGTGTCGCCATGCATGTCCTCCTCCCTTTCCCCACTGCAACTGGAATGAAAAGGGGCAGTCTGCATTGAAGTTTGGCAACAAGGAAGCCAACGTAGACAAGTGTCGAATGTAAGGGTAAAGGAAGGAGTCTAAGGGGAGGAAATGGAAGCAGTTGGACGAGAGACCTGGAAGGAGGCTGCGGAGTGGGCAAGCAAAGGATGGTACCAAGCAGTAGTGAGCAAAGAACATCGGGAAAGTTATTTTTGCAGCTTTCCTTTTTTCAGTTGGTCCTCCCTCCAAAACTGCTGATCTTTTGTGGACCAATATGATTTTTGAGACGTATTTTGTGTAATCTCGCTCCCATTTATTACCTAATTTTGTTGTGGGTGGGATCTGTTTTGTACTTAAGGGCCTACTTGTGAGGTTTTACAATATCCCCCATTTGTCTATATGATAGCACTATATCCTCCCAAATGGATAGTAGAGCAAGACTAACCCTGTTTCCCCTTTCTGGTGGCTGGATGGGCATTTTTCCCATACTCGAGGCCATAACAGTTTGGTGACATTGATGCCTTTTTAAGGTGGTTCATTTTGGATGCACTTCTGTGCTGCTTCTAATTTGTTTACCCCATGGCATTTGTTGACTACAGTACCTAAAATGGCTTTTCTTATTGTTTACAGATGAGTAGAAAATGGACCTTCATTGTAAATTTCTTTGTAGGCTCTGGCCAGAGCCCATGAAGTAGTGCTTGTGTAGAACTGATTTAGGGTTGTATAAGGGCTACAGACGGCGCCAATAAACTTTCCAAACCATGTTCCAGCTTATGAGCTAACATGAGCGTCTTGATTTCTCAGCTGGCCAGAGTTTGAATGTTGCAGGTCCCCTTGTTTGGGTATGATTTTCATAATTATGATAAATCTTACTGACCTGCGTCAACCCCAGAACATCGTGCTTAAACTTAACTATTTTATCTTGTCCCAAGGTGAGTGGGAATCTTTTTCCCCCCTCTCACCTAGTCTTTTACACTTTGTTTTTTTTTTTAAATTGGTGGTCTTTTTATCCCTCAACATAGCGTGATATTGTTGGGTAAGATTTTACCGTAGCGCTTATTCACCTCTTGTTAGAACCCCAGAACCTTTTGCTTTACTGGTGGATTGTATTTCCCTTTGCCACAGTGAGTGGGAACCTTTTTCCACACTCGCTGATCCTTTCACTCTGTTTTATGGATGTTTTTTTTTTAATTGTTTGGCAGAACTGCATGCAGTACCCTCTGGGACCACTACACAATTAGGACTACAGGTGTAAGCAAGACCAACCTTTGGTATAAGTCTGTACCACACAGTTTGTTGGTAGCGAGCTGAGCAGCCATGCTTATCTCGAGTGAATGTGAGCAGTACAAGTAGTTACAGAGGACTTTCCATCACAATGGTTCAAGTAGACAATTATACTCAAGGTTTCTTGGTAAAAGACTTATATTAATTTATTACACAATCATTTAGAAAACATTTCACTAGCAGAAGACAACTTAATAATATATACCAATACACTTGAATACAAAACTCTAAGCTTTTTAGACAGTTGGCGCTCCCCTGAAATAGGAGCAAAATGGCAGTTCATTTACTTAGCAGTGAGCAAAAAAGACAAAATTAAGTAGAATAGATTACATCTACTTGCTAGGCAGTGCAAATAGTTATAGTTCACCAGAAGAGTTAATTTCAAGTCAGTATGCCAGGCCAAAGTCAATGGGCTGGAATCAAACGGTAAAGTCTTTGCAAAAGTTCTCAGAAGTAGTTTAGGCGAAAAAGGATAATTTGTGGGGTCACAAGCTGATTAGGCCTGCAAGTTGGGAAAGTTTCACAAACTTTCATCGCAAGAGTGCCGTTCTCTCAAACGGGTTGGCACAGCACCTTTGTATGAAGAAACAAATGCTGCTGAAGTCGTTCCTGCAGATCTCGCTGTTCCTGAGCCTCAGTCGTGGGGACAAGAGGTAGCACGTCGGGACTCCTGCACTGCACAGGATTGTTGAAGAAGGCAAACAAAATTGAGTCACTTCAGTGCCAGTAGCTGTAGATTCAAGAACACAAGTTGGTGTCCCTCTCCCTGGTTAATCCTAACCAACCTTCACAATGGTATCCAGGTGTCTTAAGAGTTGATTGGTCCCAGCAACTCTAAGGAAGAAGCCGTCCTTGAAGGAGCTTCTCTGTCGAATGGAGTTTGGCAATTCGGACCTGCAGCAGGGCTTCACCGGGCAAACCAACAATCCAGGGGTTGCAACAGCTGTCCTCTTCCAGCTCGTCTTCGGTTATTTCGTTCCAGTGGTCGACTCTACCTTTCAGTCCACAAGACTCACCTTTTTAAACAGTTTTCTCCCATTCACTCCAGCCTAGCTGCCATTCACCCAGCAGGGTGGCTGTCCTTGCCGGATAGTCAGACAATTACGCCAGAGTGCATTTGGGTCTCCTTGGAGACTAAGCACAGGGAGTTTCGGGCACCTCCCTCACTTCCTGCCCACCCCAGACACTGGGGCGCCAAGGGCGGACTTCAGTCTTGAAGCCCGCCAAAGGCACACTAACAAAGGCACCAAACCTGGTTTGGCGTGCAGAGACAAACTTTAGAAGGACCGTTCCAAAAAGAAATGGTGAAAAAATGCCAGGACCCGTTTAAACAAAGGGGCTTAAGGCACCATCTTGCAAAACATGGCTCCCGTGATTTTTAGCTACCGGTTTTCACGGTCGGGAAAAATCATGGTAGTTTGTTGTAAATCCACTGCCACCAGCCTTATCAATAGGAAAGGGTAGCATTTGACTGCTACGTGAGTGTTTAGACACAGGGGATACTATGTAACCCCTCCAGCACTCTATTGTAAAATGGTGTGTGCTGGGTCTATGAATTTGGAAAAGACTAGTAAAGTCAATTTCACTTGCATTCTCTGAGAAACAGTAGTTGATCCCAGAGAAGGTATCTACACCTTTGGGAAGTCTAAAAGACATCTGTCACTGCACTGAGGGTGCTGTGTAACACAAATAAAAAAGATGCATATGGAGTTGTTTAAAACTCCATAACCAAAGAAAGAAACGCAGAAACCAAGCAGAATTAAAAGGTTCAAAGCCCCAAAGTGTAGCAAAAGAGCTGGGGGTCTCTAAGGTAGAGAGGAATTGGCACATTCGGAGAATTCATCCTATCGTTCAATATTCAAACTTTTACACACATACATTACAAAAACCTAAAATTAACGGATCATATAATTTCAAAACAAAATACTTTCATCATTTTAACACAACATATTTACATCATATTCTTAATACAAATTACAAAATTCTAAAATCTCACATATTAGCAATTCAATAGCAATCTAAAAATCAGTAGGAAAAAAGGAAGCGAGAAAAATAAAACATGGAATGGGAACATTTAGGACAAGTATCTCGACTAAGTCAGACCGAGCTCGTCCCGCATTCCTATCACCGCTGCTGTCAAAAATACCTCATTGCCTCTGCTCAATCTATACCAGATTTCCTGTGCCAGATCCATCCTTCCCATTGTGTAAAATCTACTCTGCACATTCTAATTCTTTCTAGTGCTGCGCATTTGACCATTAGATGGAATAAGGTCTCCTTTCGCTATTTGCGATAGCGATGCCTATATATTTTCAAATGTCTGAACTGAGCTGTTAACTAATATTTCTCCTGTAGGCAATGGGTTGAGACGGAAGCACAAGAATGGACTCCTTATTCTGGGACACGGGAATTGCTTTAAATATGTTGGTAATGTTTCTAATGGTTTATCATTTCTGGCCCAAGTAATGTCTAACCATAGTGATGGTCTCAATCCAGTCAAACTCTTAACCTATTTTTAATTTGAGTCCAGATTTTCATGTAATTCTCTCCTGCGCTTATTAAATTCAGATAAAATGTCAACAGTATTGGCTATATTCATGAGAAAAGGGGAGTTGTGTGACTCCAAATCATTCAAATTTCCAAAGGTTATTACTCATCGGAATAAATATTTTTCCATCATTCAGGTATTTACATTGGAACCAGTATGCAAGATACAGTAACCCAAATTCAAATCTAATTGCATTGGTGTCCCCATGGTAAGGTTCAGAACCCTTTTCCATATGTGGCCCTCTGTTAACCCACTGGAGAGTTGGGCTCATCAGGTTAATTTCCATCCCATACATAATCTTCTGGACCACTTTACCTACATAGTAGGTCAGTAAAGGGTTTGTTGAAAACATACAATTTACTGTGCATCTTCTTCATTTGGTTAATCAGTTGCACACTGTTCATTATTAGCTTGATGCTGCCCTCATGAGAAGTTTAGTCCCATAACTGAAACCCTAAATAAATTGGCTCCCTCTGGGGTACTATCTTAATATTACCTGCCAGTTATGTTTTTCTCTGGCCATCTTTGGGTGGGTTAGCTGAATAATCTGGCACTTTTGATTGATAACTAAGCCATTTGCTTCAGCATAATTGGTCATTTTTGTTATCAGGCGCTGTAGGCCTACATCTGTAAAATCTAAGGCCTACAGGTGTATAATCTAACAGAGCCAGATCATCCACATAAGCCAGCCAGATCATCTGCATAAACCAGCCAGTTTATTGTTCTCCCCCCAATTTAGGCGAGACCAGGCCAATATCTTTCATTGGCCTGGTAAAAGTCTTCCATGAAATGGTTAAATAGGCATGGTGCAAATATGATTCCCTGCATTAACCCTTTAAATGTTTTAATTTGTGCTCATAGTACGCCTTTAGAGTTCAGTCTTATTTTAATGGAGGCTTCTGGTGGATGTGTTAAAGCATTCCAAATAGCAATGCAGGATTCCGCAAGCCTTTAACTTCTTCTACAACAGTTATCTGTCGATGAGATCAAATGTTTTATAGAACTGTATTAAAGCCACAAATACCCATTTCTGGCTACCTCTGTGACCCTTGACAATTCTATCCTTTAATGCAGATAAGATTAAGCGATTCAACCTTGTTCCTATCCCCTTTTGAAACTGTTTGTGCTTTGGGTAGGAGCTTTTTTCCTCTCATCCAATCATTCAGTTTCTCCAGGACAATTGAGGCAAATATTTTGCTATCCGGGTCCGGCAAGTCGATTGGACGGAAATTCAATGAATCGGACTATTCTCCTTTTTATGAATCAGCACTATAATCGATTACATCCAAGATTGATGGAGTCTTGGGTTTCCAAAGGATATCCTTAAATAGATCCAGTATTACAACCCATCATTTTACATTTTTGAGCACTGCTTGCCTAACGTACCCAGGAAATCACACTACCATCTCTCGCTCAGCAAACCACACCGCAACAACAAACACATAAACTGCATCAACAGCACACAAGGTCTCACTCAGATACGACATCTACACCAAAGCTCAGCGCACAGTGAAAACCAAACTGAAGCTGCCAACACCAGACCACTCTTCTCACTCTGCTTATCCCTCTTAACCCTAATAACCTAACACCCCACCACCCTCTTTTTACAGATCCGCCTGACCGCCTGGGGACCAACTCCGTTGGTGACAGAGCGCTATATAAATGCCTTTAACTTTGCGTTGGATAAACAAATCAAACCACATGCTGCCGACCTACACTTTGACTATTATTTTTTCAATGTCTCGTGCCTCAAATTATACTATCCATGGTTTACCGTTAGCAATCTTGCTGGACCCTTCAAAGCATATACTATTCATATTTGTCCAATATTTAAACCACAAATCCTCAGACACGCCCGTTGTTTGCAATTCACATTGGGGATGTTCATTGTCATTTATTATAGGCCAAAATTGCCTTGATCATTTTTTGAGTACCTCCAACATCTTCTCCCCAGTTTTATTCATAAGTTGTCTATGGCCCCTTAGCCAATGCTTACAGGTAAGTTGGATTTCCTTATTTTTTGTTTTTTTTTTGTTTTTGGTCCTATAATTTCCTATACTGTTCATTAATTCTGAGTTTTTTCAGTTGGTACTTCATACCCCCCTTTTTTATTTTTTAGCCAGACATCTTTGTCAAGAGTATTTGTGCCAATTGTCTGTTGCACATATTTTGTTTGGAGTTTACTGATCCCAGAGAAACTCATTGAAGTGCTTAACTGAGCAGTTATCTACTAGGGTCTCTCTACGAGCAAGCTCCAGATAATTCAACTTCTGATGCTTGTTAATCTGCTTAGAATCACTTGCTGTACAAATGGTCCGACATGAAGTGATAACCGCAGAGTATTGCATCTTGTCTTTCGAGGATTGTTAGGGAGAATTCTCATAAATGTGCCGATTCCCTCACCTTGGAGACCCCCAGCAACTTTGCTGGATTTTAGGGACTTGATTTTTTTTATCTGGAGTGAGTGTAAACCTTTTTCCCCACTCTCGTATTTTGATGCGTTTTACTCCTGTGTTCTTTGATTATGGAGTTTTAGACAACTCCATAGACATCTTTTCATTTGTGTCACACAGCACCCTCATTGCAGTGACACAGGGGAAGCCTTTTAGGCTGTCCCAAGGTTTAAATATCTTCTCTGGGATAAACTACCGTTTCCCAGAGAAAGCAAAGTGAAATTGAATTTACTAGCCTTTTCAAATGCCTAAACCCAGCACACACTATCTTAGAATAGAATGCTGCAGGGGTTACCTAGTATCCCCTATGTCTAGAAACTCATGTAGCAGTCAAATGCTACTCTTTCCTCTCGAAACGGCTGGTGGCAGTGTTTTTACAACAAACTACCATGATTTTTCCCGACTGCCAACACTGGAGCCATGTTTTTCAAGATGGCGTCTGAACCTCACTTGTTTAAACTGGTCCCGGTCTTCTTCTTTCGCCATTTCCTTTTGGAAGGTCCTTCTAGAGTTTCTCTGCGCCCCAAAACAGGTTTGGTCCCTTTGTTCCTACGCCTTTGGCGGTCTTCAGGACTGAAGACCGCCTCTGGTGCATGAGTGTCTGGGGTGGGCAGGAAGTGAGGGAGGTGTCCGAAACTCCCTGTGCTTAGTCTCCTATGAGACCCAAATGCACTCTGGCGTGATTGGCTGGCTGACCGACAAGGACAACCACCCTGCTGGGTGAGTGACAGCTAGGCTGAAATGAATCGGAGAAAACTGAATAAAAGGAGTCTCTTTGCTTGGAAGGCAGACCACTGGAACAAAAGAACCAAAGACGAGCTGGAAGAGGACGCTGCTGCAACTCCTGGACCGTTGGTTTGCCTGGTGAAGCCCTGCTGCAGGTCCGAATTGCCAAGTTCATCTCGACAGAGAAGCCCTTCAAGGACGACTTCTCCCTTGGAGTTGGTGGGACCAATCAACTCGTAAGCCACCTGAATATCATTCTCGGAGCTGGCTGTATTTTCCTCAGTGTGGCAGGAAACTGAATAGATAGGGAGAAGGACACCAGTTTGTGTGCTGGACTACAGCTACTGGAATCAGATTTGCCTTTGCCAGCTTTTTGACGAGTCCCAGTGCAGTGCCGGAGTGCCCCGACGTCCTCCCTCTTGAGGCTCAGGAACAGCGACCTCTGCAGGAACAGACTTCTTCAGCTGCATCTTTTTCTTCATTGTAAGGTACTGTGGAAACTCGACCGAGTGAACTGTCCTCTGAGAAAGTGCGTGAAACGTTGGCAACTTGCAGCCTAATCAACTTTTGACCCGACTTGAATCTTTTACAAACTACTTCTGAGAACTTTGGCAAAGACTTTTGCGTTTAACGTCTAGAACTGATTTATCCTATACAAGACTTTAGCCCGTTGATTTTGGCCTAACCTATTGCATTGAATCAACTCCTCTGGTGAACTCAAACTTTTTGCACTGTTTTAGAGTAACTATTTATTTGTTTTATTAATGTATGCCTTTGTGCTCCTACTTAAAATGCTCTGAATGCCATTTTGCTCATCCTACAAAGTAGTTTAAATGCCTCAGAACCTGATCTTGTGATATTCTGAAGTATATTTTGTGTGATATAGATTGCCTCCTAGTGAATGTTATATAAATGACTGTAAAATAGTTTTACCAAGAAACCTTGAGTATGAGTCTATTTGAATATTTGTTATTATAGACCTCTTTGTAACACCCTACAGCTCACATTCCCTCTTGAGGCAAGCCTGACTGCTCAGCAGCACTAACACAAAACTGTGTAGTACAGACTTATACCAAAGGCTGGTTTTGCTTACACCTGTAGTCGTAGCTGTGTGTAGTGGTCCCAAAGGGTACTGCACACAAACTTTGCGTAACAGCAGGCTCCTTGGCAGCCAGAGCGCATCCGGTGTCTCCAGCCACTAGTCAACGCTCAGGATCGTCGTCCATGAGACTATACGGGCAAACTCAAGGTGGCCCCGCAGACGGTCGAAGAACTCCAAAGCCAATCTGCCGGAGAAGGTCAAAGGGGAGCGAGGCTCTGAGCCTCCCCCTAAGGAGAAGGCCAAGCAGGACAAGGGACTGGTCCTCATGAAGGCCCAGGTACACCCGGCAAAGGCCCCACCTTCCATCAAGGTGGCGGCGGCGGCGTCCCTTTGGAAGGCCGCAGAGGCAGGGAATCTTCATTCCAGCCCATTGAGAATGAGAAGACCCCGGAGAAGATGCCGGCCATCTCCTTGACTGTCCCCTCTGGACGCAAAGAAAGGGGGGGGCAGGGGGAGGCACGTAGGTCCTCCGGGGCACGGCTATCCCATCTGAGGAGGAGCTCCTCTACCTTCAGACCATCCAGGAGGACAAACGTTGGGATCATGCCCTACGACGAGGGCGCCGATTAAGGCGACAATGGCAGTGATGACACCGATACCGTTGAAGGCGACGGAGAGCCGCAGATTGACAAGGGCCTGGGCGCTCTGCCTGCACCCAGTTGATTATTCCATGTCCGCCTCAGCTGCCACCTCTGCGACAACAGCTGCCTAGAGACCTCTCTGTGGACTCTCTACTCTACATACTCCGGTTTGAGATACAGATGAGGATGCCTATTGACCCGCAGCCACTCCCGCGGCCTCTCCTCCCCCGAGGGATGAGACCGAGCATGACATGACGATGGGCACAGACGACGGTGGGATGGGGGAACCGCCCATCGCTGCCTCCCAGATCCTCCCAGCCGGACGAGCTAGGCTCATTCCACGCGATTATCTCCAGAGCTTTTCCAGCTCGCTCCAGGGGATGAGGGCTTCTTATACTAGTGCCACAAGGTGAAGAGATCATCCTTTCAGTCACGCTCTTGGCTGACGTTTGGGACAAAGGCTTCTCTCATGAAGCTTCTACGGCACCGGAGAAGAGGGATTGCCTTGAGAAGTAGTACAACGTGCTGGACTCTGCGCCAAGTGCTTGCAGGCCCAACCGTCACCGAACTTGGTGGTCTCTGCAGCTGCCAAGAAGTCATCGGGTGCTTCGTCCTATGCAGCGTCCACCCTCCGGACAGCGAGGGGAAGAAGTTAGATGCCATGGGACAACGTGCTACCTACTCTGTGGCAACGACCAAGGCCGCCAACGCCCTTGCAGCATGCTATGACCGGGAGCTGTGGTTAGATTGCTCCCATTCTGGACTTACTGACGAAAAGAGGTCGGAGGCGTTGGAAATTCTGAGAGAAGTCAAATTGGCGTTGGACTATGCCATCACGGTGGCCAGACATTGCCGACACAGGGTTCCACCAGATGGGCAACAGCGTTTGCTTTAGTTGTGGCTGGCTGAAGGCCACCATCTTGCGGCAGGACATCAAGACAAGGGTTTTGGAGATGGCATTTGACAGACAATCTGTTTGGGAAGGATGTAGATGAGCCTCTCCAAGCCATCAAGGTGGACACAGACTGCACATGCCCTGGGCACGCTACAGCAGCGATGACCGCCCTTTCAATCTGGAGGAGGCAAGTCTCTCCATTCTTCCAAGGGTTATGGCGGGAGCTCCTCTTCGTACAGCCAGCCCTCCCCCTCCTCGGTCCAAGAGGCCAACAGGGGACGTTCCAAGGCTTTCGAAGGACGACGTCCTTGCCAGGGACCCCAAGGCAGCCCGTCTACATCCAAGCAGGTATGAACCGGCTGTCATGTCGAGCCCCCACCCATGCACCTGGTGGGAGGCCGGCTGGTGAACTTCATCGGCGTGTGGAAGACCATCTCCACTGACAGTTGGGTGCTGGATGCTCTTGCCCATGTTCACACCCTGGAGTTTCAACGAAAGTGTTCCCAAATACCACCGGTGACCAGTCAGGAAAATCACTTCTCTCAGCTGCTGCTGTAGGTTCGGGCCATGCTAAAGAAGGGGGCGATAGAGCTTGTCCCAAAGCGCTCCGGAGTGTACTCAAGGTACTTCCTTGTGAGAAAAGACCAGGGCCTGGGGGCCCATTCTTGACCTCGGACTACACAAATCAAGACGCAGAAATTCCAGACAGTCACTTCAACACATGCTCGGACAGCTAGAAAAGGGACACTTTCTGTCATTGTTAAACCTCGAGGTTGCGTACATCCACATCCTAATTCACAAGGGCCACCGCAAATTTCTGCGCTTTGTCGTTCAGGGGAAGCATTACCAATTCAAGGCCCTTCCCTTGCGATTGAAGTTGGTGCCAAGGGTCTTAGCCAAGTGTCTGCGCCGGTGGCGGCGCATCTGCAAGGAATCCACGTCTACCATTACTTGGACTGGCTCATCCGGGCCAGCTCGAGGAGCATCGCCGTTGACCTCACGGCGAGGACCGTCCTCCTACTGGCGGATCTAGGATTCTCTGTGAATTATGCCAAGTCATGCTTGACTGCATCGCAGGACGTGCTGTTCCTGGGATCCCGGCTCGACGCAGTATCATGCCTGGGGTCACCGTCGGAGAAGAGGGTGGCAGCCATCCTGGGCAAGGTGCAACAGCTCTGAATATTGCCACAGTGGGGGCCATCAAGTCACTTCCCGGCATGATGACATGCATTTATCTCATCCTACTCTGCAGGCTACGGATGCGGCCACTGCGGGAGTTCCTCGACGCCCATTAGGATTAAAGTGTCTGGAAGCTTCCAGGACAAATTGCTCTCAACGAGGGGTTCCGTCGGGCGATAATATGGCGGGGTGTGCGCTCTCATCTGACCAGAGGCATGGATTTCCAGGCCCCACCACATCAGGAGACAGTAACGAAGGACGCCTGGAGGGATGGGGAGCCCACACTGGAAGTCTTCACACCAGAGGCCTGTGGCTGACGTAGGAAAAGACGTTGCACAACAACGTTCTGGAGCTACGGGCAGTGTTTTGGGCCATCAAATGGTTCCTGCCGTCCCTCAAGGGAAAGGTGGTGCAGGTCTTAACGGACAATACCATCACAATGTTTTACATCAGGAAATGGGGGCACCAAGTCCCCGGCGCTCTACAAGGAGGCGCAGGATTTATGGCACTGGGCCGTCGCCCAGGGGATGTTCCTTATCCAGTTTCATCTGGCAGGAAGAACACGATTGCTGACTCCCTGAGCAGGGAGCTTCGCTCTTGCCACAAGTGGGAACTTCGGCAGGACCTAGTGGAGAACCTGTTCCTCAAATGGGGCAATCAATCCGAAGATCAACTGGTTTGCGATGGCTAATAACACCAAGTACAGAGGTTTGCCAGCCGGTTTACCTAGCAGGGTAGTATGGGGGGACACATTTGCATTCCCTTGGGCAGGCCTCTTTCTGTATGCATACCCTCCATTGCCACTTCGAGTAATCAGTTAACTCTAACAGCGCCAGTGCCTCATGATCCTCGTTGCCACGGCGTGGCCGAGGCAGATTTGGTACCCGCATCTCATCATAGTCTCCACCAGTCAAGCTGCTAGTGGTTGCGGATCTTCTCACCAGGGAAGGAGGTGCCATTCTTCACCACGATCCAGGGCCTCTGTACCTGAAGTCCTGGCTCCTGCAGCGCTAGAATTGGGTGGCTACGATCTACCGGCGGACTGCAAAGAAGTTCTCGCCAAGGCTAGAGCATCATCTACTTTGAAATGCTATGGACTTCAGTGGAAGAGATTTGCTATTTGCTACCGTGCCCAGAACTTCGACCCGCTGAGGATCAAGGCTCCTCAGGTACTTCCATATTTGCTGACATTGGCCAAATCGGGGCTGGTCCACGCCTCCCAAGTTGCATCTGGCGGCTATCTCCCGGCTATCTCCTGCTACACCAGATCCCCAGGGCGACCATTATTGTGGTTGCACCGATTGGTCAAGGAATTCGCCAAGGGACTATTCCTCACGTTCCCACCAGTGATGGCTCCGGCCTGGTGTGGGAGCTCAATGTGTTGCTTACAGGGCTCATGGGTCGTCCGTTCGAGCCTATGCATTCTGCACCACTCGTGTTTTTGTCAAAAGAAATCTGCTTTTCTCTTGGCTATCACATCCGCACGACGAGTGGGGAGATCCAGGCTGTCTCGTGTAAAACAACTTACTTGACTTTCCATGAGACGAGGGTGGTACTATGGACGTACCCCTCCTTCATGCCCAAGGTGCCATCTGACTTTCATCTCAACAAGCCCTTGGTTTTCAAAGACCTGTGTGTTTCCGATGCCTTTGAAAGGACTTTGCACTCGCTGGATGTGGCTAGAGCACTGAAGTTTTGTGGCCTGCACAGTGGTTCCCGAAAAGCTCTCGGCTCTTGTGAACTTTGGTCCTGTGAACCATGGGAAGGCCCTGTCCAAGGCTTCCATTTCCAATTGACTCTCCTGCTGCATCACCCATTGTCACAGGTTGGCAAACCGACCGTTGCCTGGCCGTTCGAGAGCCCACTCGACCAGAGCGATCACTGCAACTACAGCTTTCCTGTCTGGTGGGTCCCTGCTGGACATCTGCAGGGCTGCTACGTGGAGGTTGACGCACACCTTCGCGAGGTTCTACTGTGTCAACAGGGATTCCAGGGAGGAGTCCAAAGTCGGGCAAGCAGTACTGCGCAGCCTGTTTCTCCAGCATGGGGTCTGGTATGGATTCACATGCTCATGAATATTCCCCGTCAGGCTGGGAATCCTCGGTATAGAAAAAAATCTATCAGTTTCTGATCTGTCTTTCTCAGTAGTAACCAATCACTGGTCTCTGGGTCATACTGCCCCCAGCCATTGACTGCCCTCTCCCTAAGCCCCGCCCCTGGCAGCCATCCTCAGATTTTTACCGCACGTTCAAGTGTTGGGAGTCCTCATGCTTAGCTCTCAAGCTTTTGCTGCGTTTTTGCGCTTTTTCAGGAGATTTTCTCATTTTTTTGGTTAAATAGAGCCTCAAGCTCCACAAGCTCCACCGTTTCTACTTCCGGTCAACGGGGATCCGTTTCAGTGTTTCTATGCCCCTCAAGGGTGGGAACATGTCGGAGCGGACCATGAAGGATCGCCAACTCCGTCTCGCCAACTGGCTGGAAGGTAAGAGCCCGCCAGGCGAGAAGTAGTAGTCCGAGCGGTCTTCTAAGTCCTGTGAGGGTGCTCCGGCGACGGGGGCCCAACAAAAGGCTAAGCACGGCGAGTACCGAGAGCGCTGAACGGTCGGGCTCCTTGGCTGCCAGGAAGGGCGCACCCTCCCCGGTGCCATCGACCACGAGCCAACGCTCTGGCTCTGGTAAGAGGAAGTCCAAGAACCCGGCAAAGCTTCTGGAGAGGCCCCGGTCGATCTCGAAGATTCCGGCAGAAGGGGGGGGGGGGGCGAGGCTCGGACCCTCCCCCCCAAGGTGAAGGCCCCAGGCATACAGAAGGTGACGTTGGCCTTAATTCACCCTGCTAAGACCTCGATTGAGGATGTTGCCGCGGTCCTGGCTCAGCCTGTGGAGGCTACGCCAGTGGAGACGCCCTCAGGTACTAGTCTCCCTGCCACTGCGGATGGGGGGAGTCTTTCAGGTCCATCGAGAAGACACCCACAAAGTCCTCGTTGGAAAGGGGGGGAGGGGTTGGTGGCCGTCGTGGATACGGACACGACCTCTGAAGAGGAGCTCATCCAAGTCGTGGAGGAGGCCCAGCCCATCGGGAGGGATCCAGATGAGGGTGACGGTGACGCAGACGAGGCTCCTCAAGAACCCTCGCTCCCGTTGTTTCCGGCGCCGCATGACACCTCGGCGGCCATTTTGTCAGCCATCCAGTCCTTATGCTCGGATATAAGGACTAGGTTGCCCCTTCCCCGACGGAGGTGCCTGAGCCAGACCCGACGGAGGAGCCGGAGCCAGGACCTTCGGGGAGCCCACCACTTAAGAGGAGGACGCAGCAGCCTAGGCCTACTCTCCCGCCTCTGCGGCCTTCTCTACCTTCCCCCTGGTCCACTACCCACAGGGATGATACAGGCATGGACACGACTACGACGGGTACGGATGACGACGGAGGCGATGACGGGACGTGTCCCCCGTCGCCCCCTGCCCAGGCGTCCCCGCCCGACGAGATTGGATCCTTCCAGGCAATGATCTCCAGGGCATCCAAGCTCTTCCAGCTCTGCCCCGAGGAAAAGGAGGGGTTCCTTTACCAGCGGCGCAAGGCTAAAAGGAAGACTCTCCTCGCCGTACCGCTTCTTGATGACATCTGGGATGAGGGGCTCGCCCTCCTCAAGAACCCTGCCACGACTCCTGCGAAGAGGGACCGGTACGAGAAGAAGTACCGGGTCCCCGACACTTCCCCCTTGTGCCTTAGGGCGCAACCTACCCCAGACTCGGTCGTTTCGGTGGCGGCCAAGAAGAAAGCGGAGGGGGGGGGGGGCGCATCGGCCTCGACTTCAACCTCCCCTCCGGACGGCAAGGGTAGGAAGCTGGATGTGATGGGACGACGGGTCATCTCATCTGCAGCGACGACCATCAAGGCAGCCAACGCCCTGGCCCTCGTAGCCCGCTACGACGGAGTTGTGGTTCAAGATCGCCCCTCTGTTGGACTTCCTTCCGGATGCCAAGAGGGCTGAGGCCCTGGAAATCTTGCAGGAAGGTGAGATTGCCTCAGACCACGCCATTACGGTGGCTACGGACATCGCCGACACCGGTTTCCATCAGTTGGGTAACGGCGTTTGCCTGAGACGACGAGGATGGCTCAAGGTGACGGATTTCCGCCAGGACGTTCAGACCAAGGTTTTGGACATGCCCTTCGATGGAACAACCTTTTTGGCAAGGCGGTTGATGAATCCCTTCAGGCGATCAAGACGGACACGGAGACGGCCCGTGCACTGGGTGTGCTCCAACGACGTCGGCCGTCCTTTCGGAGCTCCGGAGGCAGACAGGGTGCCTCCAAGGGAGCCGGCAGCAGCTCCTCTATGTACCGTCAAACGGCAAGGTCTTCGTTGCAGGAGCCCTACAGGGGACGTGGCAAGTCGGGTGGATCCTGCCGTCGTCGTCAAGGTGGTCAAGGAGGCAAAGCGGCCTCCAAGCAAGATTGAACCAACCGTCGGGTCGGGCCCCCGCCGAAGCACCCCGGTGGGTGGCCGGTTGACGAAGTTCGCCGGCGTGTGGGAGTCCATCTCCACCGACCGTTGGGTGCTGGACGCCCTGGCCCTGGGGCACGCCCTCGAGTTCCAGAAGAGGTGCCCCTGCATTCCTCCTGTGGCCAGGACGGAAAATCACGTCCCTCAACTGCTGTTGGAAGTACGGGCGATGCTCAGGAAAGGTGCCATCGAGCTCGTCCCAAAGAGGCTTCGGGGCTCCAGAGTTTACTTAAGATACTTCCTCGTGAGGAAGAAGACAGGAGGATGGCGTCCCATCCTGGACCTGCGACGACTAAACAAATATATCAAGGCACAGAAGTTCCGGATGGTCACCCTCCAGCACGTGCTGGGGCAGCTGGAGGAGGGCGATTTCCTGTCGTCGTCAGACTTGGAGGATGCTTACTTCCACATCCCTATTCTAAAGAGGCACCGAAGGTTCCTCAGGTTCGTGGTCAAAGGGCGGCACTACCAGTTCAAGGCCCTCCCGTTCGGATTAAAATCGGCGCTCAGGGTGTTCACCAAGTGCCTAGCACCGGTGGCGGCGCGGCTGCGCCTGCAGGGGATCCACGTCTACCCCTACCTGGACGACTGGCTCATACAGGCAAGGACAATGGAGCTCGCCGTGAAGCACACTGCGAAGACCGTCCAGCTGCTCACGGACCTGGGGTTCTCCAACTTCCAAAATCCCACCTGGTCCCGTCGCAAGTCGGCCTGTTTCTGGGAGCACAGCTCGACACAGTGGCGCGGCGGGCCTCACCGTCGGAGGAAAGGATAAGGACCATCCTAGGAAAGGTGCAACGTCTACTGGCCACGGATGTGGCCAGAGTGCGGTCTATCAAGTCCCTCCTCGGAATGATGTCCTCCTGCATTTATTTGGTGCCCCACTGCAGACTTCGGATGCGGCCCTTGCAAGAATTCCTCGACACCCACTGGATTCAGACGGGCAGCTTCGAGGACAGGACCCCGCTTGACGAAGCGTTCCGTCAGGCGATACGATGGTGGGGTGCCCGTGCTGATCTGACAGCGGGAACAGGTTTCCTAGCCCACCAGGTGACGGTGATGACGGATGCCTCCCTGGAAGGTTGGGGAGCGCGCACCGGGGGTCTCCACGCGAGAGGCCTTTGGTGCTCGGAGAAGACTCTCCACATCAACATCTTGGAGCTCTGCGCACGCTGGGCCCTCAGGTCCTTCCTTCCTTCCGTCCCTCAAGGGCAAGGTGGTGAGGATCGTCACCGACAACACCACCACGATGTTTTACATTGGGAAGCAGGGCGGAACCAGATCCCCTGCCCTGTCCAAGGAATTTCAGGATCTGTGGCATTGGGCCGTCGCCCAAGGGATGTTTCTGGTACCCTTTCATCTGGCAGGGATAAAAAAAAACATCGCCGACTCACGAGTGGGAACTGCGCCAGGATCAAGTGGACCGACTCTTCCGACGATGGGGCGAACCCCAGATCGATCTCTTCGCAATGGCAGCGAACTCCAAGTGCCGGAGGTTCGCCAGCCGGTTTCCCCAACCGAGGAGCATGGGCGATGCTTTCTCGTTCCCCTGGGACGGCCTGTTCCTTTATGCATTCCCGCCGTTGCCGTTGCTACTCCGGCTCGTCAACCAGCTCAAGAGGTCCCAGTGCAGGATGATCCTCGTCGCACTGGTGTGGCTGAGGCAGATATGGTTCCCGGATCTTCTGGACTTGTCAGCGTCCCCGTCAATCAAGCTGCCAGTGGATGCGGATGTTCTCTCCAGGGAAGGAGGCGCCATCCTCCATCACGACCCGAAGTCGCTGAACTTGCAGGCCTGGCTCCTGCAGCGTTAGAGTTTGGAGGTTACGCCATACCGGCCAACTGCAGAGAGGTTCTTGCAAAGGCCAGGGCGTCCTCAACTCTGAAATGCCATGGACACAAATGGAAGAGGTTCTCTGTCTGGTGCCACGCACAGAAGATTAACCCTCTACGGATTACGTCTCCTCAAGTACTGCCGTACCTGCTGACGCTGGCCAAGGCTGGACTGGCGCACGCTTCCATCAAGATTCATCTTGCTGCGATCTCCCGATACACCAGAACCACGGGACGGACGTCTTTGTGATCTCATCGTCTGGTGAAAGAATTCATGAAGGGACTGTTCAGATCGTTCCCGTCGGTGAAGTCCCCGGCCCTGGCGTGGGAGCTCAACGTGGTGCTGACCAAGCTCATGGGACCTCCGTTCGAGCCTCTGCCCTCAGCTCCGTTGAAGTTCATGTCGTGGAAAACAGAGTTTCTTGTGGCCATCTCCTCCGCACGACGGGTGTGAGAGATCCAGGCCCTTTCCTGCAAAGCCCCGTACTTGACTTTTCACGACACGAGGGTAGTGCTCAGGACGCACCCCTCCTTCAGGCCCAAGGTGCCGTCCGACTTCCACCTCAACGAACCCTTGGTGTTGCCTGTTTTCTTCCCGTCGCCTTCGTCGCCGGCTGAAAGGACTTTGCACTCGCTGGATGTGGCTAGAGCGCTGAAGTTCTACGTGGACCGCACGAAGAGTTTTCGGAAGACGTCGCAACTTTTTGTGAACTTTGGACCTGTCAATCAGGGGAAGTCTCTCTCGAAGGCTTCCATTTCCAGATCGCTCTCCGGCTGTATCATATACTGTCATCAGTTGGCAAACAGACTGCTGCCTGGCCGTCCGAGAGCCCATTCCACCAGAGCGATCGCAGCTACCACGGCGTTCCTATCTGGTGTCCCCTTGCTGGACATCTGCAGGGCTGCTACGTGGAGGTTGACGCACACCTTCACGAAATTCTACTGCGTCGATCGGGATTCCAGGGAGGAGTCCAGGGTCGGCCAAGCAGTGCTGCGCAACCTGTTCGCCTAAGGTGAGCCTGGTGAGGAGGTAAGAATTGCTTAATGTTGAGTTTTGGATGTAATGCTTAATGTTGAGCCTTTGCCACCTCCTGTGGTTGTGCATGTGTGTACTGCTATGTATTCTTTTATTCATGAGCATGTGAATCCATGCCAGACCCCATGCTGGAGAAGGAACACGTTACTTACCTGTAACTGTTGTTCTCCAGCATGGGTCTGGCATGGATTCACATGCGAACCCTCCCGCCTACCCCTCTGCGGCTCTTCACTTGGTCATACTGCCACTTCACCTGCTACCAAATCTGAAGATGGCTGCCAGAGGCGGGGCTTAGGGAGATGGCAGTCATTGGCTGTGGTCAGTATGACGCAGAGATTAGTGATTGGTTACTACTACGAAAGACAGATCAGAAACGAAACTGATACTGATTTTTCTTTACCGAGGATTCCCAGCCTGACGGGGAATATTCATGAGCATGTGAATCCATGCCAGACCCATGCTGGAGAACAACAGTTACAGGTAAGTAACTTGTTCCTTACTACCCCCATAGGGGTCAGAAGCACGGAAAGAATAGAGGCAGAGGCTCCAATTCCAGAGGAGCGTCAACTTTGGGTCAGAAATGACCAAGTCCAGGTCCCCTCCCATGTCTCCCCGGTCGGGGGGCGATTAACATCTTTCCTCAAGGCATGGGAGGGGATAACCTAAGACCAGTGGGTCTTAAAGGTCGCCCACAGTTACTGCGTGGAATTCACCCGACCTCCACAGTGCATACCGCCGAAACATCAATGCCTTTCACTGGAACATCTGCAGAATCCTGATCCAAGCGGTGGAAGCACTGCTGCGAAAGGACGCCATAGAAGCCGTCCCGATTCTTCAGGTAAACGAGGGTATCTATTCAGTGTACTTCCTTGTACGCAAAAAGGATCTCACCATGCGTCCTGTTCTAGACCTTCGCCCAGCGAACAAGTTCATAAAGCCCCAGAAGTTTTGCATGGAGGTGGTCCCATTGCTAAAACAGGGGGACTTCATGACCACATTGGATATGAAAGATGCATACTTGCATATTTCAATGCTGCCAGCGCATAGAAAATTCCTAAGGTTTGTGATTCAGGACAAACACTACCAGTTCAAGGTACTCCCCTTCGGCATAGCCTTGGCGCCAAGGGTGTTTACCAAGGTCCTGGCAGTGGCAGCGGCACACCTGCGCAGACTTTCAGTTCCAGTTTACCCTTACCTCGACGATTGGCTCATCACGGGGGACTCGTTCGACGTTTGTTTTTCGAACACCCAAAAAACAGTAGACCTACTGTTCAGCCTGGGACTTTCTATCAATGGAAAGAAATCCAACTTAGTCCCCAGCCAAGTAAAACAGTTACTGGGGGCTCTAATTCGTACGGAAGACTGTCTAGTCTTCCATTCCAGCGAGCGGGTTCAGAACATGCTCTCACGTTCCTCAATATGTAGCCAGTCGAGAGGTGACGGTACGCAAAGCTATGCGTTTGCTAGGGATGATGGCGTCATGCTCAGATAGTCACTGAAGGACAATGGGAAGCTTACTCTTCTCCTTCTCCTCGATCTCTCAGCGGCTTTTGATCTGGTCAACCACCAAATACTCTGCCAGCATCTCAAATCCGCAGCCCACTTCTCCGACTCTGCCAATGCCTGGATCCACTCATTCCTGAGCAATAGATCCATGAGGGTCTTCTCACCGCTGGCATCAGCGGATCCCTCCCCCATTCACTGTGGGGTTCCTCAAGGCTCCTGTGTATCCCCTATGTTGTATAACGTATTCACCAAGCCCCTCTTCGATGTGCTTGACTATCTGGGTGTCTCCTACACTAACTACGCGGACGACACCCAGATACTCATCCCTATCACAGGAGACTACACAGCTGACAACAAAGCCCTTAACGATGTTTACTCGGTCATCCAGGCCTGGATGGCACAGCACGAACTTTGCCTTAACGATGATAAGACTGAGCTCTTACTTTTAGGATCAAATCATCGGCTCAACAAACTAGACCAAACCTACAAGTCCTTCATTATTGACGGCAATGACATTAAAGTCTCCAAAGATACTAAGACGCTAGGGGTCTATCTTGACTCCTCGCTTTCTCTGAACAGGCAAATAAATGCTAACTGTCAGCTTCGGCCTATACCTGCAAACTTATCACTGCCTGTAGACCCTTCCTAAACTCCACCAACTGTATCACACTCGCCAGAACTCTTGTTATGGCCAAAATCGACTACTGTAGTGCTCTCTACCTAGGGACCAGTCAGTCTAACCTTAATAAATTGCAAACTGTACAAAATAATGCCTTAAGGGCAGCCTTAAACATCCCGAGACGCTCTCATATCTCCTCCGTCAGATTGGACTTACGCTGGCTCACGGTAAAACAGAGAATTGCCCTGAAAACCCTAGCTTTGACTCACAAATGTCTGAACAACAACGCCCCACCTTACCTGTCCACTCGCTTCTCACGCCACACCTCCACTCGGCCTACCAGAGCAGCCCAAACTCACAGCCTCATCGTGCCTAGATGCAAACTCCAAAAAGCTGGTGGGGTGAGCTTCCCCGTCCTGGCCTCCAAACTCGAACACCTTGCCCACACCCATCAGTATTGAACCATCATTCCACTCTTTCAAGAACAATGCTAAAACATGGCTGCTCTCCCAAGACTCATGAGACCTTGACACAGTCCAGACTCCATGTGGGGTACAGAACTGAATATACATTTTCTCTCTGTTCTGTCCCTGTATTATACGTTGTTAATGGTACCCTTCGGTACATGTATATATGCTGTATATATTTGTAACTGACTAACTACTGCTTTTTGTAACATGTTTAAGAGTATGCGCCCGGTTGCCCCTGGGCCTGGTTTTTTGCGCTTTATAAATAAAATCAAATGCATATACTTGGTCCCCCACGCGCGGCTGCGCATGCGTCCCGTGAAAGAGTGGCTCAACAGCCAGTGTGTCAGGCCAGCGGACAATGGGAAGATCTGTTGTCTCGCCAGCCCTAGTTCTCTCTCTGCAGTGGTGGTCGAGGGAGAACCTCTTGTAGGGGAAAATCTTCACCCCTGCAGTGGAAGCCACTCTGACGACAGACACATCTCTCACAGGGTGGGGGGCTCACCTGCTTCAACAGACAGCGCACGGAGTGTGGACCCCTCAGATAGCATCCAACCATATAAACCTACTGGAGCTACTAGCAGTGTTCGAAGCATTGAAAGCCTTTCAGGAGCAACTGCAAGGGAAGACGGTGCTGGTCCTAACCGACAGCACAACAGCAATGTATTACCTGAACAAACAGGGGGGCACTCACTCTCCAGGGCTATCCAGGCTGTCCCAAAACATCTGGATATGGGCTCTCAAACACGAGATGTTCCTGATATCCCAACATGTTCCAGGGGAACTCAATCTTCTGGCAGACGTACTCGGCAGAGATTTTCTTCTGCGAGAAGAGTACGAATGGCGACTGCACGAAGACATTGTATCCAGCGTCTTCGCAGAATGGGGGTTTCCAGAGATCGACCTGTTCACTACTCAGGAGAACGCCCAATGCCAAGATTACGCCTCCAGGTACCCCAGAACCGATCCAAGGGGAACAGTATCTGGATAACTTGGTCGGGGAAATTTGTCTACGCTTTCCCCCCTGACTCCCCTTCTGAACAAGATAGTACACAAGATGCACCAGGAACCAGTCACCATGATTCTGGTGGCTCCCATGTGGGCCCGCCAACCTTGGTTCGCGCACCTGATGGAAATGTCCCTCTCCCCACCAGTCAAGCTGCCCTGCCCGTACAACATGTTGTCTCAGGACAGGGGCGAGACTCTGCACCCATGCCCACAAACTCTGAATTTAGCAGCCTGGCTCCTGAAGTCAGAGCTTGGACATCTGCAACTCCCTCAAAGATGCCTGGACATACTGAGGGAGGCAAGAAAGCCTAACACACGTTATTGCTATGCCAGCAAATGGAAACATTTTGTCATCTGGCGCAGTTCCAAAGGCTTCAATCACACCGATTGCTCACCTTCACACATTGTGTTATATATAACCCATCTGTTGGACTCTGGGGTAGTCTTCAATTCCTTAAAGGTTCACCTAACAGCGTTGTAAGCCTACACCACGTCACAGCAGAAGGTGTCGTGGTGGAAAATACCTGTGATTAAAGCCTTTATGGAAGGGGTTAAAATAATTTATCCCCCCCCCCCCCATCACTCACCCAGCCCCTGGGTGGGATCTAAATGTGGTTTTAACTAGGCTCATGGGACCCCCTTTTGAGCCTATGCATAAAGCTAGTCTGAAAGACCTGACTTACAAGACAGCCTTTCTAGTAGCTCAAACTTCTATCAGAAGAGTTAGTGAACTACAGGGCCTCTTGGTCTTGGACCCCTTTGTTACAGTCCACAAAGATAAGGTAGTTCTGCGCACTCATCCCAGATTGCGCTGAAATTTATTTCGAAGTTCCATGTGAACGAGTCAATCGAACTACCCACGTTCTTCCAGAGACCTACTAACATGGCCAAAAGAATCCTTCACACACTAGATGTGCGCAGTGCAGTCATGTTCTACATGGATAAAACTAAACAATTCTTTGTTTGCAGCTGGTAGAGAAGGGGATCCTGTCTCTAAATCGGCAATATCAAGGTGGATTGTCAAATGCATCACACTGTTACACTCTTGCTAAGAGAGAACTGCCCTTCAAGCCTAGAGCACATTCTACTCGAGGCACTGGGGCATCCATAGCATTCATTGCAAATGTTCCCCTAGAGTCCATTTGCAAAGCGGCAACCTGGAGTTCTGTACACACCTTCACAAAACACTATTGCCTAGACACTCCTTCTAGGCCTGGTTCGCAGGTGGGACAAGCAGTACTAAGACATCTTTTTTCTACTGTTCCTTCTCACAATCCACCTCCAACTCCGGGTACTGTTCGCTAGTCTATGCCCAGCATGTGATTCTAAGCAGATTAACAAGCATCAGAAGACATGCATTACTTACCGTAAAAGCATTTCTGATGATTGTATCTGCTTAGATTCACATGCGCCCTCTCTGCCTCCCCGCTCGGGGTGGAAGGAACATAGACTTCTTACTACTTTCTCTCTTCATGTACTCACTATAGCCTTGGGCTCCCTCATGGCAGAAAAAATACAATCGGATGGACCTCGGCGCGTGAGGGATTTTGGGTACTACACACGTCACGATAGGGATGGTGTTTCAGACACGCCTATGCCGATGTCCCCTTTCGGTCCCCGAAAGACGAGATGCAATACTCCGCGGTTACCACTGGATGTCGGACCATATGCACAGCATGTGAATCTAAGCAGATACCATCATCAGAAATGCTTTTACGGTAAGTAATGCATGTCTTATTCATGACCGTGAACACCGTTAGCTAAAGATCACGGGAGCCATGTTTTTCAAGATGGCGGCTGAGCCCCCTTTGTTTAAATGGGTACGGGTCTTTTTTCGCTCTTTCTTTTTGGAAAGGTCCTTCTGGAGTTTCTCTGCGCGCCAAACCAGGTTTGGTCCCTTTATTTCTATGCCTTTGGTGTGCTTCAGGACTGAAGACCGCCTCTGGCTCCTGAGTCTGGGGTGGGCAGGAAGTGAGGGAGGTGCCTGAAACTCTCTTTGATTAGTCTTCTAGGAGACCCAAATGCACTCTGGCGTGATTGGCTGGCTGACTGTCCGGCACGGACAGCCACCCTGCTTGCTTGGTGGTAGCTAGGTTGGAATGAAAGGGAGGAAACTGTTTAAAAGGGGAGTCTCTTGGACTGAAAGGCAGTTGATCACTGGAAACAAAGAACCGAAGACAAGAGGACGGCTGCTGCAACTACTGGACCGTTGGTTTGCCCGGTGGAGCCCTGCTGCATGTCCGAATCGACAGAGGAGCCCCTTCAAGGACGACTTCTTCTTTTGAGTTGGTGAGACCAATCAACTCGTAAGCCACCTGGATACCATTTGTGGTGCTGGTTAGGATTAATGAGGGAGAAGGACACCAGCTTGTGTGCTTGAAGAACAGCAACTGGAATCAAAGATTTGCCAATTTGCCAGCTTGGGGATCCGTCCCCATGCAGTGCAGGAGTCCCCCGACGTCCTCCCTCTTGTCCCCATGACTGAGGCTCAGGAACAGCGAGATCTGCAGGAACTGCCAGGAACAGAAGTCTTCAGCTGAATCTTTTTCTTCAATATAAGGTACTCTGAAAACCCGACCGAGAGAACTTTACTCTCACCGCGAAAGTTTGTGGAACTTTAGCAACTTGCAGGCCTAGTCAGCTTGTGACCCGACATACAAACCTTACTTCCGTGAACTACTTCTAAGAACGGTGGCAAAGACTCTTCCATTTCAAATACCAGAACCGTTTTTACTTGTGCAAGACACTAGCCCATTGAGTTTGGCCTACCTATTTGCATTGAATTAACTCCTGGTGAACTCAAACGATTTGCACTATTTTTAAGTAACTATAATATTCGTTATATTAACTTATGCCTTTTTGCTCCTACTTAAATGCTATTTTGCTCCAACTTCATTGGAGCTCAACTGCTTAGTAATCAGTATTGTATACTTTTTGTGTATTGGTTTCCTCAGTGCTAAGCAGAATTGCATGCAGTACCCTCTGGGACCACCACTTACAATTAGGACAGGTGTAAGTAAAAACCAACCTTTGGTATAAGTCTGTACTGCAGAGTTAGTGGTAGTGAGCTGAGCAGCCAGGCTTATCTCAAGAGGGAATGTGAGCCGTACAAGAGGTTGCAGAGGTCCTACAATCACAGTGGTTCAAATAGACACTTGCACTCAAGGTTTCTTGGTAAAACACTAATTTATTACATAATCATTTAGTAAACCTTGACTAGAAGGAGGCAACTTAATATTATACGCAAACACACACTTCAATATCAAACCAATAAGTTTCTGAACAAATTAGGCTCCGCTGAAATAGGAGCAAAATGGCATTTCAGTTTCAATGGAAGTAAAAAGGCACAAGTTAACAGATCACAAATACTTTCTTAGGCAGTGCAAATAGTTTTAGTTCACTAAAGGACTCAATTAAGTTCAATAGGCCTACGCCAAAGTCAATGGAATAGGGTCTTGGATAGGAAAGAGCAGTTCTTGAAGTAAACTGTAAAGTCTTTGCCAAGTTCTCAGAAGTAGTTTGTACACAAAAAAGAATATGTTGGGTCACATGCCTGCAAGTTGCGCAAGTTCCACGAACTTTCACATTGAGAGTAGCGTTCTCTCAATCGGGGTGGCACAGTACCTTAATATGCTGCAAAAGATGCAGCTGAAGACGTTGGTTCCTGGCAGTTCCTGCAGGTCTCACTGTTCCTGAGTCTGTCATGGGGACAAGATGGAGGACGTCTGGGGACTCCTCCACTGCACGGGATCGTCGGAAAACGCTGACAAAATGGTGTCACTTCAGTTCGAGTAGCTGTTCATCAAGCACACAAGCTGGTGCCCTTCCTCTTGGTTAATCCTAACCAGCTCTGAGAATGGTATCCAGGTGGCTTACGAGTTGATTGGTCCCACCAACTCAAAGGAAGAAGTCGTCCTTGAAGGGGATTCTGTGTCCACGTGAACTTGGCAATTTGGACCTGCAGCAGAGCTTCACCGGGCAAACCAACGGTCCAGGAGTTGCAGCAGCTGCCCTTTTCCAGCTTGTCTTTGGTTCTTTCGTTCCAGTGGTCGACTCTGCTTTCCAGTCCAAGAGACTTGCCTTTTAAACAGTTCTCTCCCTTTCATTCCAGCCTAGCTGCCACTCAGCCAGCAGGGTGGCTGTCCTTCCCGGACAGTTAGCCAGCCAATCACGCCAGCGTGCATTTGGGTCTCCTAGGAGACTAATCGCAGGGAGTTTCGGGCACCTCCCTCACTTCCTACCCACCCCAGACACTCAGGCGCCAGAGGCGGTCTTCAGTCCTGATGCCCGCCAAAGGCATAGAAACAAAGGGATCAAACCTGGTTTGCGCGCAGAGACAAACACTAGAAGGACCTTTCCAAAAAGAAATGGCGAAAAAAGACGACCGGAATCTGTTTAAACAAAGGGGCTTAAAGCGCCATCTTGAAAAACATGGCTACTGCGATTTTTAGCTACCATGTTCGCGGTCGGGGAAAATCATGGTAGTTAGTTGTAAAACCACTGCCACCAGCCATTTCGATAGAAAAGGGTTGCATTTGACTGCTACATGAGTTTCTAGACACGGGATTCCAGGTGACCCCGCCAGCACTATGTAGGAAGATGGTGTGGGCTGGGTCTAGGGATTTAAAAAGACTAGTAAAGTCAATTTAACCTTACATTCTCTGGGAAACAGTTTATCCCAGAGAAGGTATTTAAACTTCTCGAAGTCTAAAAAGACCTCCCTGTGTCACTGCACTGAGGGTGCTGTGTAACACATGAAAAGATGCCTATGGAGTTATCTTAATGTTCCATAATCAAAGAACACGAGTAAAACACACATCAAAATACATGAGTAGGGAAAAAAGGCCCACACTCTTTCCAGGTAAAAGAAATCACGTCCTCAAAATCCAGCAAAGTTGCTGGGGTTCTCTAAGGTGAAGGGAATTGGCACATTTTGAGAATTCTCCCTAACACTCATTTAGAGAATGCTTTAAAAATGTTATGTTAGCGGTACTTGTATAGCACACCATCGCCAACGGAATTGGTCCCCAGGTGCTCTGGCGGATCTGCAAACAGGAAGGGTGGGTAGGGTTAGTCAGGAAGGGGGGAGGAGGAGAGTGGGAGAAGTGGTGTGCTGTTGGCAGCTTCAGCTCGGTATAAGACGAGTACTGGGCTTTGGTGCTAGTATTGGGCAAAGGCCTAGAGTGCTGTGGGTTAAGTTTGTGTTGATGCGGTGTGGTAAAGTTTGTGCGGATTGCTGGGAGAGATGGTTGTGGTGTTTTGTGTGGGTTTAAGTATGCAGAAGATTGAGGGTTGGGTTAGTGGGGTCTGTATCCTGATTCAGGTACTTATGGTTCTGTTACAGTTGTATACCTGTGGGTTGGGATGTTGCTGGTTCCTCATGGGCTGACTCGCTTTGGTGATGTTGCGATGATCCAACTATATCCTATTGAGTAGGCTCAGTCGCACCTACCAATCCAAACTATAATCTTCCGGTGTGGGACTGGGTGGGTAATAACTATTCTCAGGTTATCTAGTGCGACCCGGGTCGGTTAAGGCTTTGAATAGTTCCAGGTCGGAGTTGTGTTGATGTGTTGTCCTGGTGGATCTGTCTTGGTCAGCCTGTGTATTCAGACGTTCGTATCCTTCTGTCCTGACTGGTTTGTTGGTTTTTGTGGCGTGAACATCCTTGGGACTATTGTTTAGTTGTAGTTTTGTGTGGTGGGGCATTGTGCTTCCTGCTTTGTATTGGTGGAAAGTGTGTTGTGATGTAACATTCTGCTTCTCACCCATTGCATTGGGGCCTGTGGTGCAGTGCTTCCTTAACCCCTCTGTATTTTGTCCTTGGGGCTGTTGGGGAATGTAATAGTTAAGATCATGGTCCTCTTGATGATTCGTTCTAGTCTTTCTGTTTTAGTTTGCTATGTTAATGGTCTTTGGTCGTATTGCGGCTGTCTGCCGTATGTCGTGGGATGTTTACCTTGGCGTTCCCATTGATTGATCGGTGAGTATTGCGGTCACTCTACGTTCATTGATGTGTTTTTTTTGTTATGTCAGTGCCCCTGTGGCCAGTCTTTCTAGTTATGACTTGAAGAGCCAGGTTTTGAGTAATTTCCTGAATAATAGGTGGTTTCTTGTATTACGTATGTACTTTGGAAGGTTGTTCCAGGTTTTCGGGGCTTGGTGAGAGGAGGATCCTCAAAGTTTACTTCGAGGGGATTGGGTCCTCCGACGTATTCCATATCTGACATGTAATCACCACAGCTGTGCTGCTTCGGAAACTTTTTTTCTGCGTCCTGCGTCGATGACGTCGATGCGCCGTTGTCGAGGGCCTCCTCCAACGTCATCCGATGTGATAAGCAGGACACACGACGCCCGTAGCCTCAGTTCCGTTTTTTCCGCGAACGTGTTGCTTCGTGAATCTCGGTTAACGCCTTGACTCTTTGGAGTTCTGTTCTTCTCGGTTCTTCGAACCTGTTCGTTTTGTGAAAATCCTTCGTGTGAAGATGTCCTCTACTTCGTCTTCGACCCCGCGTCCGGGTTTCAGGAAGTGCGGGGTAGTGTGGGTCCAAGATGTTGGTGACGGACTCGCACGACGCCTGCCTCTGGTGCCTCGGGGAGGCCCACGACACGGATGACTGTATCGACTGCCAGTCGCTCACGTCCAAAACCTTACGCGAACGTAAGAAGTTGTCAGTAGGTCGGGTGTCCAAGCCCAGGAAGTCTAAGTCTGCGGGGCTTTCGACGGATGATTCGAGGGGTGACTCTCCGCGTCATAGTTGGAAGTCTTGTGGGTCTCCTTCTAGGAGTCTGTCTCGCCACTCCTCAGCCTCTTCGAGGCATTCTCGGAAGCGCCGACACCGGTCGTCTTCCAGGTCCTCTTCGGAGGACTCTGCCCGGCACGTCGCTTACCCCACCAGCCGTGCAACGCCGGAGGAATGGGCTTCCTTCGGGAAGAAAATGCTGGCGATTCTTGAGTCGCAGGGTACTAAGCCTTCCGCGCCCCCGAGTGGGGTCGGTCATGAGAGGTCGAGAGACACCGCTCGCAAGAGTGGTCGGCACGAGTCACGGGAGAGGTCCCGTTCGGACAAGGAGACTCGTTCTCGACGTACCCGGTCCAGGTCCCGGTCCTCGACGCGTTGGAGACCGCATGCACCTGTGAGGTCTTCGAGGAAGACATCGACGTCTGAGGCGTCGAGGGCGTCGACTGGCTTTCTCGAGACTCCGGCTCCGAGGAAGTCGTCGAAGCCGTCGACGCTCAGGTCGTCGAGGGACACGCTCGGGGCTCCGGCTTTGAGGGCTGTGTCGACGCCGCCGATGCTGGAGGCGCTGCATCTGACGTCGACGCTGATTTCCTCGACGCCGATCCTCTCGGCGCCGACGCCATCGACGCCTTTCGTGTCGGAGGTACCCCGTGGCACGGGAGAACCCCCTAGGAAGGCTCTGGTTAAGAGCAAGCACTCTCGGGTGCCTTCTTTTCGCCACCTGGAATATATTTCAGAGGCGGATGAGGATTCTGATGGCCTGGTTCCTAGTCAGGTTCCAGGTGAAATTGTCTCGGGCCATAGTCAGTTTGACGATTTGAGACAGTTACTGCATGATGCCAGTGGACTGGACACCTCTCCGGAGGTAGAGTTTTGTAGGCCTGAGCCTGGCTCTCATGCCGATTCCTCGTACCGGCGCCTTATGGCTAGGGTTTCTGAGGTCTTGGGATGGTCTGCTCCCCCAGGGGAGTTTGTGCAGGATGATCTAACGGACATCCTTGATGTTGGTCCCCCAACTGATCTGGTACTGCCGTTCCATATGGCTTTACAGAGAAGGGTGGCGGCGGCTTGGACTGCTCCGGAGCGTCTCCCGGCGGTGGGCAGATCCTTGTCGCGAAAATACCGTCCAGCCAGTAGCGACCCCTGCTACTTGACCAGGCACCCCACTCCGGAGAGTTTGGTGGTGCAGGCGGCCCCGGCAAAGCAGGCGTCGTACCCTACCATCCCTCCTGATAGGGACGACAAACGTTTTGATGGCTGGGCGAAGAAAGTGTTTTCTTCTGGTGGTATGGCGCTTCAGGCGGCCAACTCCATTTGTGCCTTGTCTCGTTTCACACACACTCTGTGGAACTGTGTTGCATTAGCGGCTGAACATATTCCCGAAGGGGACGAACGGGATGGTTTCCTTGCTATCGTCCAGGATGGTAAGCATGCCATGTGTGAGTCCGTTCAGTCGGGTTTGGACTTAGCTGAATGCGTCAGTAGGTCCATGTTGGCGAGCACCGTAATACGCAGGTTTGCCTGGTTGCGGAAGTCGGGGTTTGCTCCTGATGTGCAGTCCCGGCTCCTCAACATGCCCTTTGACGGTGAACACCTTTTTGGCAGCAGGGCTGACGAGAGCCTTGAGAGGTTGCAGACCTCAAAAGCTGCAGCAAAGTCGTTGGGCGCTGCAGTTCGCCAACCTCTGCCTTTTCGTCCTATGGGACAGCAGTGGAGGGGTGGTTCCTTTCGCTATTACTCGTCCTTCAGTAAAGCAAGAGGAGCTGGCAGTCAAAGAGGCCAACGCAGGGGTACCAGAGGTGGTGCCAAGGCCGCTCGGGCAGTTGCCTCTTTGCCCTCAGGTAACGCCGCAGCCGCTCCCATTCAGTCATGAGGGCTTGTCCCATGGTTCGCCGGTTGGGGGAAGGCTGGCGCAGCATCTTGTAGAGTGGCAAGCCATTACTTCAGATGTGTGGGTTCTGGAGATCATAACCCACGGCTACTGTCTTCCTTTTCGGCACAGGCCTCGCGACAATCCACCGGGGAACCTCTTTGCAGAGTCCGGATCCGCTCCTTGCGCAGGAAATTCAAGCCCTGCTGGAGAAAGGCGCCATAGAACTGGTGCCTGTAGCGGAGAGGAACAAGGGATGGTATTCCCCTTATTTTTTGATTTTGAAGAAAGACGGGGGGATTGAGACCCATCATGGACTTGAGCGGTTTGAACAAACTCCTCAGGAAGGACAAGTTCAAGATGGTTACTCTCAAGTCCTCCAGGCCCTTCAGCTTCAGGACTGGTTGGTGTCACTCGACCTCAAGGATGCTTACTTCCATGTGCCGATCCATCCCAAGCACAAGAAGTACCTGAGGTTCGCGGTTGGCGACTCGCACTTTCAGTTTCGGGTCCTGCCGTTCGGATTGACCTCCGCCCCGAGGGTTTTCACCAAGCTCATGGTGGTGGTGGCAGCGCATCTCAGGCAAGGGGGGATTCACGTCTACCCCTACCTGGACCATTGGTTGCTCAGGGGGGGCTCTCCCGAGCAAGTTCTGGATCATCTGTCCGTCACCTGCCACTCCCTTCACAGGCTGGGCTTCTCCCTCAATTTAAAGAAGTCCCATTTGACGCCAACACAGCGGCTCCAGTACATCGGAGCAGTGCTTGACACTTCCCTGGGGCAGTGTTTTCCTCCCCAGGTGAGGGCTCTTCACATTCAGCAGATGGTGCACAAGTTTCAGCATGCCCAGACGCTCCCAGCGTTCGAGTTCTTGAGGTTGCTCGGCCTCATGGCATCCTGCATTCTTCTGGTGCCAGAGGCTAGCCTGCGGATGAGATCTTTGCAGTGGGCGCTCAAGACGCAATGGTCGCAGTCCTCCGGCAGGATGTCGGACCCGGTTCAGGTGCCGCCCTCGGTCGCCCGGGACCTTCTGTGGTGGGCCGTCGAAGGCGACTTGATGAAGGGGGCTCCATTTTGGCTACCCTGGCCGGAGGAGACGATCGTGACGGATGCATCCCTCACGGGTTGGGGAGCTCATGCCAACGGGCTGACAGTCAGCGGTCGTTGGTCTCCGTCGGAGTCCAGACTCCATATCAATCTGTTGGAGCTATGGGCCGTCAGGCTAGCCCTGAAGGCTTTTCTGCCGACTGTGCGAGGAAAGAGTGTCCTGATCCTGACGGACAACACAGTGGCCATGCACTACCTCAACAAAAAGGGGGAGGGGGGCAGGGTCACTTCCTCTGTGCAGGGAGGCAATGCAGCTCGAGTTCTGGGCCATCCAGCAGGAAGTTTCGATCTCGGCAGTTCATCTGGCCGGAGACGAAAACGTGACGGCGGACGCTCTGAGCAGGCAGAGCACGATCTCTCACGAGTGGGAGTTGGCTCAGGAGATTCTCCTGGAGATTTCCCCCTTTGGGGGACCCCTCAAGTGGATCTCTTCGCCTCCAGTGTCAACCGGAAGTGCGAAAGGTTTTGCTCGCGGGAATTTCCTCCAAAAGGAGCCTTAGGAGACGCGTTCGTGGTGGAGTGGTCATTCCCGCTGCTGTACGCGTTTCCTCCAGTCCCCGTCATCCCGCAAGTGCTGCAGAGGTTACGGAAGTTCGGTTCCCGGATGATCCTCATTGCTCCGGCGTGGGCTTGGAGGACGTGATACCCGGACCTTCTCGACTTGTCCATCTGCCCTCCGCGTCGTCTTCCCTACCGAGACGATCTGCTCTCACGGGAGGGGGGTCAGGTTCTCCATCCAGAGGTCAGATCCCTCAACCTTCACGCTTGGCTTCTGAAAGGTTGAGGTATAGGGATTGGGACCTCCCTGAAGACGTGATGGAGGTGTTGCTTTCAGCCCGAAGGCCAGCAACAAAGTCTCTGTACCGTTGCCGTAAATTCTGCGACTGGTGCAGAGTTCAGAATGTGGATCCTTTTGCATGTGACATCCCCATGGTTCTGTCTTTTTTACTTTCTTTGGCCCACAGGGGCTTGCAAGTGGGTACCATTAAAGGTTACCTGGCGGCGCTGTCCACCTTTAAGCGCTCGTCTGAAGAGTGTTCTTACTTTAAAATCCCTTTTAATTTCACAGTTTCTGAAAGGGCTCACTAATGTGTTCCCTCCGTCACCTTTCCTGGTGCCCGGTTGGGATTTGAACCTTGTTAAGTTTCTTATGGGTGCTCCGTTTGAGCCTTTACATTCTTGCCCTTTGAGGCTGTTAACTCTGAAAACTGTGTTTTTAGTTGCGGTTACTTCCGCTCGCAGAGTGAGTGAGTTACAGGCACTTTCAGTTAAGCCACCCTTCACTGTATTTCACAAGGACAGGGTTGTCCTTAGAGTTCGTCCTTCTTTTCTTCCGAAGGTAGTGACGGAATTTCATTTGGCCCAGAAGGTTGTTCTTCCGGCATTCTATTCCTCCTCCGCATCCTGGTAAGGAAGAGGAGAGGCTCCATAGGCTTGATCCTAGGAGAACTTTAAGCTTTTATGTTTCACGCATGTCCCGGGTCAGAGTGGACGATCAACTCTTTATTGGTTACGCTGGAAAGCATTTGGGGCAAGCTGTGACGAAACAGACTTTGTCTCGCTGGATTATTTTGGCCATCTCGGAGTGCTACCGCTTGGCGGGTAAGGACCCACCGGCTGGCTTGCGGGCCCATTCTACCAGGGGTATGGCTGCGTCTACTGCCCTGCAGAGGGGTGTTCCTATTCGCAACATCTGTGATGCAGCCACCTGGGCTTCATTACATACATTTGTACGTCACTATTCCCTCAATTCCATCCAAGCACAGGATCTGGCCTTTGGCAAGGCGGTCCTTTGCTCTGCTATTTGATTGGCTATTCTAAATTTTGATTCTAAATTCTTTCCCTCCTCCTTGCTCTGGTACTGCTTTGGGAGTCTGTCATAGATATAGAATATGTCGGAGGACCCAATGCCCTCGAAGAACAAGTTACTTTCTTACCTGGTAACGTTCTTTCGATGAGATGGTCCGACGACGTATTCCATATCGCTCCCGCCCTGCCTTCCCCGCTGCAGAATTTCTTTTGCGATTGCAGCTTACGTTCCGCAAGGCTTTGTGTCTGACTGGCAGTTGACTAGTGTCACACGTTCTGGGGGAAAAAACTACAACTGAGGCTACGGGCGTCGTGCGTCCTACTTATCACATCGGATGACGTCGGACGAGGCCCTCGACGACGTCACATCGACGTCATCGACGCAGACGCCGAAAAAAGTTTCCGAAGCAGCACCGCTGTGGTGATTACATGTCATAGATATGGAATACGTCGGACCATCCCATCGAAAGAACGTTACCAGGTAAGAAAGTAACTTGTTCTTTTTTTTATAGAGCTTCGGTTCCAGGCGGATGTCCATGCTTGATCTGAGTGTTCTTGTTTGATGTATTCGCAGTTTGTCTCTTAGGAACTCGGCGCCTTCGTTGTGTACTGCTCTGTGCATAATGCACATTGTTTTGAATTTCATTCGTTGTTTTATTGGTAGCCAATGTAGTGTTTTCAGCGCTTGTGTTCTCTTGGGGGTAGTTTCAGAAGTAGTCTGGGTGCCGCGTTTTGAATGTTTTGTAGTTTTTTTAGGAGGCGTTCAGGCATGCCTAGGTATAGGCTACTGGCGTAGTCTACCTTGGACATGACGAGTGGGATGATGATGATGGCGGTTGTTTTGTTGGCGAAAGATAGGAACGGTAAGATTTTCTTTGCCTCTCGCAGGAGGAAGCTTTTCTTGACAAGAGCGTTTACGTGTGGCTCTAGCGTGAGATTATTGTCCATCAGAACCCCCAGGTTTTTTACAATTGTGAGGGTGTTGGGGTTTTCCCGAGTTCCCTTGGCCAAGGGATGAATTGGTTTTCTCCTCCATTTTTTGTGACAATCATTATTTCAGTTTTGCCTGGGTTGATTTTGAGGGAGTTGGAGTTCATCCAGAAGAATACCTTGCGGAGGCAGTTTTCTAGCATTGAGTATATTTCCGGGTTGTCTTGTATTTTGAAGATTTGTGTATCGTCAGCGTAGTTGTAGCAGGTGAGTCCGTGGCTTTTGATGATTCTGATAAGTAGATACAGGTAGATGTTGAGTAGTAGCAGGGAGAAGGATGATCTTTGTTGTACTCCACAGGTGGAATCTCTCGGGCTTGATTTGAAGGGTTTCATCCATACGGTTGTCTGTTATTCCAACTCCTAATCTTGTTATGAGAGTGTCCTGGTCGACTGTGTCAAATGCTGCCGATAGGTCTAGAAGTATCAAGGCAGTGCTGTTGTCCGAGTCTGCGTTGAATTTTAGATCGTCCCATATTGAGAGTAGAGCTCATTCCGTTCCTCTGTGGTCTGAAGCCAACTTGTTCCTGTTCTAGTAGGCCGTGCTCTTCTATCAACTCTTGGGCTGTTTTGTATATGTACGTTTTGAGCAGCTTGGCTGTATGCGGTATGTTGGAGATGGGTCTGAAGTTGGAAAGGTCCTCTACGTTTCCCGCTGTATCTTTGAGTAGTGGCCTGATGTATGCAGTTTTGAAGGCTTGTGGCACTTTCCCAGTTGCGATCGAATGGTTGAGGACGTTCCTGTGATATTCCATGGGCGTTCATTGTTTAAGAATCGATTTGTATATGTCTGGTGGGCAGGCGTTTTTTGGGGGACCCTGAGTTATTGCTTTCATTCACTAGTTTGACGAATGTCTCCACTGATATTTCTGGAAGGCTTCGTAGTTCATTGGAGCGGTCTGCTAGATTGAAAGCTTGGCTGTTCGGTGGTGTTGCTTCTTTGTGCTGGTTAGGTGAAGGTCCGTGAAGGTTTCTTCGTTGAATTGGTCAGTTAGGTTCATGTTTTGGGTTGTTGGTTATGAGATTGTCGCCGTTATGTCCGGTATGGCGCGGCTGTCCTGTTCTTGTGATGTATGGGGTTGGACTCTAGCCACATTCTTTTTGGGTGTTCCGTCTTTTTCCTGGTTGTCCCGGGATGATGTTTGTTTCTTGATGTCTGTGTCGTTGGGGTATTCTGGTTCTAGGGTTGTTGGAGGTATGGTGTGAGATGTAAGGAATTTTCCCTTTGGAATTCTTTCCTGGTTGTTTTGGATTTTGGCGTAGTTTCCTCTATTTAAGGTCGTTGCTTTGGTGGTAGGTTGGATTTGTGTGCCTGTGTCCAGTGCGGCCTTGTCTTGTGCCTTTCTCGGCGTCCCTTTCTGGTCCTGGGGCTTTTTTGTTCTCAGTGCGGAGGAGCTGGTTGAGTAGTTGGCTGCTGTCTTGTGGTGGCCATGCTGGTATTTCTTCTTGTGTTGGTAGGATTTGGTGCTTTAGTGTTGTCTATTCTTCTGGTGGGTTGGTTTCTGTATCCTCCGAGTGCTGTCCGGTGGGGTTTTGGTACTGGGCGTACTATTGTCAGGGTTGTAGGTCAAAGTACAGTGCTGTCTATGTAGGTCTCTCGGAAAGGGTGAGGGCGGTAGAACTATTTTATCACGGTCTGGTCCTCGCTAGGAGTATGTTAAGGTGGTTAAGCTAGGTTTGTGCTTGAGACTAATTCTGACTATGTTCTTGAGTCTCGTATGGTAGGAGGGGCCTTAAGGAATATTGTAATCCCTATGAATCAAAGATTGGGAGCTGAGTCTTTGCTAAATTTGGGAGACCTGTATAGTGGGAGAGAGGTCTATCAATGCAATCTGAATATCATACAATACAGTTTGGGGACATAACCCCTGATAAAATTGGGAGACCTGCACGGTGGGTTGAGATGCCCCCTAATGCAATCCAAATATCACACAATACAGTCCAGTGACAGAACCCCTGCCAAATTTGGGAGACCTGTATAGTGGGAGTGAGGCCTATCCATTCAATCTTAATGTCCTACAATGCAATTTTGGAGTAGTCTCCATAATAGTTTTGGGAGACCTGTATAGTGGGAGGGAGGCCTAACAATGCAATCTGAATATCACACAATGCAATTTTGGGGACATAACCCCTGCTAAATTCGGGAGACCTGCATAGTGGGAGAGAAGCCCATCAATGCAGTCCAAACATCGTGCAATGCAATTTTGGGGACCGAACCCACGCCAAATTTGGGAGACCTATAGAGTGGGAGAGAGGCCTATCAATGCAATCTGAATATGATGCAATACAATTTGGGAGTAGAGCCCCTGATACATTTTTGGAGACTTGTATAGTGGGATGGAGGCCTATCAATGCGATCAGAATATCATAGTATACAGTTTGGGGACAGAACCCCTGATCAGTTCAGGGGGACCTGTATAGTAGGGGAGAGAGCTATCGGTGCAATCTGAATATCATGCCATACAATTTGGGAACAGAGACCCTGCTAAATTTGGGAGGCCTGTTTATTGGGAGAGAGGCCTATCAATGCAATCTGAATATCATACAGTTTGTGTACAGAACCTCTGATAGATTTGGGGATTCTGTATCGTGGGAAAGGGGCCTAACGATGCAATCGGAATGTCATGCAATTCAATTTCAATTAAATGGTTGTGTAATAAATTAAGAAGTGTTTTTCCAAGAAACCTTGAGTATGTGTGTATCGGAATACTTGTTGTTGTAGACCTTTGTGCAACACCCTTACATGCTCCCATTCCCTCTTCAGATAAGCTTGGCTGCTCAGGTCGCTACCAAAAACTCTGTGGTACAGACTTATAACAAAGGTTGGTTTTGCTTTTCTCAAGCATGGGGTCTGGCATGGATTCACATGCTCATGAATAGTCTCCATCGTCAGGCTGGGAATCCTCAGTAAAGAAAAAAATCAATTTCATTTTCGTTTCTGAACTGTCTTTCTACTAATAACCAATCACTGGTCTCTGGGTCGATAGGCTGGAAATATGATTCCCTCCGGAGTGGCAGGGAAACTCTAGGCCCGGAAGTAGTCTCCACTGGGGTAGCCTCCACAAGCTCTGCCAGGGCCGCCATGACTCTTTCATTTAGTCCTTCGCCGGGTGAATCAGGGCCTTCACGACCATGGGTGTGTCTGGGGCCTCCACCTTCGGGGGAGGGTCACTGTCTCGCCCCCTCCTTGGCTTTCTCTGTCGGGATCGACCAGGGCTTCTCCCGAAGCTTACCCGGGTTCTCAGACTTCCTTTTCCCCGAGCCAGAGCGTTGGCTCGTGGATGTCAGTGACATTGCGCCCTGCCTGGCAGCCGAGGAGCCCGAACCAACAGCGCTCACGGTGCTTTGCCTTTTTTTGGGCCCCCGTTGCCAGAGCACCCTCAAAGATCTTAGAAGACCGCTCAGACTTCTCACCTGCTGCTGGGCTCTTCCCCTCCAGCCAGTTAGTGAGTCAAGTCTGACGGTCCTTCAATGTCTGGACGGACATTTTCTTACACAACGCGCAGTCCTCTTCCACGTGTGAATTGTCGTCGTGAAGGCAGTAGAGGCACCGGGAGTGCTCATCCTCCTTGAAGATATTCTGTAATCCACATCCTGGGCAGATCCTAAACAGCTTGGATCCAACCGGCGTCGGGTCTCCTTTGTCCCGGACATGTTCACGGAGGCTATGCCTCAAAGGCTTTATGGAATCCTCCAAGAAGAGAAAACGTGATGAAAATTCGCCCTTGAGGGGCGTAGAAAAATTCCAAAACGGGTCCCTGTTTATCAGAAGAAGAATCGGTGGAGCTTGAGGCTCGAATTGACCGAAACAGAAGAGTAAACTCTTAAAAAGCAAAACGCAGTAAAAGCTTGAGCTATAGCATGAGGACTCCCAACACTTCAATGTGCGGTAAAAATGTGAAGATCGCTGCCAGAGGGGCTTAGGTAGAGGGCAGTCATTGGCTGGGGGCAGTATGACCCAGAGACCAGTCTTTGGTTATTAGTAGAACGACAGTTCAGAAACAAAACTGATTCTTTTTACTGAGGATTCCCAGCCTGACTGGGAATTTTCATGAGCATTTGAATCCATGCCAGACCCATGCTGGACAACAGTTACAGTTAAGTAACTTGTTACTTTTACTATAAAACCTTGAGTATAGGTGTTATTTGGATACTTACCATTGTGAATCTGTTACATCTCTACAGCTCATATTTACCCCTCTTGAGATAAGTGTGGCTGCTCAGTCACTCTACCAACTTGTGTAGTACAGACTTATACCAATAGTTGGGTTACCTATTATCAAGAAGACAAGGCTGTTGTAGTCTCCCACAGGGTTACTACATACAATCTTGCCTAACGATGTGTGTGATAATAGTTGTGTGATAATAGTTGTGTGATAATAGTTGTGTGATAATAGTTGTGTGATAATAGTTGTGTGATAATAGTTGTGTGATAATAGTTGTGTGATAATAGTTGTGTGATAATAGTTGTGTGATAATAGTTGTGTGATAATAGTTGTGTGATAATAGTTGTGTGATAATAGTTGTGTGATAATAGTTGTGTGATAATAGTTGTGTGATAATAGTTGTGTGATAGTTGTGTGATAATAGTTGTGTGATAATACATAACCTGAGGTTTTCATTGCTTAGAGCAGGGGACTGAGACCTGGTCTACGCTACCCATGACCACTACCTATCGATTATGCTGGCTAGGGTTGTTTGCATAACATCTGGAGAGCCAAAGTTTGCAGACTTCCCTGGCCTTGAAGATTTACAAAGACCAAATAACTATTTGTCTACCTTTTTGGGTCTAACTAGAATTATTTGAGTGCTTGGTTTGTCTTTGTAGGCCTAGGCACTCCCACAACCTTCCTAAGCCTTTCTGCTCTGCTACACTATCTTGACTGTTTGGCTAGACCTCAATGTCCTTCCTGTGTCTTTGCTAATCTTTGTCTGTGGCTTCCCACATATCTGTTTCTTGCTGTAGCTCAGCCAAGTGAAAAGATCCCCGAACACGAGTATGTCCCATTCACTGTGGGGTCTGAACAGGACTGCTGTCTCGAGGGGCGCTAACCATCTGTATTGTTGCTAGTGTCTGAGAGATCCCATTCATGATGGCGATTGACTGGTTAGTTTTCTTTCAGATGGTCCTCTTCCTGACCCAGGTATGATTCGGGCTAATGTACCCAGTCAGATGATGAACCGCATTCAGAGCCAGCAAGGTAAGCTTGAATTGACATGTCCTTGCAGCATCTCTGTTCAGGTAGTACGCCAATCCGATCAACCTTGACTACATTCTTATGTATGACGTGACCCACCTGTATCCACCACATGATTTTGCATGTCTTTGCCTTCACCATAAGTCTGTTCATGATTTTACCCTGTTGACCTTCAACCAAGATACCTTGTATGCCTTCA
The DNA here is from genome assembly GCF_040938575.1 of Ambystoma mexicanum. Taxonomy (NCBI): domain Eukaryota; kingdom Metazoa; phylum Chordata; class Amphibia; order Caudata; family Ambystomatidae; genus Ambystoma; species Ambystoma mexicanum. The sequence continues at coordinate 591,451,572 of NC_090926.1, forward strand.
CAGCATGTTATGTCTGTTCCTGAATCTGCTTTCTTTTTCATAATTTTGAGGGTGAATGTCCTAAACTGATATTTGTTGGGTAGGAATTGGTGCAGTCGCACTGTGAGACTACATAACTTATCTGCATGGTATTAGGCAAACCACCTTTTGGTATAGGTCTGTACTACAAAAGTTGGTAGTGTGATTGAGCAGCCAGGCCCATCTCAAGAGGGGTAAATGTGAGCTGTAGAAATTAAATCCATAAATACAAATAGCCAAGTAACCCACTGAAGGTTTCAGTTATAAATATCAAAATTTCAGACAGGCTTCCGTAGGGCCCATTCCATGTCTCTACATGGCCTTGTGTTTAGAATTATGCAAGAAACAACTTGGGTCTACCCCTGAAGCTTCTATGTATATAGCATCTATTGGCCAGTCATCTGCCATTGAGCGTGCAAGACTTTGGGGAAATTTGAAAATGCTGGGGCATTCCAAGTGGTTTATTGGAACTTGTTAGGACAGTTTTTCTGAAGTCCAACTAAGGGCTTGGTAAAGATTTAACTGAGGCAGTACAAGACTCCACTCTTAGCGTAACGCTGTTCCACCTAAATTCAGGGTAGCATAGACAGAGCAGCCAGACTTATCTTGAGAGGGCTGTAGAATCCGTACAAATGAAATTGTAACGCATGGTTCAAAGAAACACAAACACAATAATTGTACAAATATCTTTTTACATTTTTTATTTATTGATTTCATTTTATTGCAATTTTTACAATAAACTCAATCCCATAACATTCCTCCTCGCTCCCTCCCCCGAACGTCTCAAGTCCATACAGTTTGTATTTCCTTTCATCAGAATCTCTTCTGTGACCTTAAATCGTTTGCCTTTGGGTCTTTAAATCTTTAGCTCTTTCTCAATGATCATAGCTTTCGGTTCCGATGAGCTAGTCATATTGTAGAGCTGTTCTTCACCCACACAAGTTTTGAGCGGACATTTTTTTTTTAAAAACTTTCTTTATTAGCATTTTGCTTAACTGCAGAACCAACAATTCCCATACCCCCAAACACCCCTCAACCCGGTACTCCTACACTGGTGCAGAACTTAACCATGACAAGGCAAGCAACAAATGACTTGCAAACCTGATGCTATTAGCGCGAACGTGGCACTAATCTGAACTCGATGGGTTCAGTAGTTCATGGACAACAAACTCAGGAGGCTTAGGTTCCAAAAGGCTATCTGTCCAGCTCCTTGCGTCCCAGTATTCCCCAAAATCCCATGCCCATGATGGTCTCAGCTCGGCCACCAAAGACGTGAAATCCCCCTCTATGGGGAGGGCGCACGCACGGCCCCCTGCGGGGAGCATGGTTCAGAGCCCCCCCCCCCCCCTCTTGGCTGCCTGAGGAGATATAGCGTGTATGCATCCCATATATGGCGACCTCCCCAAGCACTCCTTTGCATTGCGCCCCACCTGGTCTCCATGTCATTGCAGTACAAAATGTCCTCGGACCACTGGGCCGGCAAGGGGCTCCGTTTCTTACCCCACCCCATAGCTATTCTGCTCTTTGCCAGGATGATAAGCAGACCCGCCAGCTTCCGAGTCTCTTTAGGAACTTGTTTAGTATACCCCTGCAGCGCCATCATGGGGTCCGGTGTGAGCTGCTGCCCCATAATTTCCCCAATCACCTGAAGCACATGCATCCAGAATTGCTTGAGTTCCCTGCACTCCCATGCCACATGGAGAAAGCCTGCATCCTCCTGTCCACATCTGACACAGGCACTGGACCTCTGGGGGAGGTATTCTTTCAACTGGGCCGGAGAGTAATAGTATTGGTGTAGGAACTTGAAATGGATCCATTTAAAATTGTATTGATTGCACCCCTATGGACCATTTCACAACAGTAGTCCCATGTGATCTCTGGTATTTCCCTCTCCAATGTCTTCTCCCACATCTCCCGTGGTGACCTCACAGCTAACTGTCTGTTTCCCAAAACCATTGCATACATCCCAGAGACTACCCTCCGCCCCAGTCCCCCCCTATCACCTTGTCAAGCATTACCACCGCTTGGGGTTGCAAAGGAAAGGACGGAAACAGCCGCTGCAGCGCCACCTTCAACCTAAAGTACAAAAACATCCAGCGCTGAGAGAACTCCTTTCTTCCTCAGCTGAGCGAGGGATATGAACTTCCCCTCCGGGAACAAATCTCCAAACTCAGTTACTACCAACCTCTTCATCAACGCCACAAACCGAGCTTCACTAGTTAGGGGAACATCCGAGATAAATATGACTGGGAGCTTTGGTGAAAACAGTATACTGCCCCCTAGGCTTACGTTCCAGACTTAACCAAGCTCCACACGTCAATTCGATCGGATTTCGGGTTCTCTGTGGGCGGTTCGGAGCAGTTAAAATAATTACCTCAATAACGCTCGAGATGCAATAGATCTCTCTATTTCCACATGCCTGCGCTCAGCCGCCATCCCATACCAATACCGGAGATAACTTGCTTGCACCACATTGTAATATAATTCAAAATCTGGCAGGGCCAGCCCCCCTTTCCGAACAGGTGCAATGAGTTTATCCCGCGAGACCCATGCCTGCTTGCCAACCCAGATAAATTTCAACACCATCGAACGGAGATCTCTGAAGTATCTCCCGGGCACTTTTATTGGTGCATTAAAAAACACATACGGAATCTGGGGAGAATAGACATTTTGATGACAGAAATCCTCCCGAGCAAGTTAAGGGGGAGTGAGCCCCACCTCTGTAACGCCTACCTGGCCGACTCAAGTGCCTCCCCATAATTACTGCGGTAGACCACCCCCTCATCTCTAGCTATTGTGATTCCCAGGTATCTGGTGCTAAGTAGGTCCCACTGAAAGCGCCACCTATCCTGAAACCTACTCAATCCGTCTGCCAGCGGAAATATGACGGATTTGCTGGGATTCACTAACAGCCCTGACAGTTCCCTGAATTGTTGAAAGTCTAGCATGATCGGGTCCAGGTTGACTTCCGGTAGTCGGATGAACAAAACCATGTCATCCGCATAAAACAAAATTACTACTGTGTGGGTATGGAGCTGAATGCCCCGGTGTAGATACCGCTTTCTAACCATTTCAGCCCACGGCTCTATTGCTAGGGCAAATAACAGAGGGCATAGGGGGCAACCCTGGCGTATCCCCCTCTCAAGTGGGATTAGTTCGTTTGTCTGCCCATTCACCCTTATTCTAGCCTTTTCCATATAGTAGTGACACTAAGGAGATGAAGGACCCTCCCAAGCCCAAACTTCGCAGCACCGCGAACAGAAACAGCCAGATCATCTCTCAGCAGAGCCGCCATGAGCCCAAACATCCCCCGCAGCCCATATGACCTCGACCGTTCGGGGAATAAATCCCGCCTGATCAGCCCTAACTAAGGTTGGCATCAGCGGCGCCAATCTTGCTGCTAGGATTTTGGCCAAGATTTTATTCAGGTTAATATGCGATATCGGACGATACGAAGAGTAGTCCTCCCCGGGTTTCCCAGGCTTCAACAACACAACCACTACTGCCTCCCGTAAGGAGTCCGGCAACCGACCCATAGACAGCCTCTTGATATACCCGTAATAAATATGCTGCCAGTTTGTCAATATAGAATTTATAAAATTTGACTGTAAAGCCGCCAGACGCCGCCCCCCCCCCTCCCCAGGCAGCTCCTTAATGGCGCCCACTACTTCCAATGTCAACGGCCTATTCAACCACTCTCGCTGCTCCTCTGAACACCAATATAGCTCCATGGTCAAGATAAGCATTCATATCTGTCAGACTAGACCGCACTTGGGTGGAGTATAGGTGGCCATAACATTTTTGGAATTCGCAGAGTATTGCCTCATCTTCAAAGTGATCTACCCCCCGCTCGTCTGTGATCACTGCAACTCTGCCCCCCCCCCCTTTACGCATTCCAATGGCTTTGGCTAGCGATCGTCCTGGGGCCTGACCCTCGCCATATCTCCGGGGTGCCGCTCTGTCCCATCCATACTTAACCGCCCGCTGGACTAGGGCATGAAACTCCTGAAGCTTCCGCATTATGCCCCCTTGTTGGGCCTGAGACTGGATGGGGGCTGCCTCCTGCAAGATACGTATCTCCTCCTCAGCTAGATCCCTTTGTATCACTGCTTCTTTTGCTATACATTCACCCCTAATCACACACTGAAAACCTTCCCATAAGGTGCCCACCGAGGATACCGACCCCTCATTAAGTTCAAAGTATTTATGGCACCCGATATTTCCTCCCTAAAAACGACGTCTGTAAGCTCTTCACTTTTGAATTTCCACTGGGGCCTTGTCCATGCACGCCCTCAAGTGAATAGTCAACAGAACGGGGGAGTGATCTGAAAGGGTGCGAACCAGAATTTCCACCCCCAAGGTCTGACCCATGAGCTTGTGGGATACCAGAAAATAATCCAGCCGTGCGGCTGAGTCATGTGGGGCAGAGAAGTGTGTAAACTGTTTTCCCAGCGGATTTCTCACCCTCCATACGTCCTGCACTCCCCACACAGTGAGCATACCTTGGATCCGGGCAGAGCTTCTGCTGCGCACGCGTAGGGCATTCCCCAGCCGATCCGTGGTCGATTCAAGCACCGAGTTAAAATCTCCCGCCCATAGGATTACTCCCTCGGCGATAGCTCCCGACTGCCTTTCGACCCAGTCTAAAGATTCCGTAGTGTCGTGATTGGGGCCATAGTAACAGATCGATGTATACAACCTCCCCTGGATGACCCCCTGCACCACCAGTGCTCTGCCTTCTTGATCCTTCAGGATGTTAGTCTGTCTAAACCCCACCAAGCTGTGCACCAATATGCATACACCCCTAGAATATGAGAAATAGGAGGAGAAATACCGCTGACAACCCCAGGTTTTACCAAAGTGAGACTCTGATTCTAACGTCAGATGGGTCTCCTGGAGAAAGGCCACTCCCACTTGGTGTCGTCGCAGATATTTTAGAACTTTCCGGCGCTTAGGCAGACTGTTAAGGCCTCTGACGTTCCAGGTCATGAATTTAAGTGTCGCCATTATTGAACAGCACAACGTACACCTTCCACTTGTCTCCTGTCCTCACAATTACCTGCACCCTCTGTACCGTTAAGTTCTCCCCCCCCCCCCCATTGAGCGGACATTGTAACTTAACCTCGTTCTAGTCTGGAGCCAGCCTTCCCTGACTCCATTCGAGGGGATGGCCTTAATCGTCCGCCATATAGTTGGTGTCTCATAAGTTGATTGTTTTTTCTGTCAGTCGGAGGATCTTGTTTATGAAAGAAACCGCTCCCATGACCCACGTTGTACTATCCCTGTTGATCATGGCCGACCATCTGCTCTCTGCATCTAATGTGCTGAGGTTGCGCAATAATTGTGTGAAGAAGAGTTTGTACTCTGTTCTCAACCCCAAGCACGACGTTGGTATGTGTCGAATAGTTTCCACCTGTCCTGGAGTTTGGCAGAATACATTCATTTGTTAAACTGACTCCTCGAATTGACTTAATCTTATTTGTCAGGATCTGGTTGAGGTGCATCCTCAAAGGTTTCTCTATTTTCTATTGGTAAATTTTACGAGGTAGGGCCGGAGCTGATTAAGTTTTCGGGTGATCGATGGAAAATCACCCACAAGTTTGTAAGCCTCCGCTTTTATCTTCTGTGCGGATCCAATTCAATTTGTGGAGTTTCTTCTTCACACTCATCCGGCTAGTCCTATAAGATCTTCTGTACAGGCTAGTTGTTATAGTTTCTTTCTGCTACGTTAGCCCACTTTATCAGCATCGGGCAGGTTTCTTTTAATGACTCCTGGTTAACAAGTTTCAGTATCTTTACAGTATCTGGAGACAATATTCTTCTGAACAGTATCAATTCTTTACTTTCCACTGCCGCTTGCAGTGAGGAAAGGCCCGATTCTCTATGAATTACGCAGATTGGTGTTAGGCAAATTCAGGATTTTTTTCCAGATCGATTCAAGCCTTTTACCAGAATTTCAGTGGGATATCTGGTGTTGCTTCCGCACCATAGGTAAGTGTAGGCGTGATTATTTTCTTTATAGAACTTGATTGCTGCCATCATGGAAAAACAAACATAATTCTTATCCAGCATTTTTGCCTGGGTTGCTAAAGCTTTCTTTCCCCATCAGTGCTTCTGGGGGGCAGGGGTCCTCTACCAAGCTGTTGCCGATGATAACTCCCAAGCATTTAAATGTCTGCACTTTTTCAATTTTGTTAGGGCCCAAGGTCCATGTGAAAAGTTCTTTGAGTTACCTTGTTGGAATGCCATTATTTTAGTTTGTTTGATTTATCTCCAACTTATTTTGATTCACATATCTCTGTAGGCTGTCCAGCTGCTGTTGCAGTCCTATTTTGGTCTGGTCGATCAAAACCAGATCAGCGTATAGCAATATGGGTACTTTCGCCTCACCGATTGTAAGAGGGAAGGTTCGCAGCTGGAGTTCGAAGTGCTGTATATCTGAAATGAAGAAATTATAAATTCCAGGGGCCAGTGGGCATCCCTGTTTTACTCCTTGTGATGTTGGAAATGCAGAGGATAGTAAGCCAGCACGATTTGGACACTTATCTTTGTGATGGTGTGCGAGGCAATTAACAGATTCAGCACTTCGTCCGAACACCTTGTGTTCAATTTTTAGCAAAGCAGGTTTCGATCCACCCAGTCGAAAGCTTGCGTAAGATCTACAAATGCAATAATGATTTTCCCTTTGCCATGGTGTGCTTTATTTTTTAGAAGGTTCAGTACCATGATGTTTGCCGATGTCCCAATAAATTTCATAAACCCAGTTTGAAATTGGTCAATTGAGTCTGACTCCCTAGTCCAATTATTGAAAAGACCCAAAGATTTTACCGATCACATCTAATAATGTGATCAGTCTGTAACTTCTTGGGGTCGTCATTATTGCCTTTTTTAAATACTGGCACTATTGTTGCCATTTTCCATGACTCAGGAATTTTTCTTTGTGCAGAAACTTTTTTTAATAGGGCGTGGATGAAGTGGGCCCATTCGTTTGGGAATTCTTTTAACATGATATTCATAAGACCATCCGGGCCTGGGCTCTGGACGGGTTTAATTTCATGATTTCGGCCACAATCTCGTCATCTTAATGGTCGAATGGCCACGGGTTCCCTTTGTCCACTGGTGTATCTGATTGGACCAGCTGAGTTTCTCCCGTGTAGAGTTTTGTGAAATGTTCTTGCCAGGTATTGACGTCATCCTGCCTATAAAGGCCGCGCGCAGCGTCCGTTGCTCAGTTCCGTTTTTCCGCGCTTACTCAGTGCCTCGGAATACCGTTGCTCAGTTCTTGTCAGATTAATCCTATTTACCTCGAGTCATTCGATCCGTACTCGATGGCTTCCTCGTCGGAACCGACAACTCCTCGATCCGGCTTCAAAAAATGCCGAGATTGTGGGAAAAAGATGTCGTTGACTGACCCTCACAGAGTTTGTCTGTGGTTTTTGGGAGCTGAACACCATTGTTCGGAATGCGAGGACTGTATGTCCATGACAGCTAAGGCCCTGACGGAGCGTAGGGGGAAGCTGGAGAAAGGTAAGACTTTTAAAGCTTCTTCTTCGTCGACGAAGTCGAGACACTCGTCTCCTCGTCACCATTCGCGCTCCAGGTCTCGGAGTGGGTCTCATCACTCCTCGAGATCGAAGCAATCGAAGAGGAGACGTCGAAGATCCCCCTTCTCCGTCTTCCTCTGTTTCGCCAAAAAGAATCCCTTGCCCTACGAAACATAGTTCCCGGGCTGAATGGGAGGAATTCCGCAAAAATATGATGAGCGTCTTCGAGAAAGCTGCCTCGACCCCCTCGAAGACTGCCGAGAGCGATGCTCTGGTCGAAAGACCCGAAGGTCAAAAACGCCACGAGTCGCAGTACCCGGCGAAGGAAACCTCTCGAGTGCGTCTCGAACCCTCGAGTAGGACTATGACCTCAAACCTTCCTCGAAGGTTCCGTCGACATCGTCGACGAGGGTTCCGTCGACGTCGATGTCTTCGACGTTGTCGAAGGGACCTTCGACGCACGGGTCTGTCGACTCGACGCCAGCTTCGACACCGGCGTCGACACCAAGAAAAGTCACGGTTACGACACACCCAGTGACTATCCCCAGGTCCTCGACATCGATGGCTTCGAGATTGTCGAGTAGAATTCCAATTCTGTCGAGGTCTTCGAGGCCTCCGCCTTTGTTTTCGACGCCACGCTCGAAGCCTTTGGCGTCGACGACATCGACGTTTTCGAGGCCGATAATGACAAGTTCGGCACCCTCTGCCTTGGAAATGGGATTTACTCCCTTTATGAGTTCAGAACAATTGAGAACTATGTCCTCAATTTTGGAAGAGGGTGAATTGTCTGAACAGGAAGACACATTTGAGTTGCAGGGACCTGTAACCCCAATTAGAGAGGAATTTTCCTCTGAAGAATGCAGGTTAAAGGATCTTCATGATTCCTTACATGAGGCAAGTGGGTTAGACACTTCCCCTGAGGTGGAGTTTGCTAGGCCAGACCCGGGGGAGCATGCTGAAACCCCCTATAGAGCCTTAATGGCCAGGATCAGAGTTCATGGGGTGGTCTGCACCTTCACAATCTTTCCAACAAGATGACCTCACGGATATTCTTGATAAAGGCCCACAGGAGGATCCTGTGGTGCCTTTTCATAAAGCTCTTCAGAGGAAGATCATGACAAACTGGGAAACCCCAGATGTCGTACCAGCAGTAAATAAAAAACTGTCTACAAAGTACAGGGTATCTTCTACAGACCCGGAGTTTTTGTCTAAACACCCATCCCCAGAAAGTCTGGTGGTACAGGCAGCATCCTCTACCGATGTCAAGACGGCTTATCCTACCGTCCCACAGGACAGGGACGATAAAAAATATGATGCTATGGCAAAGAAAGTCTTTTCAGCATGTAGCATGGCGTTAAAATCTGTTAATGCTACTTGCACCCTTGCTAGGTTCAGCCATACACTTTGGGAGTGTGCTTCTACAGCGGCTGACTGCATCCCAGAGGGAGAAGAAAGGGATGTGTTATACAGGACGGTAAAGACGCTATGTGCGAATCCCTCCAGACGGGCATTGATTCGGCTGACAGTATCAGCAGAGCAATGGCGGCAAGTACATCAACCAGGAGATTCGCTTGGTTGAGAGTCTGGTTTTGCCCCAGATGTGCAAGCCAGGCTCTTGAACATGCCATTCGATGGCTCTTCTTTGTTCGGGAAAAAGGCGGATGACAGTTTAGAGAAACTGCAAATTTCAAAAGCAGCAGCAAAATCCCTAGGAGCTGCAATCCGTCAGACTCCCTTTCGTCCCACAGGAACCTCTGCGAGGGGCAAGTCCTTTCGCTTCTACTCCGCATTCGGAAGAGGTAGAGGACGACCGGCTCAAAGGGAACAAAGAAGAACTACCCGAGGTGGACGGGGTAGATATTCAAAAGCCGCAGCAACAGCAGGTGCCTCTTTACCATCGGCATCTGCATCAGCCGCCCCAAAACCACTCTGAGGACTTCCCTCACAGGACACCTATAGGAGGCGGGTTGACTCAACATCTGGCGGTATGGCAGGATATCACGTCAGATGCTTGGGCATTGGAAACAGTTGCCCAAGGTTACTGCCTGCCTTTCCTACGTATACCTCAGTCATCCACCGGGGATCAGCTCTCAGAAAGCTCCAGATCCGCTCCTCTTGCAGGAAATTTTGGACCTGCTAGAGAAAGGTGCCATAGAACCGGTACCTGTAGCGGAGAGGAACAAGGGCTGGTACTCCCCTTACTTTCTCATTCCAAAGAAAGACGGAGGACTGAGACCCATCTTGGACTTGGGAGAATTGAACAAATTCCTCAGAAAAGACAAATTCAAGATGGTCACTCTTTCTCAGATCCTCCAGGCCCTTCAGTTCCAGGACTGGTTGGTATCTCTGGACCTTCAGGACGCTTATTTCCATGTGCCTATCCATCTCAAACACAGGAAATACCTGAGGTTCGCAATTGGCAACTCTATCAATTTCGAGTGCTGCCATTTGGGCTGACCTCCGCCCGAGGGTCTTCAAGTTAATGTCGGTAGTGGCTGTAAGTCTAAGGAGGGAAGGGATTCACGTCTACCCCTACCTGGACGATTGGTTGATCAGGGCTGTTTCTTCGGAACAAGCTCAGATCGAGCTAAATCACGTGTGCCACTCCCTTCACAGACTGGGCTTCTCCCTCAATTTAAAGAAGTCACAAATGATACCATCGCAGAGACTCCAGTTCATAGCAGCGATCCTGGACACTTCCCTGGGAAAAGCCTCGCCACCAGAGGTGAGGGCTCAAGATATTCTACAGATGGTTACCAAGTTCCAACATGCCCAACGTCTCCCAGCCTTCGACTTTTTGAGGTTGCTAGGCCTCATGGCATCCTGCATTTTCCTAGTGCCAGAGGCTCGCCTGAGAATGAGATCCCTCCGGTGGGCACTGAGGACTCAGTGGTCACAATTCTCAGGGAGAATGACAGATCTTCAGGTTCCCGGCAGGGTGGCTCGAGACCTTCAGTGGTGGGCCTGTCATGAGAACATTCTGAAAGGAGAACAGTTTTGGCAACCCTGGCCAGAGATAACAGTAGTCACGGATGCCTCACTCACGGGGTGGGGAGCCCACGCCAACGACTTGACCATCAGCGGTCGTTGGTCTCCATCGGAGTCCAGACTACATATCAACCTGTTAGAGCTGAGAGCCATCAGACTTGCGCTGAAGGCGTTCCTGCCAGCTGTACAAGGGAAGAACGTCCTGATAATGACGGACAACACGGTGGCCATGCATTACCTCAACAAAATAGGAGGCGTAGGATCACTACCCCTGTGCAGAGAGGCGATGCAGCTCTGGTTTTGGGCAATCCAAGAAGGAATCTCTCTATTGGCAGTTCACCTTGCCGGAGAGAAGAACTTGACAGCGGACGCTCTGAGCAGGCATAACAGTCTCCCACGAGTGGGAGCTAGCTCAGGAAGTCATTCAAGAGATCTTCGCCCTTTGGGGAACCCCTCGGGTAGATCTGTTCGCCACCAGCCTAAACAGGAAATGCGACCTGTTCTGCTCAAGGGAATTACCCCCGAGAGGAGCTCTGGGAGACGCGTTCATAGTGGACTGGGAGTTTCCGCTTCTGTACGCGTTCCCACCGGTCCCTGTCATTCCTCAAATGATCAGGAGGTTGAGAAGATTCCGGCGAACCATGATCCTAATTGCCCCGGATTGGGTCAGGAGAACGTGGTTCCCGGACCTTCTAGACTTGTCCATCTGCCCTCCAATTCGACTTCCACTCAGAGAGAACCTACTCTCACAGAAGGGAGGTCAGGTTCTCCATCCAGACATCAAAACCTTCACGCTTGGCTTCTGAAAGGCTGAGGTACAAGGATTGGGACCTCCCTGATGTTTATGGAGGTGTTGCTTTCGGCAAGGAGGCCAGCAACAAAGTCTTTATACCGCTGCCGTTGGAACAGAGTTTGCAGCTGGTGTAGAGAACAGAACATCGACCCTTTTTCATGTGGTACACCAATGGTTTTGTCCTTCCTACTATATTTGGCAAATTCAGGCCTTCAAGTTGGCACCATTAAGGGCTATCTCGCAGCGCTATCCATCTTTAAGCGTACTGCGGAAGAACCATCCTATTTCAAATTACACTTGGTAATACAGTTTCTAAAGGGGTTAACCAATGTTTATCCCCCAAGACCATTCCCTATGGGATTTAAACTTAGTACTAACTTTCCTGATGGGCACACCTTTCGAACCTCTCCATTCTTGTTCGTTAAGATTCCTTACCCTTAAAACTGTTTTATTAATAGCACTTACATCTGCTAGAAGGGTGAGAGAATTACAAGCTCTTTCTTGTAAACCCCCTCACACAATATTTCACAAAGACAAAGTTGTCCTGCAAGTGAAGCCTAATTTCCTCCCAAAGGTGGTTTCTGAATTCCATATTTAGTTTTTACATCAGTATACTAGCCAGGATAAGACAGGCAGACCAGCTGTTTGTAGGTTACGCAGGTCACAAGCTGGGGTTGCCAATAACTAAGCAGACCATTTCCAGATGGATCATTCTAGCCATTCTGGAATGTTATAAACTGGCAGGGAAAGAGCCCCCTCAAAACCTTAGGGCTCATTCGACCAGAGGTATTGCAGCTTCATCGGCCCTCAAGAGGCGTGTCGGTTAAAGACATCTGTGCGGCCGCTACATGGTCGTCTGTCCATACCTTTACACGTTTTTACAATTTGGATTCCTCCTCCAGTCAAGAGACTAGGTTTGGGAGGGCTGTACTGCATTCTATTCATCAATAGAAGACAGCGTGAAGTCAGTACTCCCTCCTCCGATAATAGAATACTGCTATGGGAGCCTATCTAAGATGAGGAATACGTCGGAGGACACAATCCCTTCGAAGAACAAGTTACTTCTTACCTTGTAACGTTCTTTCGGCGGGTGGTTCCTCCGTATTCCTCATCGACCCTCCCATCCATTCCCGCAGTTTTACTTCCCTTGTTGTTGCAGCTTACGTTCCTTCAGGGTGATTAGTTTAGTTCAGAAAGTATTATTGTGGGCTACAAAACGGAACTGAGCAACGGACGCTGCGCGCGGCCTTTATAGGCAGGATGACGTCGATACGGCGGCTGTCGAGGGACATCGACTCGGAGGATGTCGACGCGCAGCGCCCTCTAGAGAAAAAAATTTCCAAGGCCAGCAGAGCTGGAAGGAGATATCTAAGATGAGGAATACGTCGAAGGAACATCCCGTCGAAAGAACGTTACAAGGTAAGAAGTAACTTGTTTGTCTTTTTGCCATAATCCAAGTTTTGTAGGTCTTACATGCGTTCTCTGCTTGTTTTTTATCTCCTACTGATCTGAAGCTGCAGCCGCATGTTTTAAACGTCTCATATTCCTCCTTTTCATCACCAGTTCCCGATCGTATATTTGAGACCCAGATCTTGCTGACTTATTAACCACGCTCCACGTTCTGTTGAACGGGTCTAAGAGCGGTCTAAAGTCAATCAAGGCGGTGTTGGTTTTCTCTCTCTTGCTTGGTTACTTGTGTACTACTTTTTTGAGTTTGAAATCTAGAGATATTCCAATCTAACGGTTTGTCGTTATTCAGTGATTTGTCATACCATTGGCTACTGGCTTCGATGGTAGGGCTAGTGTCAAAATGATTAAGTTGTGATCATTACTGGATGTTATGACTGTATAGTTTTTCAAGATTAATAGCAATTTGTGTGTCATGAACATATGATCTCAATCCGCCCTCTGGGAGCCTCTTTCCCAAGTCAGGATTTTGCTGGTGCTACTCTACTCTGCTCTTTCTCTTTCAGTTGGTGCATATCCCATGGCCGCTTAGCTTCCGACGGAAGCCTTCCTCGTTAGTTTGCTTTGTTGTTTGTTGGGTTCACACTCTCGTTTGAGGATGTCTGGCATATTGCGTTCAAGTCTCCACAGAGCACCATATGAGTGACGTTGTGGTTTGCCCAGGCCTTTTCTATTATCTTGGCAATTGTGTCAATAAAGCTTTTATCCAAATGGATTGTGTCCTCCCACATATTCCTCATCTTGTGATAATTCGTTATCTCCCGCTTCGCTGCTTCTTCCGAAGCAGCGAAGCTGGAGATAACGAATTATCACAAGATGAGGAATACGTGGGAGGAGGAACATCCAGTCAAAAGAAAGTTACAGTTGGTAACTAACTTGTTCTTTGATTTAGTATTAGGATTCCAGTAGCATGTTATGATGACAATATTTCCCAAGTCTCTTGTGTTGGTGCTGTCGACTTTGATGACCCAATTCATCAGGATCACCAGACAATACAAGTCAGCAGAGAGAATCTTCTGTAGGGTCAGTCCTGATCCTGCTTAGGCCAGAGAATGGATGACCTTTGTCTCCTTTTGCAGCTGGAGCAACGATTACTTTGTAACATTCCAAACAAGGCGAGCCCAGCAACCAAGGTTCCTGGAAGCATAGTACATATTAAGCGCCCAAGTTGACGTCACTTGCTCTTAAGTGCTTGAATCCTCTGGTATTCCATGATACTAGTTTAAAGTCCTGCTTTGTAGATTGACATCGTCCAGTTTGTTGGTCCGCTGGATCCTTGAACTTTTTAGTCAATGTCTTGGGTGGCTATTTCTGATTTCCAGCCAATGCTTCTGCGAACCCGGACCAATCTTCTTCCTTAGCCTGTTATGATAGAGTACTTGTTCCGCCTCCACTGTTTTAGGTTCACCTTGTGGGATGTCTATATCGAGTTTGATGTTGAAATTTGTTCTGGGGCCACTGGGGACCCTCCCTGTATCTAGAGGATCCATGTATTTAACTGGCATCGTGTTTTTGGAGATCCTCTCTGCCGATAGTAAATCAATTATCGGTTCCCCTTTGGAGCCGGAGCGTTAAGTTATTTTGAGAGGTGATTGTAATTTTTTTTGTGCTACACCACTATTAAGTTGAAGCAGAGGATCCTCAAGTTGTCTGTGGCGTTGATCATTCCCTTCACAATTGTGGATGGGATATGTAGGAAGACCGTGTCTAAGCGATGCATAATTCCAAATTCCAAAATCCTCAAATCGTCTGACAACTGGCGCCGCGACGGTATACATTGAAGAATCTGCATTAAGGTTTTTCTGTTGAGAATCAGCTTTTCTCTGTTGCTCAGCAGGCTTTCAAACTTAAATGTTAGTTTGCTTTCTTGTCCTGAATTTTGTCGGTTTGAGCGATAACTGTTCGTTGAGTGTTTCCTCCTCTGTGGCGAATATATACATAGTTTTTTTTTGAGTGGTCATTGACCTCTCCTTTACTGGTCTCTCTTTTTCCTGGCCGATGTAATGGCTGTCGTTCTGTTATCAGGTGTATTGCTATCGTTTCTTTGTTGTTTCAAGCTCTTATTTTTTTCATTCACTCTACTTGATGTAAATGGGACTCTTCTTTGCTTGTTAGATATCCTGGATAGCGTAGACACTATGGAACTATGAGCATCAGTTTCTGTGATCCTTCTTTCTGACAGGATCATAAAGTGTGGACTGCTGTTATACGTTTTTTATCGGAGGCGTCGCCCTATTGATTGCTGGGACTTGGTTCAAGTTACCTTGGGTCATACCTTTCACTGAAGGGAAATCCGACTGAGTTTTCTATTGAATATTGCAAAAGCTCAATCAAATCAATGGATTCTTCAGACCCGTTGCTATGGTTCTGGACTGTGGGTTTCACAGAATCCTAAGCTCTGGAGTCCAAGGATGTGGCTTATTATTATTAGTTGAACTGTTCTAGCTTTGCAAGATCTGTTATGCGTTACTACCATTCCAGTTTTGACATTATGATGTTGTCATCATACTTGAGCTACTTTTCACTTGCTCCCTTATTTGATACCTTTTTTTAATGGTGTCCTCGTGTCCCTTTCTTTTGTTGTTTTTGATGGAGTATTCTTTATTTTCGCACTCTTGTTCAAGTTCTTAAGAGTTGGCTTGTTTACTTTCCTAGGCATCAGATCTGTCGTTCCACTAGTGGAGTTTGAGTCAACCTTCTCAAGCGAAGTTACAGTTCCTTCCAGAGAGGGTTTATTGAGGTTATCGCCCCTTTCTGCTCATTCGATTGGGGCTCTAGAGTTTGGAGGGTTTGTTTTCCTTTCGAAAGGGCTTGTTTATGAGCACCTGTGGTGAGGTCTATGTAATCACTCCTGGAAAATTGTTCCTTCTCATGACGTAGGTTAGGGAGAAGGTTGAAATCCATTGTCTGGCAACCCCTTTCCGCTTGTTGCGGCCTTGTTTAGTGTTGTGACTTGTCCATAGCTGTAATGTACCCCTCGAGAAATATCAATTTAGTCTGCATCATGGCAATTAGGGTTGTGTTGTCCTTAATTGCCTCGTTCAAGCCTTCGTATTTTCAGAAAGGCGCCAATGCTATAGTTACTGTTGACATAATAGATAATAAGTCCTGTTTTTTTGAGTTGTCGTTTGTTTTGTTCTCGAGTCACCAGATCTATCTTTAGGTTGAGGGGAGAATATGTGAGCGTCGTAAGCCTCCAGACTCGGCCTCTTTCTCAGGCGGCGGCCTGAGTCTCTGGTGGAATATTTGGGAGTTGCCGGTTGTAATAGTTTACCATCATTCTGTAGTAAACTACCTATAGATAAACATTCCTCGGGTATCAATTGGTCGTATTCCCTTCCTTGGCTCTCTCTAGTGATGGAGGTGATCGGAAGCTCACCTCTCCCGGGCCTCGATATTTAGGATTTGATGCAGTATTAGCCAGGGCTCGCGATTTGATCTGTATATTCCCAATCGTCTGTTTCAGGACCCTTCCCAGTGTCCAGTCTTACGGTATCAGTGTTGGAGTCTATACTCTTTGCGAACGGGGGAGTGGTTGTAATCATCCCTGTTAAGGAACTCCGTGGGCCTTTGGTTATCCCCTGCCCCCCCTCCACCAATATCTGGTTTGAGCTCTGGTTCGTATATGGTTGCCTTTAGTCTGTATTTCTATTCTGGGTTTTTTCCCTAGGTTGCTCTTTCCTGGCATATCCATACTTGGGAGGGTAGCCCTGCAGTCCAGTGATCTTTCTAGAGGGCCACCAGACTCCTCGTTCGGCCCTCTTCCCAAGTTCTGTGTTTTTGGCGTGGAATCCAGGGGTGAGACTCTAGGCAGTTGTGAGGGAGTGGTGTCTTGATCCTCATAAGCCCCTTCCAAAATGTCTGCATCTGAAAGTTTGTGCGGTGAGTCTTTGAATAGCTCTTCTGCATTTACCTTCTGTTTCAAGAAGTAGTTTATCAAGCTTTTGGAGAGGAGAGGCCCTTTTGGTTTGATTTTCCTGTATGTTCTTTTTGAGGGCCGGTGTAGATCTTCCCGTCCAATAATTCACTCTTTTTCAGATGCGTCATCCGGGGGCAGGTTTTTTCGTGGGGTTGCTTGTTAAACGTTGCCCTTCAGGTTTGTTTTTTGACATTCCCCAAGTTCCTTTTTTTTTCAATTTTGGGGTCCTTTTCGTTATTTTTGTCTGTTTATAGAGAACAATGGGGAGTATAGGATTTGATTGCACATTATTTTGAAGACGTTGGTTCCCTCTCTGATACGATACCGTGGTCTGTTGCGTCCAGGATTGTGTATCCCCCGTCGGACTCTAGGACTATAGGCATTGCCTTGGTTGTTGCTCTTGTCTCACCCTCATTGTTCTCTTGGGGATGGTCTGATGCTGTAATTGTAGTTTCTCCCAAGCTTACTGATACAGGGGCATAGGGTTCTTTCATCAACCCTGTCTTTTCAGTGAAGAGTTCAGGGAGATTGAGGTAGAGGCAGTGTTCATCATGGCTTTCACCACAACGTAGTTTCGAGGGATTATGGCAATGCCACTCAATGGCCACCTCCTGCAGCTGGACGCCAGTAGGTGCCTTGCACAGTAAAGGCTACGGGGACCGGGACTCAAGATGATGGTCTCCTCCTCTGTACCCTCTCAGCACGTCCTTCCCACACTAGGCGCTGCTCCCTCTGCACCCCGCAAAACGGTGGGCAAAGTCCAAGATACGCCCCTGTGCCAGCATGAGCTCCACCCCAGTGTCTCAAGCAGACGAGAGGGGGCTGAGAGGAGGGGAAGGTAAGTGGGCGGGAAGTACTGTCTGGGGACTGCGGAGGGGCAGTAGAAGGTGTGGTTGAAGCCCTGACAACAGGCATTGCAAGTCTTGACCACTAAGAGTCCTACCTTCTGCCCGCTCCTTCAACTCCTTCTTTCTTCGATTCTGTTGTCCTCGCATCTCCCATGGACCAACAGAAAAGGTGTCAACAGCGTCTTATTCCCTCGCTCTAGTTCCTCTTCAGTGTTAGTAGCTCCGTAAGAGGCAGCCCTCATCCATGCCTCGATAGATCGTTGCGTAATGATGTTTTGTTTGCCGGCAGAGTTTATAGAGTGCAGAGTTTACAGACTGTAGTCGCATGAGACGTACCAGACTGTAACTCGCCGTAACTCCGGAGCCTCACTGCGGCACAGAGGTTTTAGTAGTGTAGGTCCTCCACAATAGTAGCAATGGCAAACCGACTTCAGCAGGTAGAGACAGGATTCAGACTTTACTGCCAGACTGTAACTCGCCGTAAATGGTTTATTTTAAAACCAGTAGGCCCAGATAAATCTAGTTGTAAATGGGTACTATCACGTTATATGTAATCACAATTATAAAAACACAACACTATGCTTGGAAGTACACACCAAAACATAAACCTTATTTAGAACACCTAACCGTACTTCAGGGAAGTCAAACCTTTTCATATACATTCAGTATAGATCGCACCTATTCTTGGGGATTAAAAACCTATGGTTACTTTCAGATTACATTAAGTAATTTGAGGGTAGTAGAACCCTACCAGTTTTACAGTGATGCTCAGTAACAAATCACATAATCATTCAACTGGACAATATACGTTTTGGGAATCGTGGAACACTTATTCAAGCTTCAGTAAAACAGATAACTACTTTTGGGATAACACACCGATAACGCAAGTTAAGTAAAACCCATATACTTTTTCAAGGAGCTATCGGCAACTTGGGGCAGGTATCAACCGTAGACTCGTGTCTGTCTAAAACAGAACAGGGAAATCAAAACCCAGTATTACACTATATTGAATGACTGAAGGTTATTCTAGGTAGGTAAAACCTAATGCAGACTTATTCTGGACAGGCTAACCGCAAGTCGGGGAAGCAAGACCCCGTTGGGGTACACTCATACAATTATCCCAACAGGCATAATCTAGTGAAACCAATATTAATTTTGGGAAGAGGCACAACCAAATCACAGGTGAATAATATACCCTTACATCTACTTTGTTAGAATGGCAAAACAGTTTCTAAGGAAAGAAAGATGTTAAACATACTTTTGAGAATAATGCATCACACATCCTAAGTAGGAACTTTTTTTAATTGTTCACTCTGAGTTTACCAACCTACTCTTTTAAAATTAAGTAACTTTTAAACACTTATTTTCTTGGCAAAAGGCCCAATCCCTTAAGTCTTTCCCTCATTCTTGGAGCATGGGTGTTCTCAGTGGCGAAAGGGGGGGGGGGTCACGAGGGTCTAGTGTGCAACAGTCTCGGGTTCTTACGTAGCAAAAGCCAGAGTTCCTCTGGAAGACTGGGTACACGGGTGATTATTTTACTTCTAGAGTCAGAAGAAGGGCCCAGGGGCTTCCCAGAAGACACTAGCAGGATTCTAGCAGTGAAACTGGGTGCACTGGACGAAAGGCCTCGCCATCACAGAAACAGCCCCACAACTACACAGGAATCCCAACAGACTTAAGGCAAGTACATACCCAAGCCAACACAGTACCTCCGCATTGGAAAAGATTTTGCAGCAGGAGGATTTCAGGGTCTGCAGCCAAATACCCGGTCAGTGGATTCCTTGTCGTGGTGACTGAAAACTGGACCTTGGAAGGGTACTTTGCAGCAGGGATCAACAGAGAAGGCTCTAGACAAAGTTTTCCTCACGGCTGTATGCGGTTCAGTGGATTTGGCGCCTTTTACAGGAGCACAGAAGAAGACAGAGAATCACGGTCAGATTCTTGTCCAGAGTGCTGGACCTTTGTTTATAAAGTGCACCACACTATATGGCTTGAGGTCCCAAGGTATTTGGTTATTGCAGCCCTGCAAGGTTGCAGCAACATGTGGAATGGCTCGAAATGCAGGTCTTGAGTCTAGTGGGTCTCACCAGGCTCTGGATCAGGGACGTCATTTCTGGAGTCCCCATTTCGATTGGAAGGAAGGGCTATAGCAGGCTCGGGGTTGCACAGCAGGGTCGCTGGTCATCTGAAATCGTCTCGGCTACCTTTTCTTAATCATCCTCTTCGGTTTTGGTTCCAGTGGTCGACTTGTCTTCAGCTTTCAGGTTCTGAATATTTAACAGGAACTGCAGCACAACTTCTGCATTCTCGCCCTGCATTTTACATCAATGGGCGGTCTGGCTGTCCAATCAGGACAGCCAGCCCCCCCCCCTCCCCCCTCCCCCTCAGGGATTTGTCCCCATTGAGGCAAGGAGGTAGACAAAGGGCTGTGCAGTTTTGGACTCCTCCCTCGCTGCCTGCCTTCAGACTGGAGCCGGGGTGGAGGGAGTCCAAGGGACTCCCAGCGAAGATAAAAATCATACAAAGGAATTTCCTGTGAGGGAGAATAAAGATTTTCCATAATAACTTACTAGAAAGTCTTAATTCTATTAAAGACTCGGAGGCGAGCATTATGCTTTTTCTTTTATTCGGCAATAAAGAAAAGAGCTCAGCAGCAACATTTTTGTGCACCGAAAGTGAGTGTGCCATGAGTAATGTGCAGAAAACAGGTGCACCAAATATATATAATAAACATAGCAATATAACAGTAATATCTTAACATAAAAGGTAAGAGTCTCTGAAGAAAACTACATTTCCCAGGGAGCTTGGCTCCAGTTCATTTTGAGGCCATCAACACGTGACCTAGTCCACCAATCGTAGTTCAGATCCCTGCATAAACAGTCCTAAACATGATGACACTTCCTCTTTCTGGGCTGCGAACTTGGCTTTCCATAGTAGGAGATAATTGTAGCTAACTTGAAGAAGAACTTGTCGGGCCGAGATCAGGCGGACTTGTCTGCAGGCGCTGTCAAGAAAAAGGAAAATTTTAGTCTCTTGTATATGACCACCCTAGATCCCTTATCAGCGTGGGAGAAAATCTTGGAGTTATTCCAATAGGGTACATGTAAATTTCAGAACATTAATCTTTTCATTACATCTTTAATTAACATCAGGTAACATATTTTCTCGCCGGGTGGGATAATGCTCGCCTCCGAGTCTTTAATAGAATTAAGAATTTCTAGTAAGTTATTATGGAAAATCTTTATTCTATGTCAAGACCGGAGGCTCCCATTATGCTTGTTTAAAGCTTACTTACCACAATAGATGCCGGCTGATCTACTGGTTTTAGGTACAATTGTTTGAAAACTGATTCACTAGCCCAGTCTGCCATCCTCATAACTTCTAGGCAAACTCCTGCCTGAAATGCTTTAGAGGCCATGGCTCCTCTAACTGAGAGGGCTCCGAAATGCTTGGTGTCTATCCCTGCTTGAGCTAGCGTCCACCGGACCCAACGTGCGAAGGTCAGTGCTGATATTGCTTTGTGCGGTTTACGCAGAGCGATCAGTAGCTGCCCGTTAGGGGAGGTTCTGAGTGGAGCCGTCTTTTCTTCATATAACCAAGTAGAGCTTCGGTTGATCTCTAAAGGCGGGATAGGAAATCACCCTGGAATTGCACTTTGTTCTTCTATGAATATGGAATACAATGCCATCAGGAGAAAATCTTCTGCCTGCTAGATCTAGAGCTCGGATGTCTGAGACTCTCCTGCAGGAGACCAAGCAGAGTAGAGAGTTTGTCAGATAGGGCTGTATGCGATAGTTCTTTGTTATTAGGCCATGCCAGAAAAAGGTTCAGTATTTTATTAACGTCCCAAAGCTTGTCATAGTGAGCTGGATTTGGGATGGTAAGCCTTACACCCTTGAGCAACCTGCAGACGAGGTGGTGTTCTCCTGTTGGTACTCCTTGGATAAGGTCATAACCTTCGGAAATTGCTGAACGGTAGGCGTTCACAGACCTGTAGGCGAGCCCTTTTTCCGCTAGGGATGCTAGAAAATTCAAAATCTCTTCTATAGGTGCTGAAATTGGATGTAATCCTTTCTCACGACACCAGGAGCTCCAGATGCTCCAAGAGTTGGAGTATCTCTTCCGGGTACTAGGAGCCCAGCTCTCGTCGATAAGGTTGATCGCTTTGTGAGACATGCCTGGGACTCCCATCTTGACCTGAAATCCTCCAGGCTGCTAGGGTCAGAGATCTGTTGAGGAGGAGAGGATGACGTTGACCTGATGGATCTAATAGGAGATCCGAAAACTGGGGTAGTAGGATTGGAGAATCTGTAGAAAGTTCCAGAAGAACTGGATACCAAGTCTGAGATGTCCAGACCGGCGCTATAAGGATCAGATTTGCATGCTCCTGACGGGCCTTCGCCAGGGTCCTCGCTATCATAGTGAAAGGAGGAAAGGCATACAGTATTCCCTGGGACCATGACTGTAGTTATGCATCTGTTGCAGCTGCTGCTGGGTCCGGCCTCCAGCTGTAGAAAGCTGATAGAGTTGAGTCTGGAAGCAATGAGGTCTATGGACATCGGACCCCCGATCTCCTGAATGCGGAGGAAAATCCGTTGATTTTCCAATCGTAATCTGTCGAGTGGCGTGAGTACTAGTCCGCTACTGCATTTGAGAGGCCAGGAAGGTACTCCGCTGTAACTGAAATCTGGTGATCCAGACAGAAATGCCAGAAGTCTTTGGCTAATTCTGCTAGGGGTCTCGACTTGGTGCCGCCCAGATGGTTGATGTATCTTACCGCTGAGATGTTCATCTTTAGTAAAATACAGCAACTCGCTTTGTCTTTGTCAAAAAAGCGCACTGCAAAGGAACCTGCAAGAAGCTCTAGACAATTGATATGAAGGTCCAGCTCCTGTGGGGACCAAGTCTCTCCCGTGGCTATGGGACCGCATCTCGCTCCCCAACCGGAGCGACTGGCATCCGACTCGATGTTGATAATATCTGGAGCGGAGCCGAAGATGGCTCTGCCGTTCCAGGCTTCCATGTGAGAGAGCCACCAGTTGAGCTCTGTCCTTGGTTGAGGAGACAGTGTCAGGAGTTGAGAATAAGAAAGGTTTCTCCTTAAGTGTTGGCCTTTTAATCTTTGCAGCTCTCGATAGTGAAGAGGGCCGGGAAATATTGCTTGGATGGAAGATGAAAGTAGCCCTATCACTCTTGCTAGTTCTCGAAGGGAGAACATGTTCTTCTGTAAGTCTGCGTATTTCTCTTTTGGTAGTGAATCTTGGCTGATGGGAGTCGAAGCTGCGTATTCTGTGTATCCACTATGAATCCTAGAAATTCCATATTTCTGGATGGAAGTAGAACTGACTTCTCCCAGTTTATAAGAAAACCTAGGCTGTGCAGCAAGTTTATTGCCAGTTCGGTTTGTTTCTGAACTAACTCCTGTGATTGGGCCATGAAAATGTCGTCTAGATAAATTATGAGACAAACACCTTGCTCTCTTAATTGAGCTACTACAGTTCTTAAGAGTTTGGTGAATACCCAAGGTGCCGAAGAGAGTCCGAATGGGAGACTTGTGAATTCCCAATCTCGGTTTCTCCAGGAGAATCTGAGCTAACTGATGTGTGTTTGATGAATTGGTACTGCGAGGTAAGCGTCTCTTAAGTCTAGGCGCATAAGCCAGTCGTTCGGTCTGAGAAGATCTCTGAGCATGTGTATACCTTCCATTTTGAAACGGCGGTAAAGGATGAACTCGTTGAGCGCTCTGAGGTGTATGACTGGGCGCACTTTTTGCTTCCTGCGTACCAGAAAAATGGGACTGAAGAAACCTCCCTGACTTGAGCAGGGGCGAATCGCGTGTTTCTGATGGAGACTGAGTATTTCGCTGTCTAAGGCGGTTTGGTCTGATAGAGACATTACTATGGGAGTGGGGCGACAGGTCTGAACGGGCGGTGTAAAAAAACTCTAGGTGTAGACCCCGAGCTGTGTCCCTGACCCAGGCATCTCCCGAAAAGGTATCCCACGCATTTGCAAACATTCTTAACCTCCAATAGGTGTTAGTGGCGCTGGCGCAGTTATCAGTACACTGACCTGTGGGTTTTTGCTGGGCTGGGTATCTGGCCGCTCTCCTCCAGGGACGCCCTCTACCATGACCTCTCGAGGGGAAGAAAGTGTCGGGGCGTTCTTGCCAGGAATTATGCTGACCTCGAGATTGTTGAGGTCTCTTGTCGAAAAAGTAACGGCCGGAAGAGCGACCTCTTCCTCGTCCAGCCCTGGAGAAAACCTTGGTTGCAAATACTTTTTTTTTTTATTTAAGCCTGTGCTTTGTCTAACGCCGTGAATGTCCCGACGAATTTTGTCATCTCCTTCATGAAAGGGTCTCCGAAAAGCTGGCTTTGCGCCGTTGGGCCGGATTCTGTGTCTGCCAGTTTGTTTAATTTGGCATCTATCTTGTATGGGATGCCTTTCCGTCGCTCTGAGATGGCGCAACTGGCGTTGCCCAAGAGGCAAATAGCCCTCTGAACCCAACCGGACAGTATCACTGGGTCGATGGGGTCCGATGAGGAGATGGCTGTATTCGCAAGATCGGAGATTTTTGCTAGTGAACCTGCTATGTCCAATACTTTGTCCTGGCAGGCTTTCCAGGCGCAATCAATACCCTTCCTGGGGTCTTTAACGTTTTTACCCAAAAAGGTAATCATTTTAGAATCGAGCTCTGGGGTCAAAGCTACTTTATCCGCAATGTCTACGTGCTGAATGTCCACGACCAGTCTGGCGCGAACTTCTTTATCAAGCGGCTTGCGCAGCCTAAGGTGGATGTAACTTGATGTCTTGGAAGATGGTTCCCAGTCGGTGGACCTGGGGTGTATTAAGTCTTCCGGGGTAAATGTACCTTCAGTAGAAGGTTTGGTCCTGGTTGTGTCATTAGGGATGGGGTCTGCCGCAATCCCTGACGCAGAGGGTCTTGAATCCTCGAAATGAAATTCCTCATCTGAAGAGTGAGAAAGATCAGCGTCATAGATGTTTTTGTTATGATCTTCTTCTTCCGAGCCCTGTCTGTGTCCCTCCGGGCTTGAGGGTCTAGTTCCCCTGGTTTCCTCCTCGGGGTAAGAGGGTAGGTGGGAAGGGGTTACTTTCCTATTCATGAAGGCTTGTTTCAGCCTTGAGAAGGCGTCCGTTACGGCAGCTGTGGCATTAGATGGCTGGCTCAGGGGGGGGGGGGGGGGGCGTCGTAGAGCTTTTGCGAGCCGGTATACATCCCCCTTCTGTAAGGTGCTTCCTTTTGTGTTCTCTTCCTCCCAGGAGGGGAGGTCCCTCTGAAATGCTCCTCCATAGTATCTAAACGATTTTGTATGGGAATGAGCATATCCGTTCCAGCTTTCTGAACACTGGTCTCCACAGAGGATCCCAGAACCTTCTGAAAACTATTAGCCATTGCCACTTCATCTATGTAACAGTGATCTCCCTCAGACCAAGCCTGATCTGATTGAGGCGAGTACTGTTCTGCCATTATAAAATAAATACACCTTACTCACTTTTTATTTTTCACCTTTTCTTTTCTGGGCTTCCGAACGCCTTCTCTCACTGCCCAGTAATGTTGTTTCAGTTCAGCTTTGTAATTGTTCTTAAATGCTGAATAGAGAATTTCTTTGCTATATGTGCGGTGAAAATCAGCGAGAAGAAACGGTCGCTTTTGTCTGAGGAAAAATTCCGGCGCTCGAGCTGCAAGAACCGTTATATTATAACGGGCATGCGCGCTCGAGTGCCGGAATGTAGAGGAAAGGACTTAGAGAGCAGGAGCTCCCCTGGCGGCCTGCATGCGGTGCAGCGTGGTCCGACTAGGCCGTGCCGGATCCCCAGTACCTCAGAAGCGCAACGATGTTGCGGCGAAGCCGGCGCGAGCCGTCGGCGAATCCGCTGGACGAGCGGAATAAATAACTGATAAGTTGTGACCATGTGAAGCGGTCTCCGAGGTCAGAGGAGTGACGTCGGAGCCAAACATAATTGTACAAATTATTATAACATTTTTTAAATGAATATTAAAAGTAAAATTCGTATAAGTCTATAACTATGCAGTAAACATATTATGACATTTTGTAACGTTATCTTTTAAATGATAAAATCATGACGTAAGAGGTGCTAAACATGAAGTACTTATCTCTTGCTGTGAGCAGCAAAGAAAGAGGAAGTGTCATCATGTTTAGGACTGTTTATGCAGGGGATGATCTGAACTACTATTGGTTGACTAGGTCACGTGTTGATGGCCTCAAAATGAACTGGAGCCAAGCTCCCTGGGAAATGTAGTTTTCTTCAGACTCTTACCTTTTATGTTAAGATATTACTGTTATATTACTGTTACATTGCTATGTTTATTATATATATTTGGTGCACCTGTTTTCTGCACATTACTAATGGCACACTCACTTTCGATGCACAAATATCTTGCTGCTGAGCTCTTTTCTTGTCGAATAAAAGAAAGAGAAGCATAATGGGAGCCTCCGGTCTTGACATAGAATTCTCAGAAATGTGCTAATCCCTCTCTATCTTGGAGACCACCAGCAACTTTGCTGGATTTTGAGGACTTGAATTATTAACCTAGAGAGAGTGAGACCCTTTTCCCCACTCTCTCATTTATTTTAAATGTGATTTGAACCCAGTGTTTCTTTTTGGTTGTGGAGTGTGACAAACTCCATAGGCATCTTTTACATTGTCACACAGCACCCTCAGTGCAGTTCACCAGGCTCTTGTAATGTGAGATATAGTCTCAAACAAAAGGCAGTTATGTTGCTTGCCCTGGTTTTGGTAATAAATCGTAAATTCAATTCCTTCTCCATTATACCAGCTTTAAAATTCTAAGTGGGAAAAGTGATTCCTGTCGGAGAGAATTCTCAGAAATGTTTTAATTCCCTTCTACCTTAGAGATCCCTAGCTCTTTTGCTGGACTTTAGGACTTTTAATTTCTATCCTGTAGAGAGTGCAACCTTTTTCCCACTCATTTTTTTTTTATTTGAACTGTTTGTTGGTTTTGGAGTCTGACAAACTGCATAGGCATCCTCTTTTTACATTGTGACACACAGCACACCTTCAGTGCAGTGTCACATAGAAATCCTTTGGATTTCTGCTAAGCTTTAAATACCGTCTCTTGGATAAACTACTGTTTCCAAGTGCAGTGAAGTGAAATTGACTTTAGATTTGTAACTTTCTAGACCCAACACACCCAATCTTATAATAGGGTGCTGGAGGGGTTACTTGGTATCCCATTGGTCTAGCTTCTCATGTAACATTTTGTTACCTTTACTCGATGAATCGCTGGTGGCAGTGGTTTACTTTTTACTAACGATATGTTTCTACTGTGGACTGCTATTGCAGCTGCAGAATTGCCCCAGTCTTTTTTTCGCCATTTGTTGGAAAGCTCCTTTTTGAGATTTATTGTGCTAGCCAAAATAGGTTTGGTCCCTTGGTTCGTTTTGTCCTTGGCAGGATTCACTGGTGAAGCCCATCTCTGGCAAGGTAGGAAGTGAGGTAGGTGCCTGAAACTCCCTGTGCTTAATCCCCTTGGTTACAGGAATGCACCCAAAGGTGATTGGCTGGCTGCCCTCAGAAGACAGCCACCCTGCTGGGTGATTGACAGCTAGGCTGCTAATGAATGGGAGAAACCTGCATAAAAAGCGAGGTCTTTTGCTTGGAAGGCAGTTGACCACTGGACGAAAGAATCGGAAGAAGAACTTGGAAGAGATGCTTTCTGCAACTCCTTGACCATTGGTTTGCCCGGTAAAGCCCTGCTGCAGTGCTGAAGCTCCGAATTCGCTTCGACTAGAGAAGCCCTTCAAAGGACGACTTCTCCCCTTGGGTTGGTGGGACCAATCGACCCCAAGACTAACTTATCTGGAATTCCTCTCGGAGCTGGCTGCACTATACATTGCTGCTGCAGGAACAGATTGCCAGGGAGAGGAACACCAGAATAAAGTGTATCGTCTTTAAGTCGGATCCAAGCTCCGGGAAGATGCTCTGAACTCCAATGAAGCAGGACTGACAAAGCCTGAGCCACCTCAGCAGTGCTTGACTCCAGAGGTGAGGAAAATCCGTAAGGTATCCTAGAACCGCGGTTGTGCTATTTGCTGAAATCGCGAAGTGCTGCTGGTCTGAAGTTTGCCCATTGTTGCTGCCGACGTTCAATTCGTAGTGCAGGAGTCACCAGACGTACTCCCTCTTGTCCCCACGACTGAGGCCCAGGAACAGGATCTGCAGACCTACAACGGGAACAGAAGCCAGCTGGAACCAATTGCTTCAGACCAAAGGTACTGTAAAATTAAGGGTTACTTGCCTCTTGTTGTGCAGCCTTCCAAGCTCTCAGTTGAGACTTGTCTTGGTTGCTTTTGCCGAGTTGCTTGCAGCTTTGTCCATCACAAGCCTCCGAGCTTGTGGCCCAACAGTAATTTCATTTTCTACAGAGATTTCTAAAACATTGTGCAAGACTTTTTACTTACTTGAACTCACCTAGACTTTTTGCTCAATTGACATTGGCTGTCCTGGCTACGAGAGACACTTCTAGCCTGTGACTTTGGGCTTTAACTATCACTCCAAAAAGTCTCCCATTTCATAACTTGTGTAGCTGGAAAGGGGTTAATTTTTTGCATTGGGTGGGTTTAAAAAGTACTTACCTGCTTAAGAATATTTGTTAACCACTGTTTTATTCCCTAACTTATTTTCCTTTTACCAAACTCAGTATTGCTCTAAATGTACCAGTGATATATTAATGTCCTACTTATTTAAGTCAACTTAGGGTGTAGGAAGTGTCTGTGTGCCATTAGTGTCTGTGTGCCATTTCAAATGGAGATCTACTGATTTATTGAAACTGTATTTTTGGAAGCATATTTTAAGTCTTATATAATGGCTACCTTCTATGGATGGCTTATTTAACTGACTGACAAATTAATAAATAATTGTTAATCAAGAAACCTTTGGTGTAAGTGTTTGAGTACTCGTCACTGTGAAGCTCTTATAACCCTTCAGCTCACATTGACCCCTCTTGAGATGAGCTTGGCTGCTCAGTCACTCTACCAACTTGTGTAGTACATGCTTATACCATAGGTTGGGTTAACTATTGCCAAGAGAACAAGGCTGGTCTAGTCTCCCACAGGGTTACTGCATACAATATTGCCTAACACTACACAGAAATATATTCCTTACATCTCAATTAACATATTGCCAACTAATTAAATCCCCTTACATCAAGTTTTTCAGGCCTCACTGCTGCTATTTGAACTAGCCTACTGCTTTCTAGGCATCGATGCTGAAATTTGAATTAGCACACTGCTGCTTTTTAGGCCTCAATGCTGACATTTTGATATAGCCCACTGGTGTCTTCTAGGCCGTACTGCTGAAATCTGTTTTAGCCTACTGCTGCTTTATGGCCACCCTGCATACAATGCTGCCCATAGCCACCAGAAAAACTCTACGTCCTCCCACCACATTGCTCACACTTCTTATCGCACTCTATGCTCTCACTCCTCACCGCACCCCCCCACCCTCCCTAAACAAACACCACTCAGCCCTGCCTCCACTCCCATTCAATGTACAGCCATGAATACCTCATCAAAAACCGACACATGACTTGCACCACCCTGCATCACAACTATATGCAGACTGGAAAGACTGAGTCCGCACGCTAACTGCAGAACTCTGCACGCAACCCATCTCCACAGCAATCAAACGAGAGACTAGGCTCTCACACCACCTATAAACACCACCCTCGCCCTGAACACCTGAACACCTGAACACATGCAAACAATCACCCACAAACTACAACAGGCCCATCACTGCCACTACACCCGCATCACCAGACGTCACCATCTCAAAAAAATCGCATACACCACACATCAAATGTGCGCTCATCAATGCACGCTCCCTCTCACCCCATGCAACTGAGATTCATGACCTTATAACCGACAACA
This sequence comes from Ambystoma mexicanum, assembly GCF_040938575.1. Taxonomy (NCBI): domain Eukaryota; kingdom Metazoa; phylum Chordata; class Amphibia; order Caudata; family Ambystomatidae; genus Ambystoma; species Ambystoma mexicanum. The sequence goes on from NC_090926.1 coordinate 591,481,082, forward strand.
ACATTGACCTACTAGCCATAACACAAACCTGGCTCCATGAAGTATCAGGCCCTGCTGTCGCACTTGCGCTACCACCAGTCTTCACCATCCTTAGACAAGATAGACTAGCCCAAGTGGGAGGCGGAGTAGCCCTCATCCACAAAGAAAGCTTCCACCTTCGACTCATTAGTCACCCATGTATCAGCAACTCTGACCTCCTATCTGGTAAACTCACACTGTCACCCAACAGCACCATCAACATAATATACCGACCCCCTGACCTCCCCATAGACTCCCAGGAACACCTCACCCACCTACTCAGTAATAACATTAAAAGCTTCACCAAGACCCTCCTGTTAGGAGACCTCAAATTAGGATTTAATGATGAAGACAAAAACGCTGTTACCTTCTCCAAGGAACTCAACGACTTAGGATTCACCCAAAAAGTACTAAACCCCACTCACTCCAAAGGCTGCATCCTAGATTGGATAGCAGACCAGAACTGCCTCTCCACCATCACCTCCAATACCATCCTGCCATGGACCGATCATAACTATCGAATTCACTATCCCTATCACTAAAAACGCCAAAACTCTCATCCCTGCTACTGCAGCACAATTGGGAAGCTCCAAAAAACTCAGCAGACAACCTGCGCCCTTACCTCAACATCCCTGAACTAGCTCCCCCCATTCGCCAACGACCCGAACACCCTAGCAAACATAAAGATCACCAAAGCGATAAATGAGATGGCACCTCTCGAATCCAAAAAGATAAGAAATCGCTACACACCAACTCCTGGTTCACTGAAGAACTTCAGTCACTGCGCACATGCAAAAGAGTAGCACTGAAAAATTGGCAAACCAACCCTAGTGTCACCACTAAAAACGAGTTCAACCTCATCTGCCACAAATACAAAGCAGCCATCACCTCAGTCAAAGTTAATGCCTTCAACACACACGCATCTCCAATGCGTAATCGCACTCCAGAGAGATCTTCTCCATATTCAATGAGCTCATCTACCCCGATGAAATAGTCAAAGATGAAGCTTGGTGTGCAAGCATCCAATCGGCCATGCTACACAAAATTGACCTCCTCAAAAAGAAAATTAAGGACCATTGCAAAGCCCTACCCCCACAGACGGGTACAAAACCAACCAACCCAACTCATGACTCCACCAACTCTACCAAACCGGAGTTCTCCTTCAGGGACATCACTGAACAAGAAGTTCTAAACCTCCTCAAACCCTCTCCCTGCAAAGGGGACATATGCCCACCCAAGCTCATTAAAGACTGTGCAGACCGCATTGCTCTTCACGGCCTTCATCAATGCGTGTTTAAAATCGGGCATCATGCCAGCCAGCCTCAGAGGCCTGAGTCCGCCCACTACTAAAAAAAAACGACTTTAGACCCTCTACAACCTAATAACTACAGACCAATAACCACGGTGCCTTTCCTCCAGAAAATACTGGACAATGCTGCCCACTGCCAAATCCAACACTTCCTGGAAACCCTCTCCATCCTATGGACTAGGCAATCTAGATTCCGGAAAGGACACGGCACTGAAACCGCTCTGGTAGACCTTAAGAACCAGATCACACAAAGGAAAGCCAGCCTTGCTGCTCCTCCTAGATCTCAGCCGCCTTCGATCTGGTTGACCACAAGACTCATCACACCTCACACACTCAGCCAACTTTTCCAAAGAAGCAGCTCTCTGGGTCACCACCCTACTCGAAGGAAGAGCTATGAAAGTCTTCTCGGATATAGCTAACACCACACCTACCACAATCCACTGCGGAGTACCGCAGGGATCTTGCACAGCACCCACTTTATCACGATCAACAGGGACTGTACCGAAGTTCTTCAAATCAGCTTACATCAAGCCACTCTTAAACACAAGTGGTGCCGTAGATGACCTCCAACTACAGGTCGATCTCTAACATCCTCTACCCAGCATAACTTCTAGAAACCTACGTATATAAACTAACCCAAGCACACATAGGAAAACGCCACCTGCTGGACCAAGCTCAAATCGGTTTCAGACCAGTGAGAGGAACGGAAACCACGCTATCCATCTGGGACGACCTCAAAACTAACGCAGACTCGAACACTACCTCAGCCCTTATTCTGCTCGACCTCTCTGCAGCCTTTGACATAGTTAGCCACGGCACCCTGACCAAAAGACTAGAAAACATAGGCATAACAGACGCAGCACTACGCTGGACCAAATCATTCCTAGCAAACAGAACAGAAACCGTATGGATAAAACCTTTCAAATCCACCCCACTAGTCAACATTTGTGGAGTACCACAAGGATCCTCACTATCTCCACTATATTTCAACTTCTACCAGACTTTGGTCATCAGACTTCAAAAAATACAACATTACATGTTACAACTACGCAGATGACACTCAAATCATCTACAAAATCAAAGGCACCGATGCCGACCATTCAACCCTAACCGACTGTCTAAAAAAAGTATTTGACTGGATGGATGCCAACAACCTGAAAATCAACCCCGGTAAGACAGAAATTATGATCGTAACCAAAGACCAAGAGAACGAAACCACCATCACATGGCCTACGGAAATGGGAAAAGCACCAACACCATTGAAGGTAGTAAAAAATCTGGGAGTCCTAATGGACAAAAACCTAACCCTGGAGCCACAAATAAATGCAACAGTGAAGAAATGCTTTTTCCTCCTCCGGGCGGCAAGAAGAATTCTACCTTTCCTCTCCTTCGCGCACCAAACACTATTGTCGCCCTAATCATGTCTAAAATAGACTATGCAAACAGCCTCTACCTCGGAATACCAGAATACCTCCTGAAGAAACTGCATCGGTTCCAAAATGCAGCAGCAAGACTACTCAAACTATCCAGAAGAGAACACATCACTCCAGCCCTAAAAACACTACACTGGCTCCCAGTAAAACATCACATCACCTTCAAAACAATGTGCATAACGCACAGGGCAATCAGCCGACAAGGAGCAGAACTCCTACAAAAGATAATAAGTCTACAAACCAATGAGATCCCTCCGATCGAGCAACAAAGTCCGCCTGGAACTCAAACCATACCTTAAAAAACTTGGAGGCACCTCCTTCAACCACTTAGCCGCAAAAACCTGGAACAACATCCCAAAGGAAATAAGAAACACTGAAGATCACCTAAAATTCAGGAAATCACTAAAAACCTAGCTCTACAGCACCACAGACTAAACCTGGAAACCGAAACTGGAAAAAAAGGATAACTAAACCGAAAAGACACGGACATCCCTGACCCGGGAGAGTAAGGCCCACGGCAGATGGACGGGTGACACCGGATAGACAGGAACACAGGCACACACTGAGTCAACTAACCCAGACAATGATATGATATGATAGGTTATTTATAACGCGCTTAATACCCAGAGTTTTCTAAGCGCGGACTCAGGGATCGAACCCGTGTTGCTCCGTGTCGTCTCGTTTCCAAGGCAAGCACGTTGCCACTGAGCTATACTTCCGAGACAATCCCACCAGCACTTCTCTCGCCCCTCAATCTAAGCACCGCCAGGTACCACATTGGTGTGGAATTATCGAGATATTGGCAAGCACCCCACTACCTGAGAGGTTGTCATTGGCAGGTGCACTGGCCACAGGAGTATGAATGGAGGTTAAGGGGAGCTATCAGAGAGCATGTTAGAGGCGGGGACTAGAGGAGTATGGAACCTGTATGCCAGTCAGACCCAGATCATAACAGAGCCGCAACAGGGGAGACTACGCAAGCCGAGCGCTTCAATTCAGGATAGAGACGCAAATTAACCAACCCTACTAACAATTTCCCTTTCTGCATACACCTCTCAAACTCCAAACCAAACACAACCAAAACCTACAGCTCAACAAACCGCACAAACTTCACTACATTGCAACAACAAAACAAAAACACACATAGCCTTGCACAACAGTACACGACGACTACCGGCTGCAAACACCCCAGGCCCAGCCAACGGACCCACCGGGCTGAGGCCGCCAACAGCACATCACTGTTCTCTTGCACTTTTCCTGCTTCCTCCCACTAACTCAACCTCCCCTCTTTCAGAGCCGCCAGAGCGACAAAGGGACCACTCCGGTGGTGGTGATGCGCGGTACAAATGTCCTATACAACCTGTATACGAAGCCCCTCTTCATCAAGCTTGACACATTTGGTATTGCGTATACAAACTACTCTGATGACACAAGTACTTCTACCCCTCTCAGGATCATACTACGACGCCAAAGCACTTCACACAATCTACTCCACTATCCAGGCCTGGATGGCGGTAAATGGACTTTGCCTCAATGCGGACAAGACAGATTCTGATACTAGGCCAAAAAAACACCTTAGCTAAGCTTGACAAACTGTATGCCAATTTCACCATTGACAATTCCACCATCCCTGTCTCTACAGCAGTCAAGACGCTGGGAGTGTACCTAGACTCTTCACTAACCATGACCAGGCAGGTCAGCGCTATCACCTCTGCCTCTGCACATACCACCAAACTAAAACGCCATAAAACCATACCTATCCAAACCCAACTACCTATCAATAGCTAGAGCAACCATTGGAGCACAAACTAGACTATTGCAATGCCCTTCTGGCAGGCACATCCGCTAAAAACCTCAACAGGCTTCAGGTCACACAGAAAAACGCCCTCTGTGCTGCCTTAAGCATCCAAAAAAGGGAACACATCTCCCAGGTTGGACAGTCAGCTCACTGGCTCCCGGTCAAAGATCGAATCGCATTCAAAATCCTCAACCTCATACATAAATGTCTCACCCTCTCCGCACCCTCATACCGATCTGAGACTATTTCTAAATCGTAATCTACATGTCCCACCAGGACACAATACACAAACCAACTCCACATCCCACGTATCAATAGAGCCAGTGCCGGTGGCTTAGGCTTCCCCTATATTGCGGCTAAAGCCTGGAACGCATTACCTACAGACATCAGAGCAGAAATGTCATTCCCTGCATTTCGTAGGAAACTCAAGATCTCACTCCTTGTGCAGTAAAAATGTAACCACCTCTGTAAATATGTAAATATCACACTGCCTGTAACTTTCTTGTATGATCATGTATTTGTAACCAAGCCATGTATGTAACAAACGCCACAATGCCCTAGGGCTGCTGTGCGCTTTACAAATCCAAATAAATGAATAAATGAACAAGGCATTATTGGACCTGAAGTTTCTGGGTATAGATTCTCCAACAATAAAGATATCATTTAATCTACTGAACATTTACTTTCCCTCTGCACAGCGCTAAATGAAAAAGCTGCCATCAGTGGTGTAACGAACACATTTGGCATAGATGTGTAAGTGGGAGAGACATCCCAGACGCAATAGCGGTAGCAGACTTTTTCAATTCTCCAACTAAAAATGGATATATAAATATAGGGTGTAGTTTAATCTATTCAGTAGTTTATTCTACATACAACGGAACCTAATATTGAGGGAAACCTTACGTGTGTGAGAGCACAGCGTCGTCCACAGTTCATTTGAAATCACAATCAATTTCATCCGCCCACTTCTTTCATGCTTTAGGAGGCTGATTGGGGACTTTTGCTATGAGCATCTTGTTTGCTACGAGCATCTTGTAAAGAGAAGAGACCACCCCTCGGGCACCGTGTGAATTCGCTATGTAATGAACTTCGGGTGTATCAGGGGGTTCGTCCCAGTAGCCCGACCACATGGCACGGACAAAAGCACGAAGTCTAAAGTATTTTATCATTTCAAGTGCCGACGCTGAATGTCCCGAGCGCCAGGTTTGCAGAGTAAGGAATTCTCCCTTAGGAAACTGGTGCCCTCCACTTGATATCCCCGCGCCTGCCAATGCTGAGAAAGGAGCCTATGTGTAGGTTTGAGACCAGGAAATCTCGAGATAGCAACCAGCTCGCCGCCTCCTTCATTTTACTTCCAAGAAGCAAGTGAGTGCAGCCGTCCCCATTGCGGCCCCATCTGCCCACTTTAAAATTTTAAAAAGTGCCCCAGGCCTTGTGCGCCTCTGTAGCCCCCGGTGACCATTTCCTGGTCTCCCCTCTCCCTCCCGCCTCCCAACCCACCCATCGCTTCCCATTGGTTAATATTATCCCGTTGTTTCGGGTCTAGCAACCCACTCGCCGCCACCTACCTTCCTCCCGATTCCACCCCCACCCTGCGATTGGTGCTATTGACTGTCTTAACCGACCTTCCCTGGGCAGCCCTCTGCCCGGCAGCCCCTGTGGCTGGGCCTCAAGGCAAAGGGCGGCTCCTACAGAGCCTGCTCCAAGATGTGTCTGCAGGTGTCCGCATGGGAAGCCAGAAGCTAACCGACACCAACAAAAACTGTAAGTGTGGCAATGGTGGGGTGCAGAGCAATTATTCTACACCAGAAAACCCCTGCCACTTTACCTTACCATCCCATAAAATAAACTGCCATAGACTTAGCCCATGCATACCTAGAAAGCTGTGTGACCACCAGCCGGATATCAACCATGACAGGGTTTGAAATGTTGCCTTGCACTGCATCCTAACATACTAGTCAATGTTAACAAGGGTCACACCTGGAGGGAATTGGGGACGCTGGCCTGCGCTGTATCTGGACAGAATTGTGAATGCTAGCAGGTGCCACACTTAGACGGATTTCCTAACTTCGCCCGGCATCATATCTAGATAATATTGTGAAGGTTAGCGAGTTCCACACCTAGATGGAACTATGAAGATTATCAAGCACAACACTTAAAAGGAAATAAGAATGTGGGCATGTCCCACACTTGGATGGAATTGTGAACATTGGCCTGTGCAGTATCTGGATAATATTGTGAAGATTGGTGAGTGCCACACACAGACTGAATTGAGTAGGTCAGCGGGTGCTACACTTAGACAGAACTGTGAAAGCTGGCATGTTAAATGTCACATAAACAACTAACCTATATAAACTCAAACTCTCTGCACACTTAAAAAAAAACTCACACTACCATCTCTCTCGCACAACAAGCTGCACACACTTCACCACACTGCAACACCACAAGTCGCACCAACAGCACACGCTGACTGACACCGATCCAATACTCGCACCAAAGCTCAGCACCCGGTATCTACCGAGTTGAAGCTGCCAACAGTACACCACTCCTCTCACTATCCTACTCCCTCTTCACCTTACTAACCCACCCCACCTTCTCATTTGCAGATCCTCCGGAGCACCTGGGGACCAATTCCGTTGGTGACGGTGCGCTATACAAGTACCCTTACATAAGTACAAGTAACACAACATGCAGTAGTGTGGCCGCAGTGGGGTCGAATGGCTAGTCATCCTTATAGGTATTATGCAGGATTAACGTCTTGGTGTTCAATTTGACCGCAGCAAGTCTCTCCAGTTTGACATGGGGAGGAGTGGTTGAGTCGGATAACCAATATGTGGCATATTGGGCTTGAGCGGCGATCCAAATCAATTTCAGGTTGGGGCCTGTGAAGTCCCCCCCTCTCATATGGTAGTCATGTACCCATTTTTTGCGAACCTCCCCGGCATACCATAGGAATTGTGCACATGCTTTGTGTATTTCGTCGAATAATTTATTTCTGGGCCAGACCGGTACGTTCGCAAAAATATAGGTGAGTTTGGGAACCAGTATAATTTTCACCAAAGACAATATCCCAGCCCATGTGAGCGGGAGGGCGCGCCATCTCTTTTTTTTAATGTCTACATAACGTGCAGCAGTAGTGTAATTATCAGTTAGCAAAGTAGATTTGGATTGAGTCCTGTACCCCTAGATTTCGGATTACCCCCGGCGACCACCGGCGGGAGTATTCGCATGTGGGCTGTTGGGTTGTTCTGGTGAGCGGGAATATCTGTAATTTGGTGTAGTTGATTGTGAACCCAGAGAAATTGCCTATCCAGATCACGTCCCTTAGTCATGGGGTCCAGATTTGTGGACGGGTCCTTGACCTATAGCAAGACGTCCGCATATAACTAGATTATCTCAGGGCTATCTTTCAGGCGTATTCCCTTTCTGGCGTGCCACACTCTGATAAAGTCCGCCATAGGTTTGATGACCAGCGCGAAAAGGATGGGGGAGAATGGGCAACTCCGTCTGGTGCCCCTATGCAGTGCGAAGGATGCAGAGGTTTGGGAGTTCACCAGGACTCTCGCTGTGGGGAGTGTGTACAGCAGTTTAATATGCATTATCATGTTGGGCCCACGCCCATTCTCTTCAGAACTTCCCACATGTACTGCCATGAGACCATATCAAAGGCCTTTTGGGCATCCAACGTAACCGCCACTGCCTCTGCACTCTGGTCAATTCTGGACAGTACGTTAAAAAGTCTCCTGATGTTGAGAGCAGTGGATCGCCCAGGGACGAATCCACCCTGATGCTCTTGGACTAGATGGGGCATTATTGGGAGGAATCTGTTTGCTATTTTTTTAGTGAAAATTTTGTCTAAATTCATGAGCGACAGATGTCTGTTGGATCTGCATTCATCGCTAGGTTTGCTGGATTTCAGAAGTACGGTTGTGGTTGCTTCGTGTAGGGTAGGAGGGAAAATAGACTTGCGTAGCGACTCAGTCCAAACCTCCAGCAGTTTAGCTACAAGGAGTGCTACATGCTCCTGGTAAAATTCTGAGGTGAGACTGTCCTGCCAGGGGGCCTTGCCCTTTGGAAGCCTGGTTATGGCCTTGACAATTTCGTCGAGCGTGATCGGGCTATCAAGTTAATTTCTAGTCGAGTGGGCAATGCAAGTCAGGGATATGGTCCATTAGCTCACGTATGTCCTTTGCACAGTGTGATATGTACAGGTCAGTGTAGAACTTGGAGAATACTTCAAGTATTTGCTGGTCCACCTAGTGCAAGGTACCATGGGCGTCCTTGATGCACTCAATTTGGGACCGACCACCCTCCTAACGGACCAATCCTGTCCTACCCGGCTTTTCGCATTCTCCATATTTCCTTGCTGCCCGAGGGTGTATTGTATTTCTCGCAGGGCATGTGACTCAAACGTCTCCAATTCATCCCTGATCTGTGCCAATTTACTAGGGGTGGCTGTCGCACAGTCTTGCTCCAGAGCGTACAGTCCAGCCTCAGACCGATTAGTCGTTCCTTATTGCTTTCAGTAGCCCACAGGCCCTTGAAATGGACACGCCTCTTATGTACACGTCAAAGGCCTCCCAGCGCACCCTAATGTCGTGTCCTGTTGTGAATTGCATTCAAAGAACGTCTCTATCAGACTGGATCTCGGCTTTGTATACTATATCCATTAGGGCCTCTGACTTAAAACGCCAGGCAGAGCGGTAGGGCGGGGAGGAACCCAACACCAGGGACAATGTCACCGGGCATGGTCCGATAGTGGGAGTGCGAGTATCTTAGCATATTCGACTTTGCCGGTTAGATCCCCAGATGTCAGGAACAGGTTGAGATGAGCCATCGTGAACCGATGAGTAATATGTACATCTCCACCTGCTCTGGCCTCTCCGCCTGACGAAACTGGCTCCTTCCATGCCGTGATCGCCAGGGCATCCGAGCTCTTACAGCTCTGCCCCGAAGAACAGAAGGACGGTTTCCTCTATCAATGGCGTGAGGCCAAGGGGAAGACGGTCCTCTTGGGGCTGTTATTTAACGACCTCTGGGAAGAGGGGCTGACGCTCCTGAAGAACCCGTCCACGACCCCTGCTAAGAGAGACCAGTACGAGAAGAAGCATCGGGTCCCGGATTCCACCCCCATGTGCCTTAGGGCGCAGCCGACCCCTGGATTCGTTCGGCTCAGCGAGGGCGACGGCTTCAACTTGGACCTCCCCACCGGACGGCGAAGGGAAGAAATTGGACGCTATGGGACGACGGGTCATCTCGTCAGCGGCGACGATTAAAGCCGCTGACGAGATGACCCGTGGCCCACTACGACGGGGAGCTGTGCTTTAAGATAGCTCCTCTGCTGGACTTCCTCCTGGGGGACGAGGGCTGAGGCCCTGGAGATCCTGCAGGAAGGCGAGGTGGCGTCGGACCATGCCATAACGGTGGCCACGGACATTGCTGACACCGGCTTCTGCCAGATGGGCAACAGTGTTTGCCTTCGCCGGCGTGGTTGGCTCGGACGTGCAAACCAGAGTTTTGGACATGCCTAGGCCGACACGGAGACAGCGCGGGCCTTGGGAGTTTTGCATCAACAGCGGCTGCTCTTTCGGTACTCCGGAAGCAAGGTGCCTCACAAGGATTTGGCGGCGGCTCCTCAACGTACCGCCAGGTGGCCCGCTCCTTGTCGCAGGAGGCCTACAGAGGACGCGTCCAGTCAGGAGGATCTCGTCGTAAAGGAGGCCAAGGCCGCAAGGCTGCTACCAAGCAGGACTGAACCGGCCGTAGCTTCGGGCCCCCACCTAAGCACCCCTGTGGGAGGCTGGCTGGCGAAGTTCGTCAGCGTTTGGGAGTCCATCTCCACCGACCGATGGGTGCTGGATGCCCTGGCCCGCAGGCACTCTAGAGTTTCTAAAGAAGTGCCCTCGCATTCCACTCGTGACTAGGAAGGAAAAGCACGTCCCTCAACTGCTGCTGGAAGTAAGGGCGATGCTGAAGAAAGCCATCTAACTCGTCCCAAAGAGGCTCAGGGGCGCGAGTGTACTCGCGATACTTCTTAAGAAAGACCAGCGGCTGGCGACCCATCCTAGACCTTCGTCGTTTAAACAAGTACATCAAGCCCCAGAAGTTCCGGATGGTCACTATCCAGCACGTGCTGGGGCAGCTGGAGGAGGGCCACTTGCTATCGTCGCTGGACTTTTGGAGGATGCCTACTTCCACATCCCCATTCTTAAAGGACATCCAAAGTTTCTCTGATTCGTAGTCCAAGGACTGCACTACCAGTTCAAGGCCCTCCCCTTCAGATAGAAATCGGCACCCAGGGTATTCACCAAGTGCCTAGCACCAGTGGCGGTGCGGCTGCGCCTGCAGGGGATCCAAGTCTACTCCTACCTGGACCTACCTGGACGATTGGCTCATCCGAGCAAGGACAAGAGAACTTCCCGCCAAGCACACAGCGAAGACCGTCCAGCTGATCACGGATCTGGGATTTTCCATCAACTTCGCGAAATCCCACTTGGTTCAGCCGCAAGTCGCACTGTTCTGCGAGCCAGGCTCGACAGTGGCACGGTTGGCCTCACCATCGGGGGAAAGGACAGCCATCCTGGGCAAGGTGCAACAGCTGTCGACCATGGACGTGGCCAGGGTGAGATCCATCAAGTCCCTTCTCGGCATGATGTCGTGTATCTACCTCGTGCACCTGTGCAAGCTGCCGATGCGTCCACTGCTGGATGTTGGATGCAAACGGCGGTTGGATGCAAAAGGCCGGCAGCTTCGAAGACAGGATCTCGCTCAACGAGACCTTTCGTCAAGCGAACCGATGGTGGGGCACCCCCGTGCATCTCACGGCAGGTATGGACTTCCGGACCCCAACACATCAGGAGACGGTGACGATGTCCTGGAGCTCTGAGCCGTGTTCTGGGCCCTCGGGTCGTTCCTTCTGTCACTCAAGGGCAAGGTGGTAAGGATCTTCACCGACAACACCACCACGATGTTCTACATCCGGAAGCAGGGAGGCACCAGATCCCCAGCCCTATCCAAGGAGACTCAGGATCTGTGGCACTGGGCCGTGACCCAAGGGATGTTTCTGGTACCCTGCCACCTAGCAGGAATAAAGAACACCATCACCGACTCACTCAGCAGGGAGCTACGCTCGTGCCACGAGTGGTGGCTGCAACAGGATCACGTGAATCTGCTATTCCAACGATGGGGCAGTCTCCAGATCTACTTATTCGCGATGGCGACGAACACCAAGTGCCGGAGGTTCGCCAGCAGGTTTCGCCAGCCGGGGAGCATGGGCGATGCCTTTTCATTCCCCTGGGACGGCCTGTTCTTCTATGCGTTCCCACCGTTGCTGCTGCGACTCATCAACCAACTCAGACGGTCCCGGTGCAGGATGATCCTTGTCGCACCGGCGTGGCCGAGACAGATCTGGTTCACGGACCTTCTGAACATGTCCGCGTCAAGTCAAACTGCCGACGGACGCGGACCTCCCCTCCAGAGAAGGAGGCGCCATCCTCCACCACAACTCGGGGTCGCTGCCCTTGCAGGCCTGGCTCCTGCAGCACTAGAGTTTGGAGGGTACGATATCCCGGCGGATGCAAGGAGGTGCTTGCAAAGGCCAGGGCGTCCTCAACTCTCAAGTGCTATGGACACAAATGGAAGAGGTTTTCTGTCTGGTGCCGGGCACAGAAGATAAATCCTCCATCAAGATCCATCTGGCGGCTATCTCCCGCTACACCAGAACACCGGGGCGCTCATTCCTGTGGTCCCATCACCTGGTGAAGGAGGTCATGAAGGGACTGTTCCGATTGTTCCCGCCGGTGAAGGCTCCGGCCCCGGCGTGAGAACTCAACGTGGTGCTGATCAGGCACATAGGCCCGTCATTCGAGCCTCTGCATTCGACACCGTTGAAGTTCCTGTCGTGGAAAACAGCGTTTTTTGTGGCCATCACCTCCGCACGAGTGGGAGATCTCCAGGCCCCCATACCTGACTTTCCACAAGACGAGGGTGGTGCTGAGGACGCACCCCTCCTTCATGCCTCCTGGAGGAGGTGTGCGTCCTCAGGTGCTGTCTGACTTCCATCTCAATTAGCCCTTGGTGTTAGCGGTTTTCTTCCCGTCGCCGGCCGAGAGGACTTTGCACTCGCTGGATGTAGCTAGAGCGTTGAAGCGCTGAAGTTCTACGTGGACAGCACAAAGTGTTTTCAGAAAACATCACAGCTGTTTGTGAACTTTGGACCTGTGAACCAAGGGAAGGCCATCTCAAAGGCCTCCATTTTCAAATGGCTCTCCGGCTGCACCATGCACTGTCACCGGTTGGCAAACCGACCGTTGCCCAGCCGTCCGAGAGCCCATTCGACCAGAGCGATTGCTGCTACCACGGTGTTCCTATCTGGTGTGCCCCTGCTGGACATCTGCAGGGCTGCTACGTGGAGGTCGACGCACACCTTCACGAGATTCTACTGCGTCGACCGGGATTCCAAGGAGGAGTCCAGAGTTGGCCAGGCTGCGCAACCTGTTCGCCTGAAGGTGTGCCTGGTGAGGAGGTAAGAGATGCTTAATGTTGAGCCTTGCCACCTCCCATGGTTGTGCATGTGTGTACTGCTATGTATTCTTGTTTCTGATGTTTGTTAATCTGCTTAGAATCACATGCTGTGCATAGGTCCGACATCCAGTGGTCACTGCGGAGTATTGCATTTTGTTTTTCGTAGTCGAAAAGGGACGTCGACAAGGCGTGTCTGAAATACTATCCCTATAGTGACGTGCGTTGTACCCACAATCCCTCACGCGTCGAGGTCCCACAGATTGTTTTTTTCTGCCCAGCTACTGGTCGCCTTTACGCGGAGCTCCTCGAGAGACATTGCAGATTACTTCTCCTCGACCTTTGGTCGTTTTCCTAATTAATATATAACACATCGATCCCTCCCTCGACGCAGTTGTGAAGCTGTCTCCACCGAGCAAGATCTTCGACGGAGGGGACGAGCGGAGGCGATCCTTCAGCGTTGCCGAACACGTGGCCTGGCCTTGCAGGCCAAATACAGTAACGAGAGTGGGGTCGTGGGACATCTCTGGTTTTCTGAGAATGCCTTTCCTTTTCCCCTTCCTTTCCCTTGGGGTCGTTATCACGATTTATTGCCTCGGCTATGGAGAGGACACCCTTTAGGTTTTGTCCGCTTTGCAAGGGCGAGTTTACTTGGAAGGACAAGCATTCACGGTGTAACCGCTGCTTGCCCCTCGATCACAAAGAGGAGGGTTGCACGGCTTGTCGGCTTCTGAAGCCAAAGACTCTAAAAGACCGTAGGGTCAAGAGGTGGGCGGCCTACGCTATGTCGAAGGCCGATTCTTCACCCGCCGCTGCTACCACCGACAGTGACGAGGAACGTGATAACACGACCTCCGCTACGGAAGTCGTAGACCCCTCTAAAGAGCGCTCACGCTCTTCGTCTGTCCCAAGCCCCGACGGGCTCGGCTCACGCCCTGCTTATGGGGATGAACACCCCGGCGACACTGACGCACACGATACCACACATAAGCACACAACCCATGGCTCTTCTTCATCGAAGACGAAGAAAGCATCAGCGCCCAAGGAGAACCAGGTTGCACCGGCGGCCTCCTCGGACCGTTCAGGTTCGAAGCCCCTCTCGCAACCGCAGCCGCGACCAGCGACTGGGCTTTCGGCAAATAAGGGCGCCGCCCCAAAACCATCGGCCGGCACGCACCAGCAGAGAGCGCACGCCGCCGTAGAACGATCGACACCCGTAACGTCGAAACCACAGCCCAAAGCTGACAAACGAGTCGCAGAGAGCTTGGCGAGGATCGTTGTAGCCGATGCCCAGAAGCGTACGCCGAAAGACACGTCGAGCGCTACACAAAGGTCGAAAGGCACGCCGAAAAAGCCCGAAGAAAGACCGGGACTACCCCCTTCAGTCGGGGGGACCCCCAGCACACCAGAAGGCTTTTCGGAAGGCGACGGGACACTTTCCTCGACGTTATGGGAGAGGTCGAGCCGTTTTCAGCTAGATGACACTAATTTTCCCCCGCTAGACCGCTCAGGGGTACCCCATGAAACCATGGAAAGGCTCCATCTCTGCATGGAGAGAATGGAGAGGTTTATGAAGACCCAGAACCCTCCTACTCCCAAGAGAACAAGAGAAGGGCCTCAGGAGGACCCCATGGCCAAATTCCCGAGACTATTCAATCCCCAGCAGGACAGAGCCTCAGATTTCCATAATGTGTATGACCTCACTGGTGAGGAACAATACTTGGAGGAGGATGAATTTGTGGACGATTAAGAGGGACAGAACCAGAAGGAAGGTCTGGAAGACAGCCCAGACATGGTAGGAGAAGGCTTCGGAGAAAATCCAGAAGAAAGACCTTCTCAATCCCCAATCAGTATATTCGGACACTGATGTCCTGAACCTTAATCCTCCTGACAATTCACCTGTTAGAAACACGTCTCCCATTGACGATCAGCCCACATTCAATGCCCTGTTGCGCAGAGCAGCAGCACATTTAGAACTGGACACTGGGGAGATCGCTCCTGAAATAGACTTTGTGGAAAGAGTAATTAAGGAGAAACCCTCGGTCAGCCAGACCATTCCCCTCCTCGCTTCAGTGAAGAAAAGAATCATCCCTTCGCTATCCACACCCGCACTAATCAGAGGAGTTAATCCAAGAATTGAAAAACTTTTCACTCCTTCACCCTCAGACCCGCTGTACATCAGGGGACATTCCATTCCGGATTCCCTTGTAGTAACTAATACAAGGAAGAGGGCAGGGGTGCCGCTGTCCACCAGCGAGGCACCACCTGACGAGGAGGGCAAGAGGTTATATGCCCTTGCAAAGAGAGTCACATCCTCGGCTGCCTTTTCAGCAAGAATTGCGAACAATTCTTTGCTAGCTAGCTACGCAGACGCGCAGTGGGCCAAACTGCGCAAAGACGCCGAAGAAGCGCCGGAACCTCTACGTACACACCTGCTATCAACTATTGGCGAAGGAACCCAGGTCAACCAGAGTATTGTAAAGAACTCTCTGGATGCTGCAGAGACAGCGGGACGTTCCCTGGTTCAGGGAATACTCCTAAAACGCCATGTATGGCTGCGCAACTCAGGGTTCAAACCGGAGACACAGGCGTCTTTAATAAATAAAGCTGTTGAAGACTCAAACCTCTTCGGGAAAGCGGTGGATGAGGCTCTGGAGATGGCTAAAAAAGAGTTTGATACAATCAAAACTCTTGACCAGATCTCTAAGCCCACTACCAGACTCGGCTATGGCAACAAACGCTTTTTTCGTGGCCAACGCCAACAGCAGAATCAGCAGCAACACTACCCTGCCACCAATTATCAGACCAATAGTGGGCAGTACAGCCAAAGAGGCCAGCGCCGTGGCAAAGGGAGAGGTCGGGGGTCCACCCCCAGAGGCTCCCAAGCCCCCAATAACACCAAGTGACGCGAAGATTCGCCTCCCCTCCCATGCAACACCGGTCGGGGGCCGGATAACATCCTTTCTTCCAGCATGGGAGGGAATAACGTCAGACCGCTGGGTACTTTCCACCGTAGCCCACGGATACTGCATCGAATTCAACGGTTCCCCAACATACAGACCCCCGAGGGGACGACGCATGACACCGGAACACCTTGCCATCCTTCTCCAAGAAGTACAACTGCTGGAAAAAGGAGCCATAGAGGTCGTGCCTCTATCTCAGGTAACGGAAGGTATTTATTCAGTGTACTTCCTTGTACCCAAAAAGGATCTAACCATGCGCCCTGTATTAGATCTGCGCCCAGCGAACAAGTTTATCAAACCCCAGAAGTTTCATATGGTGACCTTACAGGAAGTGATCCCACTGCTATCACAGGGAGATTACATGACAACATTGGACATGAAAGATGCATACTTTCATATTTTAATGTTGCCAGCGCACAGAAGATACCTCAGGTTCATGATAGAGGGCAAACACTACCAGTTCAGAGTGCTACCCTTCGGCATAGCATCGGCACCAAGGGTATTCACGAAGGTACTGGCAGCGGCCCACCTACGCAGGTTGTCCATCCCAGTTTACCCTTACCTCGACGACTGGCTCATAACAGGGGATTCTTACGAAACATGCTTCTCCAATACCCAAAAGACTGTAGACCTTTTGTTCCAGTTGGGCTTCTCCATCAACGAAAAGAAGTCCAGCCTAGACCCCAGCCAAATCAAACAATTCCTAGGGGCTCTAATTCAAACAAAGGACGGCCTCGTCTTCCCCTCCGAGAGGGTCCAAAACATGCTGTTTCAGATCCCTCAATATGTGACCGGTCGAGAGGTGACGGTACGCAAAACAATGCACTTGCTAGGCATGATGGCGGCGTGTATTTATTTGGTACCTCACGCGCGCCTGCGCATGCGCCCTATGCAAGAGTGGCTCAACAGCCAGTGGTGTCAGGCCAGCAGACTATGGGACGATCTAGTGGTGGTCTCGCAGGCCTTGGCTCTCTCGCTACGGTGGTGGACAAAGGAAAACCTGGAAAGAGGGAAACCCTTTGCCACACCCGCGGCGGAAGCCACTCTAACCACAGACACATCCCTCACAGGATGGGGGGCTCACCTATCCCATCAGACTGCTCACGGAGTGTGGACTCCGAACGTAGCATCCAAACACATAAATCTACTGGAGCTACTAGCTGTGTTCAAGGCGCTAAAAGCTTTTCAGGAACACCTACAAGGCAAGACTGTGTTGGTCCTTACAGACAGCACCACAGCCATGTACTACATCAACAAGCGGGGGGGCACCCACTCTGCAGGACTGTCCAAACTGGCCCAAAATATATGGAAGTGGGCTCTCAAACAAAACATGTTCCTACTGTCACAACATGTACCAGGGGAACTCAATCTGCTGGCAGACAAACTCAGCAGAGATTTCCCCCTGCCCGAAGAGTATGAATGGCGACTGCACGAAGACATCGTCTTCGACGTCTTCACACAATGGGGATTCCCAGAAATAGACCTGTTCGCAACCCTGGAGAACTCACAATGCCAAAGTTACGCCTCCAGGTACCCCCAGAACCAATCCAAGGGGAACGGTCTGTCGATGCAATGGTCAGGGAAATTTGTTTACGCTTTTCCCCCCGACTCCCCTTCTCAACAAGGTGGTGCACAAGATGCACCAGGAACAAGTGACCATGATACTGGTGGCCCCAATGTGGGCCCGACAGCCATGGTTCGCTCACTTGATGGAGATGTCTCTATCTCCCCCAGTGAAACTCCCCTGCCCGTACAACATGCTGTCACAAGACAAGGGCAGGACTCTGCATCCATGCCCCCAGAACATGAACTTAGCAGCTTGGCTCTTGAGATCATAGAATTCGGACATCTACATCTCCCGCAGAGATGCATGGACATCCTCAGGGAAGCCAGAAAACCTAACACTCGCCACTGCTATTCTAGTAAGTGGAAGAGATTTGTCATCTGGTGCAGAGGAAAAAGCATCAACCCGATTGATTGCTCTCCCACACATATTGTTCTATACCCACTTATTGGATTCAGGTCTTGTGTTCAATTCCATTAAAGTCCACCTAGCGGCACTTTCTGCATACACCACTTCCCAACTCAAGGTGTCGTGGTGGAAGATCCCTGTTATAAAGGCCTTCATGGAGGGAGTAAAGAGAATACACCCCCCGATAGCTGACCCAACTCCCGGATGGGACTTTAACGTGGTACTTACTAGACTCATGGGCTCACCATTTGAACCCATGCACAAAGCATCTCTTAAACACCTCACTCTTAAGACTGCTTTTCTAATAGCTATCACCTCCATCAGGAGAGTAAGTGAACTACAGGCTCTTTCTGTTCTAGACCCCTTCGTTACAGTTCAGAGATAAGGTGGTTCTACGCACGCACCCAAGGTTTGCTCCGAAATTCATCTCGAAATTCCACGTAAACCAGTCTATAGAACTGCCAACCTTCTTTCAAAATCCTTCCAACTTGGGAGAAAAAACTCTGCACACACTAGATGTGCGCAGAGCGGTCATGTTCTACATGGAAAGAACCAGACCACTGAGGAAGACTAATCAGTTCTTCGTCTCGGTGGCAGCAGGAAGAGAAGGGGATGCAGTTTCAAAGTCCACTATTTCTAGATGGATTGTTCAATGCATCACTCTCTGCTATACTCTTGCTAAGAGAGAACTGCCCTTCAAGCCAAGAGCACACTCTACTCGAGGCACGGGGGCGTCCATAGCATTCATTGCAAATGTTCCCCTTGAGTCCATCTGCAAAGCGGCTACCTGGAGTTCTGTGCACACCTTTACAAAACACTACTGTCTATATGCACACTCGAGATCTGACTCCCAGGTGGGACAGGCAATATTAAGACATCTTTTCTCTACTGTTCCTTCTCATAACCCACCGCCAACTCCGGGTACTGCTCGCTAGTCTATGCACAGCATGTGATTCTAAGCAGATTAACAAACATCAGAAGACAATGCATTACTTACCGTAAAAGCATTTCTGATGGTTGTATCTGCTTAGATTCACATGCGCCCACCCTTCCTCCCCGCTCGGATGGAAGGAACATAGACTTCCGTTTATATCTCTTTTCTGTACTCACGTCTAGAAGGCTCCCTCAGGGCAGAAAAATACAAACAGAGGGACCTCGACGCGTGAGGGATTGTGGGTACAACGCACGTCACTATAGGGATAGTATTTCAGACATGCCTTGTCGACCTCCCTTTTCGACTACGAAAAACAAAATGCAATACTCCGCAGTGACCATTGGATGTCGGACCTATGCACAGCATGTGAATCTAAGCAGATACCGTAAAAGCATTTCTGATGGTTGTAAGTAATGCATTGTCATTCATGAGCATGTGAATCCATGCCAGACCCCATGCTGGTGAAGGAACAAGTTATTTACCTGTAACTGTGAACCCTCCCTCCTACTCCTCTGCGGCTCTTCTCTAGGTCCTACTGCCACTTTACGTGCTACCAAATCCAAAGATGGCTGCCAGAGGAGAGGCTTAGGTAGAGGGCAGTCATTGGCTGGGGCAGTATGACCCAGAGACCAGTGATTGGTTATTAGGAGAAAGACAGTTCAGAAACTAAACTGAAACTGATGTTTTTCTTTAGAGGATTCCCAGCCTGACAACAGGGAATATTCATGAGCATGTGAATCAATGCCAGACCCATGCTGGAAAACAGTTTCAGGTAAGTAACTTGTTCGTTCCTGCCGATCTTGCTGTTCCTGGGCCTTATCATGGGGACAAGAGGGAAGGATGTCTGGGGACTCCTGCACTGCACAAAAAGCTAGCAACTTGCAATTCATCGATTCCGGTAGCTGTAGTAAAGCACACAAACTGGTGTGCCTCTCCCTGGTTATTCGATTTCCTGCAGCACTCTGAGGAAAATACAACCAACTCTGAGAATGGTATCCTGGTGGCTTATTGTCGCGTTGATTTGTCCGACCAACTTAAAGGGAGAAGTCGTTCTTGCAGGGCTTCTGTGTCGAGATGAACTTAGCGATTCAGACCTGCAGCAGGGCTTCACCGGGCAAACCAACGGTCCAAGAGCTGCAGCAGCCGTCCTCTTCAAGCTCGGTTCCTTCGTTCCAGTGGTGGTCTCTGCCTGCCAAGCCAAGAGACGCACCTTTTATTCAGTTCTCTCCTATTCTTTCCAGCCTAGCTGTCACTCACCCGGCAGGGTGGCTGTCCTTGCTTGACAGTCAGCCAGCCAATCACGCCAGAGTGCATTTGGGTCTCCTAGGAGACTAAGCACAGGGAGTTTCGGGCACCTCCGTCACGTCCTGCCCACCCCAAACACTTGGGCGCCAATGGGGGGGGGGTCTTCAGTCCTGAAGCCCGCCAAAGGCGAATGAATAAAGGAACCAAACCTGGTTCGGTGCGCAGACACTCTAGAAGGACCTGTCCAAAATGAAATGGCGAAAAAAGATCAGGACCTGTTTAAACAAAGGGGGCTCAGGCGCCATCTTGAAAAACATGGCTCCCGCCATTTAACGCTGCCGGTGTTCGCGGTCGGGAAAAATCATGGTAGTTCGTTTTAAAACCACTGCCACAAGCCATTTCCAGAGGAAAGGGTAGTATTTGACTGCTACATGAGTATCTAGACACGGAATATTAAGTAACCCCTCCAGCACTCTATTGTAAGATAGGGTGTGCTGGGTCTAGGAATTTAGAAAGACTAGTATTTATGCAGCACTTACTTGTACCATGGGACTGCATACACTGGCGTAGTGCCTGATGCAAAAGGCGGATGCAGCACAAACCCTGGGCAAGCGCGTCTGCACCTCCGTCTCAGAAGCAGTCACAAGTCTGTGATAGTGTTCTCCTGGCGGCAGTGTAGATGATCGTAGATAACCTCAATCTGTAAAAGTTATGAGTCCAGGATCAAAGGGATGTACTGGGATTCTGTCTATATCCGTGATGTAGGTAGTTCTGTTAGTTGTGTAAACGTTTGCCTTTGATGCTGGACTCATCACTCTTATTGATTGAGGAGATTATCTACGATCATCTACTTTGGCGCCAAGAGAACACCATCTAGATGGCGATTGCTCCAACATAAATCAAGATGTCATCCACGCGGGTTATAACGAAACATTAACTTAAGAAGATTATCGAATAGCTGTTGGATCTAAAGACTAAGCGCAGAGGGGATTTGTCCGAGAATATCCATACTCCTCCAACATTTTGTATTTAGGAGATTGCGTTGCTCACCCCATCCTTATGCGAGGCAACATAGTCGGCAGTTGAACTCTGTCCTGATGAAGGTCTGCAGAATTGAAGGTCAAGAGATGTGATGCCCCATTTAATATCAACCTAAACACGTGTCGACTCTTAAATCTTCTTAACAGATATAGAGGGATACACTTGTAAAATAGAATGGGACTAAATGTTTTATGTATTTTGCTTTGTATGATATGGTGACACATGACACTGTTTTTTGAACATATTAGCGAGTCCATGTGCATGAAGAGTGTGAATAAACATGAATGGGTTATTATTGATGTGCCTTTAGATAAGAATTTTTTGTTTTATTGACTTGTGATGAATTAAAATCATTATCTGTGAACTACTGAAACCTAAGACTGAATATATTGTCATCTTTCATCTATTGGTCCATCTTTTGTTGTAACAGTGTTAAGCCACAACCTATGGGGCGAAGCAATACCAAAGTCAATGGATGTAGAAGAGTGCCTTTAGGGAGCGAGGACGGCCAAAGTAATTTGGACAGTCTATGGGTCTGAACTTTTTGGAGAGGTCTTGCACAATGTTAGTTCAGAAAAATTCCCTGTAGGGCCACAAGCAGTTAAGCCTGTGTAAAATAAGTTGAAATCAACTCATGGTAGGTGCAAGCCTCAAGTGAGACAGCACGACTTAAGTGAAGAAGGTAAATGCTCCCCACTCCCAACAGTACCTCTGGTTAGAAGAAAAAGGTGGTCCAGCTGGATTGCCTCCTGCTACAGCCAGGCAGACCCTGGTTACTGAGCTTCAGTCGTGGGGACCGGAGGTGTAGGATGTCTGGAGGGCTCCTGCGGAAGTACTCGGGAAGGTAGTCTGCAGCTACGGGCTCTTTTCATTTCAACGGTACTTTGTGGTATCAGTGCTTGGTAAACACCAGTGATGCAGCATGCTGGAAATCGGTTGGACTTTCCTTTCTCCCTTGGTCCTGCACTCTGTTGAGGGGACTTCTGGATCGGGATTTCCTGCGTCCGGAAGGTCCTTAGGAGGTTCCTGGGGCTTTTGGCTGGATTCGTTCCGCAACAGATGTTGCAGTCTACTTTGGACACTCGATCCCTGGCATCGGGCTTCTGTAGAAACGAAGAGGCACAGCAAGTCTGGTATGGTGCCAAGGGGAGTTTGTCTCGGTGGGGGGAGAGGGGGGGTTAGTTGGTCCCACTAACCCAAGGGGGAAAAGTTGTTCCAGCGGATCTTCTGTGTCGAGGTGAAATAGGTCAGCACAGCAGCATGTCTACACCGGGCAATTGAAGGACCAGGAGGTTGCAGCGTGCTTCATTCACGGTTTCTTCATCAGATGTTCCTACAGTGGTTGACTCTGCCTGTAGTCCCCAAACCCTTGCCTTTTAAGTAGGTTTCCCCCATTCATGCACAGGCTAGGATGTCAATTACATAGTAGCGTGGCTGTCTTTTAAGGACAGCTAGCCAATCGGGACTAGTTTCATTCAGGCATTCCTAGAGACAAAGGACGGGAATTTCGGGACCCTACATCGCATCCTGTCCTTTCAGACATAATGGAGCCAGTGCGTGCTTCAGGGCTGAAGCCCGCCAAAGGCAAGACAAAGTGCTCAAACCTGTCAACGCACAGAGTAAAACCCAAGAAAGACCTCAAACAAAAAATGTCGAAAAGGGACGACCGGGCCATGTGACAAAATGGTCACCCATTGGTTCTGTACTGCTGCTGAGGGTTCAGTCTGTGGTACAACAGCACAATGGTAGTAACATTTAAACCACTGCCACCAGCCATTTAAAGTAGTGAGAGTAACATACAAATGTTAGTCTCGGGAGGATAGCTCACCAGCAACGTGCTCGCCTTGGGAGCAAGATGACACAAAGCAACACAGGTTCGATTCCCAGGTCCGCGCTTAGAAACCTCTGGGTCTTAAGCTCATTATAAATAGCCTATCATACCATATATACATGAGAAGGTAGGATAAGGGGCTGCTAGGCAACTCCCCCCAGCACTCCACATAAAATGGTGTGCTGGACCTACAAAGAGAAAAGGTAAGTAAAGTCAATTTCACTTTACTATTCTTGGGAGCAGTAGTTTACACAAGAAATGGCATTTAAACGTTATGTGAAATCTAAAGGCTTTCTTTGTGACGCTGCACTGAAGGTGCTGTGTCACCATATAAAGTAGATGCCTATGGAATTGGTCAGACTCCAAATCCGGAGGAAACACATAATCCAAAATCAGGTCAAAACATGCGAGAGGGTGAGCAAAAGCGTCTCACTCCAGGGTAAAAAAAAGTCCTAAAGTCCAGCAAAAGAGCTGGGGGTCTCGAAGGTTGAAGGGAATTAGCACAGAAATGAGAATTATCCCTAACAAGCGCCACATTCTGAATTTATATATATGCATAGTGTGGATTTAGTGGTATTGCTTGCCTACCATTTTCATAGGCAAAGTGTGTTCATGCCTAATAACATAGTTTTTGTATACTTTCATGCCTAACTTGCATTACTAGAGTGGTCTCTTTTTGAACCAATATGCCTGCCCCACATTCACCTAACTCTAGGCCTTACTCCTCAGCCATCTACCTTCATAGTTTGGCTAGGCCTTGGTGTATGTTGCCTGTTCACTAGCTAAGGTTGGCCTCTCAATCTTCCCCCAGCGTTGATTCTGAAAATCCATTTTAACACCATTGCAGTCTAATTTCTTTTGAGTGATATATTTTTCTACCAATAAGTTAGATGGTTACATGGCCCCCACCAGAGGGTTGTGCAAACACATCCCTAAAATTGGGATTTAGTGGCATTTTGAGGTAAAAAAAAAGATGGTGCACAAGGAATGCCCTGGATAAATTTACAAAACACGGTTCACTGGGCCTGTACTATGCACTTTAAAATAAGATGAACAAAAATGTTAATAGAAACAAAAGAAATGGCAATGCCAATTGCCCCTGCTGCACTTTACTGGTAAACATAAGGGCTGACCAGTGTCTCCAAAATGAGTTGAGCAAGGCATGCAAAACTAGTCTTTACTTGCCTCGAAAGTCAGGTCCCTGTTAAAGCTGTTGGGTATGTTTTTCTAATGTTCAACTGGTGTGACTTTCCAAGACAAATCTCTTAGTATTGGGGACCCAATTCTTAATATAGGTCTGTTCTACACAAGTCTATACTCTTACCTTAGGGGGTAATGTGAGCTGTAGAGCAGTACACTGAAATCAGGAAACACAAGGATCCAAGTAAACACTTATACACTTAGTTATATTAAATTATTTATATACAAACACAAGAGGCAAATCAGACTAAAAAAGGCAGCTAAAAATAACATACAATGGAATGAGCTTTCTATGCTCCACAGTTCAGCACATGGAGTGACATCAATAAAGGTCATCAATAGCATATATCTTTTATATAATCTATATCCTTTACACATTTGAGTTTGGGAGGGAAATTTTGAGTTGGATCGAACACACTTTAGCAACTGTCTTTTCTCCCAGAGGGATGCAGGTAGTCTGTTTCTTAGCAGAAAAAAAGTATTAAACAATTTAAAACCTATGGAGGAACCGGCACCGCCGAAGCCAGAAGGGTTGAGAAGAGACGACTTCAGGGTACCTGGATAACCCAAGTCTAGTGGAGAGTTCTAGTTCTGATGCAGTTCAGAGAAAGTTAATTAGTTCTTGAATTCCAGGAGCGCAAGAGGAGCCTATGTGATGGTGCACAAGCTGCACGGCCTGCACGAGTGAATTGTTGTGAACTCTAGATGGGTGAAAACAGCACTTCCCAAGCCAGGAAGCACTGGAAATGGCACAAGGTAGTTGCACCCCAAACCCCACAGTACCTTAAAGCTGAAGACCATTTTCCAGCTGGCCTCCTTTTTGATGCAGACCCCAATTCTTGCTCCTTGGTCATGGTGATGAAAGGGGGACCTTTGGCAGGCTTTTGCGACCGGTCTCAGGAGATGGTCTCGGCAGCAATGGATTCCACTCACATAAGTGGCTTTGTGATTTTGGTGCCTTTTTCTCGGCGCCAAGGATGAACAAATATCTCCAGTTGGATTTTTCTCACTCGGTCCGGATCTCTGGTGAGGGGACTTTTACTCAAGAATTCCTGCTTCTGTAGGACCCCAAGGATACCTGCGAAATTTCTGCCGGATTCGTTCTTTGGAAGACTATGCTCTTGGTGATGGTCCAGGTATCCCAGGTTTTGGGATATTGCAGCCCAGGAAGGCCCCCGCAAAGTCGGTGGTTAATCCATTATGAAGCAGGCCTGGAGGCTAGCTGGTCCCACCACCTAAAGGGAGGAAGTTTTCCTAACCGGATCTTCCCAGTCCCCTTCAAGGCTTCACCATTGCTTTCCTGGTCCTGGTCGGTGCTGCTGTCGTCGCTGCTCGTCCTTTTCGTTGGATGTCCTGTTCCAGTACTCGACTCTGCCTGTAGTCCCAAATCCTCAACTTTTATGCAGAATTTCGTTACTTCAGTCATACAGCTGTCAATCACCTGGGGGTGGCTATACTCCGGGACAGCCACCCTGTTAGAGTTGGTTTCAGCCAGGCATTCCTACAAAGGACAGCAACGTTTTGGGCTCCTCGATCACTTCCTGCCTTCTCACACGCTGAAGCCTGCCAAAGACAAAACACACAGGACTCAAACCGAGTCTATACGATAAAGTAAAAGCCCAGAAGGAACTGAAGAATGAAAACTGGCGAAAAAAGACTAGGGCACTTGTTAGGCAAGATTGTTTGCAGTACCCTTTGGGAGATTACACCAACCCTGTCCTCTTGGCGATGGGTAACCAAATCTTTGGTACAAGTCTGTACTACACAGGTTGGTAGTCTGGCTGAGCAGCCAGGCTTATCTCAAGAGGGGTCAATGTGAGCAGTAGGGTTTTTACAGATTCACAGTGACAAGTATTCAAATAAATACACTCTAGGTTTCTTTATTAAACAATTATGAATGTATTTAAGTTGAATAAGCTGCCTTCAGAAGGGAGTAATATATATGTAACACAAAAATACACTTCAAAATACACTTTTAAATACACGCTCTTAGTTTAGCTTAATCAGCAAGTACCCATTTGGGATGGCACACAGATGGTTCCTACACCCTGAGGTGACTTGTAGAACTAGAATACTGTGAATATTAATAATCACTAGTACATTTAGAGCAATACTGAGTTTGGTGTGAGAAGGGTTTGGGAATAAAACGAAGGTTAAACAAATATTCTGAAGCAGGTACATACTTTGGAACCCCCCCCCAATGCGAAGTAAATTAACTCTTTCCTGGAGGAAAGGTAACGCACAAAGTCGGAGTTAAGAAAAGTCTCTCAGGGAGCCAGGCCAGACAATCTTAACTGTGCAAAAGTCTAGGTGAGCTGAAGTACTTCTTGCAGTAAGTCTTGCACAATGTTTTAGAAGTTTCTGTATCAAATGAAATCACTGTAAGGCCACAAGCTGGGACACTTGTGAGGGGCAAAGCTGCAAGCAACACTGCAAAAGCAACCAAGACAAGTCTCAACTGAGAACTAGCAAGGCTACGTGATGAGAGGCAAGTCCCCTTAGTTTTACAGTACCTTTGGTTCGAGGAAATTGGTTCCCGCTGGCTTATGTTACTGTGTAGGTCTTCAGATCCTGTTGTTCCTGGGCCTCAGTCGTGGGGACAAGAGGGAGTACGTCTGGGGACTCCTGCACTACGAATGGAAAGTGGGCGGTAATTTGCAGTTTCAGCTCCTTGCGACGCTCGCAAATAGCACCACTGCAGTTCTCGGATACCACTATGGACTTTCCTCTAATCTGGGGTCCAGCACTCGGTGGTGGCTCAGGCTTGGTCAGTCCTGCTTCCTGGGTGTCCGGAGGATCTTCCTGGAGCTTGGTTATGAATTAGTCACTCACTCGATTCTTCTGTTCCTCTCCCTGGCACTTCGGTTCCTGCAGCAGCAATGGAAGTACAGCCAGCTCAGAGGATTTCCAGAGGAGCTCGTCCTGGGGTCGATTTTGGTCCCATCAACCCAAGGGAGAAGTCGTCCTTTGCAGGGCTTCTCTAGTCGAGGCGAATTCATAGCTTCAGCACTGCAGCAGGGCTTCACCGGGCAAACAACCGGTCCAGGAGTTGCAGCATCCGTCTCTTCCAAGTCCTTCGTATTCCTTCGTCAAGTGGTCGACTCTGCCTTCCGAGCAAAAAGCCTTGCCTTTATGCAGGTTTCTCCCATTTATTTGCAGTCTAGCAGTCAATCCCACAGCAGGGTGGCTCTCCTCTGTGGACAGCCCTCCTGCCAATCACCCTTGGGTTCATTCCTGTAACCAAGGAGACGAAGCACAGGGAGGTTTGGGCACCTACCTCGCTTCCTACCCTGCTAGACACTCTGGAGCCAGAGGCAGGCCTCAGTTGTGAATCCTGCCAAGGACAAAACGAACAAAGGGACCAAACCTGGTTTGGAGCGCCAAGTAAATCTCAAGGACCTTTCCAACGAGAAATTGTGAAAAAAGATGAACGGGTCCATTTTGACAAAATGGGCACCCATGGATGCTTTACTGCAGCTGCAATTGCAGCCTGCGGTAAAAACACACAATGGTAGGAAAAAGTAAACCACTGCCACCAGCCATTAATGGTAGAAAGGGTAACATAATGTCACATGTGAAACTAGACAAAGGGGATACGAAGTAACCCCTTCAGCACCCTATTATGAGTGTGCTGGCTCTAGAAAGTTATAAAATGTAAGTAAAGTCAGTTTCACTCCACTGCTCTTGGAAACAGTAGTTTCACCAAGAGACAGTATTTAAACCTTTGGGAAATCTAAGACTTCCCTGTGCCACTGTACTGAAGTTACTGTATCACAATGTAAAGCTGATGCCTATGGAGCTTGTCAGACTCCAAAGTCAAAAGAGAAACAGTCCAAATCACAGAAAAATACATGAGTGGTAAAAGGGTCTCACTCTCTGTTACAAATTAAAGTCCTAAAGTCCAGCAAATGAGCCTGGGGTCTCTAAGGTAGAAGGGAATTGACACATTTCTGAGAATTCTCCCTAACATCACTTTTGGTAAAATGGTCAGCCATGGGTGCTGTATTGCAGCTGATAAATCAGCCTGCTAGTTCCCTGTAGTAAATGTAGTAAAAAGTAACCACTGTCACCATCCATTTAAGTTGGTCAGTTTAACAAAAAGTTACTTGAGAAGGGTGGTGTGTGCTGGAGCCACAAAGGAAAGGGTAAAACAAGTAATCCTACTATTCCTGGTACTGCAATTCTCACAAGAAAAGGTATTAAACCTTAGAGAAGTCCAAAGGACCTCTCAGTGGCACTGTACAGAGGGTGCGATGTGGTGTTATGCAAAAATCGGGTGTCTATGGAGTTCATCAGACTCCATAAAATAGAATCCAAAAATCCTAGTAAGTGAAAATAAATGCGTGAGTGGTAAAAAGTCCCACTCGCTCATGAGTTGAAACATTAAAAGGTCCGGAGTCCAACAAAAGTGCTGAGGGTCTCTACGGATAAAGGGAATTAGCACAGAACTGAACATTCTCCTTGACACAAGGCATAGCCAAATGGCTGGTGGTTCCATTAAGGTCAATGGAAGGAAAGTTGCCCAAAAAAAAAACTTTTGAAGCACTTGCTTGTAAGGTAACTCTCCTGTCAGAATACACCAAATCCACAGAACTAACCTCCCTTGGTCTCTCTTCATACTTTCTGACATAGATAGACCTTTTTTCTTAACTGTGATTGCATTTTCTCTTCTAGGAAAAACTCTTTACTGACCTCTCGTCTTTTATCCATCAATATTTGCACATTAGTTGTCCAAACATGTACACAGGTTACTCCCCTGTTAGTGTGGTGACTTCTCTCATACCTTTTCTTATAGAAAGTTTATATTTTTATGAAAGTTTGTGGGCATATTTGGTATTCATGAAAATGTGTACTGTACCGGTTGACCACCTCACTCCATGGGCTGAGTTATACCTGTGCAGATGTGCCACCACTTAGAGCCTTGTGAGCTTAAGGTAATCATTGGTACCATGAGTCATGAAAAAATACCTAATGACCCTGACCACAGGTCTTACCGAAAATGTCCAGAAGAGCAGGTCACCCCACACCATGATTATGATTTCTGTATACTTGAATGAGGAAAGCTTGATTGTATAGTCAAAGTAGCTCGATTTGTTTAAGATATGAATATGTATTTGCCTGCCTGCGCCCACGTTGCAACATTAAGTTTAGATGCACATGATGGAGAGACTTAATTTTCCTCATCACCTTCCTCACCCCCCCCCCCCCCCCCCACCCCGGCATGCACGTGTTCCCATCAACTCCTACTAGCCAGATTCCACTTTCTCCCATTGTCTTATTGCTATGCTCCTGCTTTGCTAGTCTAAGTCTCCTGTATTTGTTCCTTTCAGGGATGAGCCAATTTGGACAGATGGCGATGTCAATGCAGTCTATGGGACCCCGGACGGCAGCTCCTCTTCAGCACCCTGGTTTACAGCACACTGGACCCCAGCACCAAGGGCCGATTGGGCAGGTGATGCCCATTACCCAACAGCAGGTCTGTTTTTCTGACGGAGTGACTTTAAACCTAGTATCCATCCGGTAACCAGAACACATGTCTTTGCCACAGGCCCATTGATTTGCAATTATACACAGATAACCAAAGGGTCATGATGAAGCCAAAAGCTAGTCAGTTAACAAAATGTGCTGGACAAGCGTGCTTTCTTCCTCTTCCTATTGTCAACTGTTAAGTAATAATTGGTGCAGTCACACTGTGTGAGACTACATAAGACTTATATGCTTGGTATTAGGTAACCTACATTTTGGTATAAGTCTCTAGTACACAAGTTGGTAGTGTGACTGAGCAGCCAGGCCTATCTCAAGAGGGATAAATGTGAGTTGTAGAGCGGAAATCAGTCAATACAAGTAACACCTACACTCAAGGTTTGTTATAAATAGTTATTTAATTAACATTAATTTTAAATAAGCATTTTTTTAAAGGCAATTTGTTGTGACAATTCAAGTAAGCTTTTGGAAATACTTGACAATGAATAAAGCTGGTGAATATATGGATATGCACAATACACTTCTCCACCATGAAGTGACTTGAATTACAAGGAGAGTATCTGCATTTATATATTACACCAATACTTTGTAAACACATGGTTGCACAACAAAATGGTTGTTGGGTAAAGTTTGAATGCAGTACCCTCTGGGAACATTACAAACAACTATGACTACAGGTATAGGCAACCCAACCTTTGGTATAAGCTTGTACTACACCGTTTTGGTAGTGTTGAGCAGCCAGGCTTATCTCAAGATGGGAAATGTGAGCAGTAGTGGGGTTACACAAAGATTCACAGGTATTCAAATAAACTTACACTCAAGGTGTCTTGCATACTAAACCATCAATAATTGATCAGTCAGTTAAAAAGCCTTCTTTAGAAGGGAACAATATACTAGTAACACACAAGTACACTTCAATACTGTACATTCTGAGTTTCTGCATCAGACAAGGCCCTTTGGGATGGCCCACAGACACAACCTACACCCACAGGTGACTTAAATGATAAGAGTGCTGGGAACATTAATACCTTATTGTTGGCATACAGAATACTCTTTAAAAGTAAGTAAAAGGCAAAGGATATTAGAACACAAATTTTTACAAATATTCATAAGAAGGGCAAATACTTTTAGATAGCAATAGAAAAGTCATTCAATTCAGTAGGCTAAGCCAAAGTCAATAGGCCAAAGTATTTGTATAGGATGCAACACTTCAGGTACGTAAATGGAAAAAGTCTTTGCACACGTTCTTAGGAGTTTTTGAGAGAAAGAATAATCAAATGTAGGTCCACAAGCAGATTAGACTTGAGTTGTAGAAGTTACATGCACTTCCACAGTAAGAGGTAAATTCTCTTAGACTTGTTTTACAGTACCTTAGTAAAGAAGAAAAAGATGCAGCTGAAGACTTCTGTTCTGGTACAGCTGATCTCACGGTTCCTGGTCCTCAATCGTGGGGACAAGAGGGAGGACGTCGGGGGACTCATGCACTGTATTAGCACCGTCAAAGCTGGCAACCGGTGTTAGGCAAAGTTTGTATGCAGTACCCTCTGGGAACACTGAACACAACTAGGACTACAGGTGTAAGCAAACCAACCTTTGGTATAAGTCTGAACTGCACAGTTTTGGTAGCGTGTTGAGCAGCCAGGCTCATCTCAAGAGGGGAATGTGAGCAGTAATAATGTTACACAGAGGTCTACAATCACAGGTGTAGAAATAAACTTACACTCAAGGTTTCTTTGATAAATACTTTTCTGTTTGTTAATCTGCTTAGAATCACATGCTGTGC
Organism: Ambystoma mexicanum; assembly: GCF_040938575.1. Taxonomy (NCBI): domain Eukaryota; kingdom Metazoa; phylum Chordata; class Amphibia; order Caudata; family Ambystomatidae; genus Ambystoma; species Ambystoma mexicanum. The sequence goes on from NC_090926.1 coordinate 591,512,613, forward strand.
ATAGGTCCGACATCCAGTGGTCAAAAAGGGGACGTCGACAAGGCGTGTCTGTAACACTATCCCTATAGTGACGTGCGTTCTACCCACAATCCCTCACGCGTCAATGTCCCTCAGATTGTTTTTTTCCGCCCAGCTTCTGGTCGCCTTACGCGGAGCTCCTAGAGAGACATTGCAAATACTTACTACGGACCTCGGTCCTTAATTATACTTATTATATTGTTAAAGATCCCTCCCCTCGACGTTAGCTGTGAAGCTGTTTCTCCGCCGAGCAAGTTTTCGGCGGAGGGGAAGAGACGGAGGAGATCCTTCGGCGCTGCCGAACACGTGGCCTGGCCTCGCTGGCCAACATACAGTAGGGAGAGTGGGGGTTCGAACTTTTATCTTCTCTTTGAGAATGTCTTTCTTTCTCCCCTATCTTTCCCTTGGGGTTGTTATCACCAGGTATTATTGCCTCAGCTATGGAGAGGACGCCTTTTAAGTTTTGCCCACGCTGTAGGGGCAAATACGCTTGGAAGGACAAACACAAGCTCTGTAATCGTTGCTTGCCCCTCGATCATAAGGACAGCTGCGCGGCCTGTAAGCTCTTGAAACCAAGAACTCTTAAAGAACGAAAAGTTAAAAGGTGGGCGGACTACGCTATGTCGAAGTCAGTTTCCTCACCCGCCGCCGCTGTTATAGAAAATGACGAGGAGGGTGATAACTCGACGTCCGTTACGGAAGTCAACCCCCAGAAGGAGCGCTCGTGCTCCTCGACGTCCGGCCCCGATGGGCTTGGCTCACGCCCTGCTTATGGGGATGAACACCCCGGCGACAAGGACGCACATAGACCCCATAGGCCTAAGCAGACAACCCACGGCTCTTCTTCGTCGAAGACGAAGGATCCATCAGCGCCGAAGGGGACGCAGGGCACTCCGGCGTCTACCTCAGACCGTAAGGGTCTCAAGCCCCACCCGCAAACGGAGCCGCGACCAGCGATTGGGCTTTCATCAAACACGGGCGCTACCTCAAAATCATCCAACGTAACGCTCCATAGAGCGGCCGTCGAGGAACAACGCGTAACGCAGGCAACGTCGACACCAGAGCCCTCTACTGACAAACTCGTTGTCGAGAGCCTGGCGAGAATTGTTTCCGAAGACAAACGTAAGCGGACGACGAAACAAACGTCGAATACCGCACAAAAAGCTATGGAAACGCCGAAAAAGCGCAAGAGTAGCCAGGAACTGCCCCCTTCATCTAAGGGCACTTCTGAACTACCGGAGGGCTTTTCAGAGGGCGACGGAAACCTTTATTCGACGTTGTCGGAGCGTTCTAAGCGTTTTGAAGGTGAAGACACTGATTTCCCCCCACTAGACTATTCAGGGGTCCCCCATGAGACCCTTGAAAGACTCCATTCTTGTATGGAGAAAATGGAAAGGTTTTTGAGAAGCCAAAACCCACCCACACCCAAAAGACCAAGAGAATGGCCCCAGGATGACCCTAGGGTCAAGATTCCTAGGCTGTTTCCCCCTTCTACAGACGTATATGGCCTCACTGAAGAGGAGCAATACCTCCAGGAAGATGAGGAGTGTTTGGGTGGAGAGGAAGAACATGAGGAAGAGGGGTTTGAAGAAGATCCTTACACTAGTGCAGGAGCTTTTGAAGAAGATAAAGCTACCTCGCAGCCCTGGCAATCCCCATCAGTGCAGCCTTGGCAATCCCCATCAGTGCACTCAGACCCTGATGTCTTTCACCCTTCTCCTCCCAAGGATTCACCTATTGGAAACACCTCTCCCATAGATGACCAACCTTCACTTAATGCACTATTGCGCAAGGCAGCAGTGCATTTTGAAATAGACACTGGGGAGACTCTTCCTGACATAGACTTTGTAGAGAAAGTTATTAAAGAAAAAGCCCCTGTTAGTCAGTCTATTCCGCTCCTGGCTTCTATAAAGAGAAGAATAACTCCTTCCCTTTCCAATCCTGCCTTAGTCAGAGGGGTCAACCCTCGGATAGAAAAGCTCTTCAGCCCTTCGTCCTCTGACCCTTTGTACATCAGAGGACATTCTATTCCGGACTCCCTCGTAGTTACTAATGCAAGAAAAAGAGCGGGGGTACCACTATCCACTAGTGAGGCACCACCTGACAAAGAGGGCAAGAAGCTCTATGCACTTGGGGGCGACCTCCGCCGCCTTCTCCACTAAGATTGCAAATAACAATTCCCTACTAGCTAGCTACGCAGATGCACAGGGAGCAAGCTGCGCAGCGAAGCAGAGGACGCACCAGAACCCCTGCGTTCACGCCTGTTAGCTATAATCTCATAGGGAACTCTTGTAAACCAGGGCATCGTAAAGAACTCCTTAGATGCCGCAGAGACGGCTGGCCGTTCCCTGGTTCAGGGAATACTTCTCAAACGCCAGGTTTGGCTGCGCAATTCGGGTTTTAAGCCGGAAACCCAGGCTTCCCTGATAAATAAGCCCATGGAACAAACACATCTGTTTGGGGAAAGCAGTTGATGAGGCCCTAGAACATGCGAAGAAAGAGTTTGATACCATCAAGACTCTTGACCAAATTTCTAGGCCCCCTAACAGACGCAGCTATGGCAATAGACGCTCCTTTCGTGGCCAACGCCAGCAGCAAAACCAACAGCAATTTTACTCTGCTACCAACTGGCCCTCTAACCAGGGTAACACCCAGTTCAGTCAAAGAGGCCAACGCCGTGGCAAAGGAAGAGGTCGCGGCTAAAGCCCCAAAGGTTCCACGCCCAATACCAACAAATGACCCGAAGATTCGGGTCCCCTCCCATGCATCACCGGTCGGGGGCCGGCTAACATCGTTCCTTTCAGCATGGGAGGGAATATCGTCAGACCGCTGGGTATTATCCACCATAGCCCACGGATACTGCATCGAATTCAACGGTTCCCCGAAGTACAGACCCCCACGGAACCGACGCATGACACCGGAACACCTCACCATTCTTCTTCAAGAAGTAGAAGAGCTACTGAAAAAAGAGGCTATAGAGGCTGTCCCCCCTATCTCGGGTAACAGAAGGTATTTATTCAGTGTACTTCCTTGTACCCAAAAAGGACTTGACCATGCGCCCTGTATTAGATCTGCGCCCAGCGAACAAGTTTGTCAAACCCCAAAAGTTTCGTATGGTGACCTTGCAGGAAGTAATCCCACTTATCACAAGGGGATTACATGACAACACTAGACATGAAAGATGCATACTTTCATATTTTAATGTTGCCAGCGCACAGAAAATACCTCGGGTTCAAGATAGAGAACAAACACTACCAGTTCAGAGTACTACCCTTCGGGATAGCATCTGCACCAAGGGTATTCACGAAGGTACTGGCAGTGGCAGCGGCCCACCTGCGCAGGTTATCCATCCCGGTATACCCTTACCTCGACGACTGGCTCATAACAGGGGATTCTCACGAAACATGCTTCTCCAATACCCAAAAGACCGTAGACCTTTTGTCCCAACTGGGCTCCATCAACGAAAAGAAGTCCAGCTTAGACCCCAGCCAAATCAAATAATTCCTAGGGGCTCTAATTCGAACAAAGGACGGCCTCGTCTTCCCCTCCAACGAGAGGGTCCAAAACATGCTGTTTCAGATCCCCTATTATGTTGAAGGTCGAGAGGTGACGGTACGCAAAGCAATGAGCTTGCTAGGGATGATGGCGTCATGTATTTATTTGGTACCTCACGCGCGCCTGCGCCCAATGCAAGAGTGGCTCTACAGCCAGTGGTGTCAGGCCAGCAGACAATGGGACGATCTAGTGGTGGTCTTGCAGGCCTTGGTTCTCTCGCTACGGTGGTGGCCAAAGGAAAACCTGTTATTAGGGAAAACTTTTGCCATACCCGCAGTGAAAGCCACTCTAACCACAGACGCATCCCTTACAGGATGGGGGGGGCTCACCTATCCCATCAGACTGCTCACGGAGCGTGGACTCCGAGCTTAGCACCCAAGCATATAAACCTGCTGGAACTACTAGCGTCGTTCAAAGCACTGAAAGCCTTTCAGGAACACCTACAAGGAAAGACAGTGATGGTCCTCACAGACAGCACCACAGCCATGTACTACCTCAACAAGCAAGGGGGCACTCACTCTCCAGGACTGTCCAAGCTGTCCCAGAATATATGGAAGTGGGCTCTCAAACACATGTTCCTACTATCACAACATGTACCAGGGGAACGCAATCTGCTAGCAGACAAACTCAGCAGAGACTTCCCCCTGCCCGAAGAGTACAAATGGCAATTGCACGAAGACATCGTCTTAGACGTCTTCACGCAATGGGGGTTCCCGGAAATAGACCTGTTCGCAACTCTGGAGAACTCACAATGCCAAAGTTAGGCCTCCAGGTACCCCCAGAACCAGTCCAAGGGGAACGGTCTGTCGATTCAATGGTCAGGGAAATTTGTTTACGCCTTTCCCCCGACTCCCCTTCTCAACAAAGTGGTGCACAAGATGCACCAGGAGCAGGTTACCATGATACTAGTGGCCCCAATGTGGGCCCGGCAGCCATGGTTCACTCACTTGATGGAGATGTCCCTATCTCCCCCAGTGAAACCTCCCTGCCCGTACAACATGCTGTCACAGGACAAGGGCAGGACACTGCATCCATGCCCTCAGACCATGAATTTAGCAGCCTGGCTCCTGAGATCATAGAATTTGGACATTTACAACTCCCACAGAGATGTATGGACATCCTCAGGGAAGCCAGAAAACCTAATACTCGCCACTGCTATTCTAGCAATTGGAAAAGATTTGTCATCTGGTGTAGAGGTAAGAGCATCAACCCGGTTGACTGCTCTCCCACTAACATTGTTCTGTACTTGACCCATTTACTGGATTCAGGTCTAGTCCTCAATTCCATTAAAGTCCACCTAGCGGCACTTTCTGCATACACCACTTCCCAACTTAGTGTCGTGGTGGAAGATACCAGTTATCAAGGCCTTCATGGAGGGGGGTAAAGAGAATACACCCTCCGATAGCTAACCCAGCTCCCGGATGGGACTTAAATGTGGTACTTTCTAGACTCATGGGCCCTCCTTTCGAACCCATGCACAAGGCAACTCTTAAGGACCTCACTCTTAAGACTGCTTTCCTAATAGCTATCACCTCCATTAGGAGAGTAAGTGAACTACAGGCTCTTTCTGTACTAGACCCCTTCGTAACAGTTCACAAGGATAAGGTGGTTCTACGCACACACCCAAGGTTTGCACCAGAATTCATCTCGGAATTTCATGTAAACCAGTCAATAGAACTACCAACGTTCTTTCAAAACCCTTCCAGCTTGGGAGAAAAAAGTCTGCATAAACTAGATGTACGCAGAGCTGTCATGTTCTACATGGAAAGAACCAGACCACTGAGAAAGACTAATGAGTTCTTCGTCTCTGTGGCAGCAGGAAGAGAAGGAGATGCAGTCTCAAAGTCCACTATATCTAGATGGATTGTTCAATGCATCACTCTGTTACACTCTTGCTAAGAGAGAACTACCCTTCAAGCCAAGAGCACATTCCACTCGAGGCACTGGGGCTTCCATAGCATTCATTGCAAATGTTCCCCTTGAGCCCATCTGCAAAGCGGCTACCTGGAGTTCTGTGCACACCTTTACAAAACAGTACTGTCTAGATGCACACTCTAGATCTGACTCCCAGGTGGGACAGGCAGTATTAAGACATCTTTTCTATACTGTTCCTTCTCATAACTCACCGCCAACTCCGGGTACTGCTCGCTATTCTATGCACAGCATGTGATTCTAAGCAGATTAACAAACATCAGAAGACAATGCATTACTTACCGTAAAAGCATTTCTGATGGTTGTATCTGCTTAGATTCACATGCGCCCACCCTTCCTCCCCGCTCGGATGGAAGGAACATAGACATCCTTTTCTATATTTCTCTTTTCTGTACTCACTCACGTCTAATAGGCTCCCTCAGGGCAGAAAAATACAAACAGAGGGACCTCGACGCTTGAGGGATTGTGGGTACAACGCACGTCACTATAGGGATAGTGTTACAGACACGCCTTGTCGACGTCCCCTTTTTCGACTACGAAAAACAAAATGCAATACTCTGCAGTGACCACTGGATGTCGGACCTATGCACCGCATGTGAATCTAAGCAGATACAACCATCAGAAATGCTTTTACGGTAAGTAATGCATTGTCATTAATTCACGTCAGTTATAAAACATTCTTTAGAAGGAGGCAATCTGATAATAACACACAAATATACTTCAATACTATTTCAGAATACTTTTCAAGAGTAAAGGGCAAAGGTTATTAGAACATTAAAGGTTACAATTATTCTTGCAATGCAGATACTTTGAGTTCACCAGAAGAGTCAATTCAATAGGCTAGGCCAAAGTCGAAGGGCTAAAGTCTTCGATAGGATAAAGCTGGTAGCTAAACTGAAAAGTCTCCTAACACGTTCTTGGAAGTAGTTTGTAAAAAGGAGCATCATATGTTGGGTCACAATCGGATTAGTCCTCAGAGTTGCAAAGGTTTCAAGCACTTTCACTGAGAGGTAAGTTCTCAGTCTTGTTTTACAGTTCCTTACAATGAAGAAAACGATGCAGCTGATGACTTCTGTTCCTGGCAGTTCCTGCAGATCTCGCTGTTCCTGCGCCTCAAGTCGTGGGGACACTGGAGGGCATCAGGGGACTCCTGCACTGGGACAGGTCAAAAGCTTGCAACTGGCAAACTTCAATTTCAGCTGCTGCACTGGTGAGGGGGGGGAGTTCAGGCTCAGTCAGGCCGACCTTGGATTCCGGAGGAGCTTCCAAACGTTTTTGGCCAGCTTACAAGTAATGCACACAATCTGGAGTCCCTCTCCCTAGCGCTATGGTTTTCTGCAGCACTGTGAGGAAATGCAACCAGCTCCGAGATAGGTGTCCAGGTGGCTTACTTGGAGTTGATTGGTCCTACCAACTCAAAGGGAGAAGTCGTCCTTTGCAGGGCTTCTCTGTCTGTGAATTAGGTGATTCGGACCTACAGCAGGGCTTCACCGGGCAAACCAACAGTCCAGGAGTTTCAGCAGCCGTCCTCTTTAAGCTCTTCTTCGGTTCCTTCGTTCCAGTGGTCGACTCTCCCTTCCAAGCCAAAAGACTCGCCTTTTATTCAGTTTTCTCCCATTATTCCTGCCTAGCTGCCACTCACCCAGCCAGATGGCTGTCCTTGCCGGACTGTCAGCCAGCCAATCACCACAGTGCATTAGGGTCTCCTAGGAGACTAAGCAGAGGGAGTTTCAGGCACCTCCCTCACTTCCTGCCTACCCCAAACACTCTGAAGCCAGAGACGGTCTTCACTCCTGAACCCGACAAAGGCGAATGAACAAAGAAACCAAACCTGGTTTGGCATGCAGAGAAACTCTAGAAGGACCTTTCCACAAAGAAATGGCAAAAAAGACCGGAGACGCTATCTTGAAAAACATGGCTCCCGTGATTTAACGTTACTGGAGCTACAAATAGTTTGCAGTTGGAAATAATCATGGTAGTTTGAACACCACTGCCACCAGCCATTCGAGAGGAAGGGGAACATATGACTGTTACATGAGTATCTAGACATAGGGGATACTAAGTAACCTCTCCAGCACTCTATAGGAAGATGGTGTGCTGGGTCTATGAATTTAAAAGACTAGTAAAGTCAATGTCTCTTTACTTACTCTGGGAAACAGTAGTTTATCCCAGAGAAGGTAGTTACACCTTGGGGAAAGCCTGAAAGGCTTCCTTGTTCCACTGCACTGAGGGTGCTGTGTGACACAATTGAAAATGATGATGCCTATGGAGTTGATTAGGCTCCATAACCAAAGAAAAGTTAAAAAGCATATCAAAATACATGAGTGGGGGAAAAGGGTCACACTCTCTACAGGTAAAAAAAATCAAGTCCTCAAAATCCAGCAAAGTTGCTGGAGGTCTCTAAGGTAGAGGGAATTAACACATTTTTGAGAATTCGCCCCAACAATGGTTAGGGAAAATAAAAAGGTTAGAACAGATTCTTAGAAAGGTGAGGGCAACTGAATCCTCCAATTAAGTCTATGCAAGCCTTTCCCAGCAGTAACAGTATTCAACAAGCTACAACCTATGGAGGGACAAGCAATGCCGAAGTCAATGGATTTAGAAGAGTGCCTTTAGGGATCCAAGACAGCCATTCGAACAAAGCCAATAGTTCTGATGTACTTCTTGGATCAAAGTCTTTCACAAAGTCAGATTGTTCAAAAGGAAATCACTGAAGACGCACAAGCTGTTAGGCGTGTGCAAAGCAGAGTTGAAATCAACTGAAATTTAAGCAAGTACAAATCTCAAGTTAGACTGCACGACTTAAGGCAAGAAGGTACGTAAGCCCAAACAGTACCTCTAGTTAGAGTGGTCCAGCTGTATTACGTCTTGCTACAGCTATGCAGAACCTGGTTCCTGAGCCTCAGTCGTGGGAGAGATGTCTGAAGGGCCCCAGCGGTGGTACACGGGAAGGTCGGCAGCAACAGGTTCTTTTCGATTCAGCAGCACTTCACGGTTTGTGTTTCGCAAACAGCACTGATGCAGAACAATGCTCTGGTTGGACTTTCCTTGCTCTCTTGGTCCTGGACTCTGGTGAGGGGGGACTCTGGATCGAGAATTCCAGCTTCTGGAGTGTCGAGGCCCCTGGAGCTTTTGGCAGGATTTGTTCAGCGATTCGACGTTTTCACTGTTGACACAACAGAGGCACAGCAAGTCGGGGATTGTGCCAAAGTGGAGTTTGTCTCAGGGTTAGTTGGTCCCACTAACCCAAGGGGAAAAGTCTTCTGCCAGAGCTTCTGTCGAGGTTAAAAGTCAGCCACAGCTGCAGAGCTACACAGTGCAATTGAAGGTCCAGGAGTTTGCAGCGGTCTTCTCTGCCCAGTTTCTTCGGATGTTTCTTCCAGTGGTCGACTCACTCTAGTCCCAAAACCCTTGCTTTTAAAGCAAGTTTTCAATTCATGCACAGCCTAAGCTGTCAAGCACACAGCAGAGTGTCTGTCCTTTCAGGACAGCCAGCCGGCCAATCAGGACTGGTTCAGTTCAGGCACACCTAGAGACAAAGGACAGGGGTGTTTCAGGAGCATCCCTCACTTCCTGCTCTCCCAGACAGACTGGAGCCAGGTGCAGTCTTCAGGGCTGGAGCCCACCAAAGGCCTCAAATCTGTCTCAACGCACAGTGTTAGAGAGAATTCTCATAAATTTGCTAATTCCCTCTACCTTGCAGCCCTCAAGCTCTTTTGCTAAACTTTGGGACTTTGAACTTTTTAATTCTGGTTGTTTTCTGTGTTTCTTTTAGTTACGGAGTTTTAGATAACTCCATAGGCGGCATTTTATGTGTTACACAGCACCCACAGTACAGTGACACAGGGATGTCTTTTAGACTTCCAAAAGGTTTAAATACCTTCTCTAGGATTAGCTACTGTTTCCCAGAGAATGTAAAGTTACATTGACTTTACTAGTCTTTCCAAATTCCTAGACCCAGCACACACCATCTTACAATGGAGTGCTGGAGGAGTTACATAGCATCCCCTGTGTCAAAATACTCATGTAGCAGTCAAATGCTACCCTTTCCTATTCAACACGAACACTGGTAGCTAAAAATCACGGGAGCCATGTTTTTCAAGATGGCGCCTTTAGCCCCTTAGTTTAAACAGATCCAGGCTGCTTTTTTTCGCAATTTCCTTTTGGAAAGGTCCTTCTAGTGTTTGTCTCTGTGCACTAAACCAGGTTTGATCCCTTTTGTTGTTGTGCCTTTGGCGGGCTTCGGGACTGAAGACCGCCTCTGGCGCCTGAGTGTCTGGGGTGGGCAGGAAGTGAGGGAAATGCCCGAAACTCCCTGTGCTTAGTCTCCTAGGAGACCCAAATGCACTCTGGCGTGATTGGCTGGCTGACCGTCCAACAAGGACAGCCACCCTGCTGGGTGAGACAGGCTTGAATGAACGGGAGAAAACAGTTTAAAGGGCGAGTCTCTTGGACTGGAAAGCAGTCGACCACTGGAACGAACGGAAGAAGAGCTGGAAGAGGACTGCTGTAACTCCTGGACCGTTGGTTTGCCCGGTGAAGCACCGCTTCTGGCCCGAATTGCCAAGTGCATCTCAACAGAGGAGCCCCTTCAAGAACAACGTCTCCCTTTGCGTTGGTGGGACCAATCAATTCGTAAGCCACCTGGACACCATTCTCAAGGCTGGTTAGGATTAACCAGAGGGAGGGATACCAGCTCATGTGCCTGAAGCTACAGCTACTGGAACTGAAGTGACTCCATCTTGTTTGCCTTTTCGGCTATCCTGTGCAGTGCAGGAGTCCCCGACGTCCTCCCTCTTGTCCCCACGACTGAGGCTCAGGAACAGTGAGACCTGCAGGAACTGCCAGGGCACCGACGACTTCAGCTGCATTTGTTTTTTCATACTAAGGTACTGTGCCAACCCGATTGCGAAAACGCCACTCTCGCAGTGACATGATTCTTTTTCGCCTAAACTACTTTTGAGAACTTTTGCAAAGACTTTACCGTTTGATACATAACTGCTCTTTCCTGTCCAGAACACTAGCCCATTGAGTTTGGCCTGGCCTATTGACTTTAATTGAACTCTTCTGGTGAACTGAAACTATTTGCACTGTCTAACAAGCATATGAGATCTATTCTACTTACCTTGTTCCTTTTGCTCACATCTAAGTAACTGAACTGTCATTGTGCTCCTATTTGAGGGGAACTCAAACTGTCTCAAAATCTTAGTTTTGTGTTGAAGTGTATTTGTATACAAGTGCCTCCTTCTAGTGAAATGTTTTCTAAATGATTGTGTAATACATTAATGAGTTTTACCAAGAAACCTTGAGTATACCTGTCTACTTAAACCACTGTTATTGAAAGTCCTCTGTGTAATTTCTTGTACTGCTCACATTCACTCTTGAGATAAGCCTGGCTGCTCAGCTCGCTACCAACAACTGTGTGGTATAGACTTATACCAAAGGTTGGTTTAGCTAACACCTCTAGTCCTAATTGTGTGTAGTGGTCCCAGAGGGTACTGCATGCATTTCTGCCTAACAGAGTAAAACCCAAGAAAGTCATCTCAAACAGAAAATGGCGTAAAAAGATTGGCCATTTTGACAAAATGGACACCCATGGGTGCTGTATTGCAGCTGAGGGTTCAGCCTGCAGTACAGAAGCACAATGGTAGTAAAGATTACACCACTGCCACCCGCCATTGAAAGTAGTGAGGGTAACAAAAATGTTACATGAGAATGTAGAATAAGCAAGCACTCCAAACCAAGCACTCCAAACAAGATGTGGTCTGCTGGACCTACAAAGGAAAAAAGTAAGTAAAATCAATTTCAATGTACTCATCTTGGGAACTTCACCCAAGAAAAGGTATTTAAACCTTATGAGAAATCCAACGGATTTCTCAGTGACACTGCACTGAAGGTGCTGTGTCACCATACAAAAAACAGATGCCTATGGAGTTTTAGACTCCAAAAACAGTGCAAACACAACATTCAAATCAGCGAAAAACATATGAGTGAGAAAAAGGTCAGTCTTACTCGGGTCTTAAAATTAAAAAGGTCCTAAGTCCAGCAAAAGAGCTGGGGGTCTCTAACGTGGGAGTAATTAGCACAGAAATGAAAGTTTGCCGTAACATGAATTTGCTATAGCTGCCTCGCAAACATGAGGGACAAGAAAGAACATTGGAGTACCTTTTCTTGTGACTTGCAGGCTCATTCCTATTCAGAAAAGCCTCCTGTCTGACATTAGTGGGGTCCATGGAAGTAAGCAATTTCAGGTGCCTGGTAATGTTGTTCTCAAAGCGCTCCATTAAGATGGGTTTTTAGAACAAGCCCTGGGGGAGTGCTGCGAGCCACCATATTTAGTGAACAAGGATAAGGAGACTTGGGCCTAGCCAAACTTTCAAGATAATTTAGCTCTGCAGTAAGGGTCAGACTTCAGGAGATATGTGGTATTACACTAAGACACTTACAGAGAAGTCCAATAAATCAAATTACAAAGCAAGTATACAAATCACAATTTCTTTTAGGTCTTAACAGTCTCTTAGCAATTCAAATCAGATTTGGTCATCTGCTTAGATTCACATGCTTTGCATAGGCCACCATCTAGTGATTAGCTGGGTGTATGACCTATGTCTTAGAAATCAAAAACACTCGACCGGGGCTTTCCTGTCACTGTCCCTATCCTATGTGTATAAGGACCCATGATCCTTCACACACAGATTTCTTGAGATTGCTTCATTTTTATCATTGGTTGGCTGCAACTGTGGGAAGTACAAAATCAATCTTAAGACGATCAACGTCAAGGGAGAACGAAGCCTTCAATACAGTTCATCCACAACTGCCTCTGCTACAGGTAGTTGATTTACAAAAGCTACACGCAATCCCCGAGACCCATTGAAGTTCTGCCCATGGTTGAATAAATGGAATGTCAGGCTCAGTGTTCAATAGTTTTTTTTTTACCCAGGCATTGCGTTGAAGATCACTGCTGGATCTGCACCATTCACACTGGCAGGGTTGTTAGGCAAGATTGTGTGCAGTACCCTTTGGGTGCACCACAACAACCTTGTCCTCCTGGCAATAGGAACCAAGCCTTTGGTATAAGTCTGTACTACACAGGCTGGTAGTATGGCTGAACGGCCAGGCTTACCTCAAGAGGGGTCCATGTGAGCAGTAGGGTTGTAACAGTTTCACAGTGACAGCTATTCCAATAAATACTTACACTCAAGGTTTCTTGACTAAACAGTCAGTTATATAAGCCTTCTTCAGATGGGAGCAAAACATATAACACTTATAATACACTTCAAAACGCACTTAGTTTCTCTAAATCATATGATACCCATTGGGGATGGCACACACACTTCCTACACCCTGAGGTGACTTAAATAGCTAGGACACTGTGGACATCGATTCATCACTGGTACATTTCGAGCAATTCTGCATTTGGTGCAAAGGTTAGATATGGGAATAAAACAAAGGTTAACAAGTAATTCATATACTCCTACGTACCGTCCCCTTTCCTCCATATTTTTGGGACATTCCGTCCTGTGGGACGGGACAGTAGCACTATTGTAAAAAAAAAAGCCTCAAATTGAAAATGTGTCCTTTTTACACTGTGTACAGCACGCGGCCGTAAACCCACCCTCCTTAGCTCCACCCATCGCCTTTCAGTCCTTTTCTCTGCGCGGTCAGGGCTGGACGCACTCGCATCACCGGGAAGACCTTTTATCTTTCCCGTTGTCCTACTCTCCTGCTCCGGTTCTGCAGTCGCATAGTCCTCCGTCTATGCCGGAGCGTCTGGGATTTGCCACTTGTTCTTCTTGTGAGCGTCGCTTCGCTAGGGCAGATCCCAATTTTCTCTGCTTGGAGTGTCTGGGACTGAATCACCGTTGGGACTCGTGTTTCTTCTGTGATTCCCTTTTGGTCCTGGCACTTCAATGTCATCTTCGTAGGTGGGAGGAAATCTTCCAGAAGGTTCCTGCATCGCATTACCATCTGACAGAAAGAAGAGACGCCCGGTAAGTTCTTTACTTTTCAGGGCACCTCAGCCGGGGACTCGTTCCCGGGGTCCTCAACGTCCGGGAGTGGCTTCAAAACTCTGCTACTGAGGTGCCTCGCAGGCCTAATAGGCATACCAGGGTTTTCTCCAAGGGTTTCCGCAAGGTTCACCGATCAGATGCTAATAGCCACCATAGTCTTGCCGAGGCCTTGGGTACTGGAGTTTGCTCCAAGGTATCCTTGTCTGGAGCTTCCCACACAGACACCGGGGTGCGCCCTGAGGCTTCTGTTGAGACTTTCTGTACCGAACCATGGTTCCAGGCCCCTCTCGAGGGAGCTGTTAAGACCGGACTCTTTTCCGAGGTTCCTCTTAACGAGGCTAAGGTGTGTACCAACAGAACTGAGGCCTGTAAAGGCCTTGCCTGTGAGGTGGATTCCTCAGCTTTCCCGCGCTCGCGGAGGTACCGGTTCTGTTGAGGGGGGCACAGGGAGATGTCGTTGACCGTAACTCCTGTTACCAGCGTTGCCGAGGTTCCTCCTTCGGAGGCTAATTCAAGGGACAGTATATCCAGTAAACATCCAAGGCCCAATATTACCGGCTCTGCCGCAGATCTTTGTGTCGAGGCTAAAATTTCAGTCAAGTCCCCTGACCAATCTGTGGAGTCAACTGCCTTATCTACACATGTGACGCAGTTCTTAGATGTTCACAAAATGGCAGGCTTTCGTGCGTGGTCTACGGCGGCCATTTTGGATTCTTCCCTCACCCACATGATGGTCAGCGGGTGCTGGGAACTTTCTTTTTGGTGGACAACCTTATCCACGCGACAGTGTGAATCCGTTCCGCCCTTCCTATGACTGGCGTACTCGGATGCCACTACCGCATACGGTCTCTTCCTGGCAGCCTCTCCATCAGAGGATGCCTTTTTCGGGATGCTTCAGAGAGTTATGCACTCTGACCCCAAGAGGGAGTACTTTAAGAGACTTTCTTGTAGCTCTGTCACCAGGGTTTTCCCTGAGGTGCCCCAAGGGCCTAACGGGCGTACCAGAGATTCCTCTGAGGGTTCTGACGGACCTGCCAGTACCGGACATTGTTCCGAGGTTCACCATCACAGTGCTAAAGTTAAGCCCAGTTCGACTGGGTGCTGGGGTACCAGGGTTCACCCTGAAGGCTCTGTTTCTGGAGTTTCCCTGCTGTATCCAGGTTAAAACCTGAGGTTCCTTTTGTGGAGACTAAAGTCTATATCGACAGATCTGAGAGGCCTTCTCTGAGGGTCTTGTCGGTGAGGTATTGTCCTCAACCGTCCCTCGCTCAGGGTTGTGGTGGTACCAGTTCTGTCAAGGGGCAAAGAGGGGGGAGGGGTCATGGACCGCATTCCCTCTGTTACCGGCTAGTCCGAGGTTCCTCCGTTGGAGGCTAATTTTGAGACTGGTTCGAAGATGTAGACTAAGCATCCGAGTCACCCAGTATCGGCTCTGCCGAGGTTCCTTTTAAGGCAAAAGTGTTAGGTAAGCCCCTGACTCTCCTGAGGAGGCAATTGCCTCAGCTGCTACGCATGTGACGCAGTTCTTTTCAGGTGGCTACAAATGGCGGCCCAACTTGTGTGGCCTACGGCAGCCATTTTGGATACCTCCCTTACACATACGTTAGCAACGTCTGGTGCTGGGAGCATTCCTTTCTGCAATAGTAACCCGTTCCCACCTTCTTTGACCGGCGTGCGTGGGCTCTGCTGCCTCATATTGGGAAGTTTCAGATGCTCATGCACTCTGACCCTATGAGGACGTATTTCAAGCATCTTTTCACTCCTTTTCCACCCCATCCCCGGCAGCTCCGAATCGGTTTTTCTTTCAAAACCTGAGGTGATAGGCATGCGGACCAGTCTTCTGTTTCCGCCTCGTTGGGATGAGCCTTAAGCAGATGAGGACGGTGATGAGCAGCCCCGCTCGGTGAAAGTATTCCATGACCCGGAGGGGCTTGTGTAGCTTTGTTACCAGGGATTCCTTTGAGGTGCCTCAAGGGCCTAATGGGCGCACCAGAGTTTTCTCCGAGGGTCCCTGTGACTTGTCAAAACCGGACGTGGTTCCGAGGTTCACTATTTGGGTGCTAAGGTTCTGCTCAGTTCGCCTTTGGCTCTGGATTCGGGGGTTCGCCCTGAGGTCTCTGTTTCTGATGCTTGTTGCACCGTGCCACTACTCGAGCTCCCTCTTGAGGGAGCTATATGTCCCTCTAAATACAGTACTGACTGAGTTGAGGGATCCTCTAAGGGTCCTGTCGGTAGAATATATTCCTCAACTGTCCCACGCTCGGGGTGTGGTGGTACCAAATCTGTCGAGGGGGTTAAAGGCTATCAGCAGCAGGCCTTCCAGTACCGGCTCTGCCAAGCTTCCTCCATTGGAGGCTAATTCTGGGTCCGTTCCTAGGATGTCCACTAAACATCCTAGATCTGCCAGCAGCGGCTTGGCCGAGGATTTTTATTTATTGACTTTATATAGCGCTTTAAGCCAAAGCGCTTTAAAGTATAACGGGTACAAAAGAGAGAAGCATATTTACAAACATGAAACAAGTCATTGGAGCAATATGTAGAAAAACTTACTAGGAGGAGGAAGGGGAAAGGGGGGGTTACGTGATGGGGGGGGGTTACATGTCATTTTTGTGGTCAGGGAAGGGGGAGTGATCTGGTGTCCTCAGTACCCCTAAGTGGTTTCAGTGACCAATTTAAGGTCATTAGAAAAGAGGGAGTGAGGGGAAGGGTTAGAAGGGGGGGAGGGGAGGGGGAAGTCAGGGGAGGTGGGGGAGTTAAGGTCTTTCAGGGAGGAGCGGAAGGATGAGTAGGTAGGGGTGGAGCAGATGGAGAGTAGTAGAGCGTTCCAGTGAAGGGGGGGGAGAGTTGGAACGAGCGGAAGCGTGAGGTAGAGGTCTGTGGACCTCTACCTCCTCAAAGCTAAGTGTTTCAATGCAAAGTTTTTCTCAAGTCCTCTGACTCCCCTGAGCGAACAGTTGCCTAATTTCTCCTATGACGCAGTTCTCTTCAGGTGATGAATAAATGGCGGCCCAGCCTCCTTGGGCCACGGCAGCCATTTTGGATATCTCCCTTATACCAACTTTCATGTCGACTGGTGCTGGGATCTTTTCCTTTGGGGCCGAGCAGTTTTTTCCACACTGTGGGCAACAGGGGCCCGTTTGTTGGTCCTGGCGGCAGCTTCAGCTAAGGCCCCTTGTACAGAGATTAGGGTCTCAGACTTGGCCCTTCTCTGGGGTCAGGGGGTTTCAGGGTCACTGTGCGCATCGATCTGAAACTCCTTTTGGTAGCCCCAATTTAAGCGGCAAGGTGGTTGGTTTTTCTCTCTCATCCTACTCTACAGGGACAGGTAATCTACCTGCCGACAAATCACAAAATTATTTTTTTTGTCACACTACACTTGGGTGGGTGGACGAATCTCTGGTGGGGTTTGTCCATCGTTTAGGCGGGTTTTCGCATGCCCTTTACTCCTACCCCACCCTTCAAACCTCTTCTTCCCGAAATTCAACTTGATCACGCTTTGCCAAATAAAGTCCTCTTTCGAAGGGCAGTTGCCTCAGTGTGGTGGTCTTCCAGGATGCGTAAATGCACATTCTGACTTGGAGCCCGCATATGAAATATCTGCAGTTCTCTGGAGCCCCCACCGGACAACACTCGGTTACATAGCCAACCCACCTCAAGAAAAGACCACACTAAAAGCACCCAAGCTTACCAACACAAGATGAAACGCCAGCCAGCACCGCCATCACAATACACCACAGTGAACCACCCAACAGGCATATCCGCACAGAGCACCAAAATGCCCCGGACCAGGAAGGGGCGCCGAGAAAGAGCACAAGACAAGGCCACATTGGACATAGATGCACACATCCAACTCGCCTCTAAAGCAACAGCAAATGAAAAAAACACACTGCCAAAAACTAAAACGACGAGAAGGAACGGCCAAAGGGAAAAATCCTCATCTCACACCTTACCTCGCAACAACCCCTGAACCTGGATACCTTGACGACAGACACAAAGACACACAAAGAATAGCCAGAGACAAAAAGGAAAAAGACGGGAGCACCCAAGAAAAGTGTGGGTAGACTCCGACCCCATATATCACAAGAACAGGACACCATCAACACCCACGGCACACCGAACAAAACGACAAAGCTCCAATAAGCAACAACCCAAACATCAAGCTAACTGACCAATTCAACGAAGAAGCCTTCGCGGATCTTCATCGAACCGGCATGAATAGAGAAGCACCGCTATTGAACAGCCAAGCTCTCAATCTAGCAGACCACTCCCATGTAGATACAGCTTTCACTGATCTTCATTCTCCCCCATTCAACCGCAATAAAGATGCACTGCAACCAAACCACTGAAAACCAAGCAAAACCACACCAAAAAGATCCACTGCAACCTAATCCATGCTATGTCAATGTCCAAACATGCCACGGAAATATACGATCTGCTCTGCGACGAAACATGGCTAGACGACAACTACAAGATCACCCTCAACTGCCTGCCTGAATACTTCAAATGCTTCCAAGCAAACAGAAAAACCAAAAGGGTGGGTGGGGGGTGGAACTGGCGATCATCCACAAGGAACACCTGGATATCAAATTGGAAGACCCACTAAACATCGATAAATGCAAATCCTTAGTCATACGCCTATCAGTAAGCCCCAAAACAAACCTGAAATTCATACTGATATACAGACCATCAACCTACGATGCAACCTTCGTAGACGCCTTCACAGAAGCAATCGCCATCGTAGCCATCAAACACAATCACCTGATCGTCCTCGGAGAGTTCAACATCTGGTTCGAAGAAGAAACCACGACCATACAAAAATCTCTTAACCAGCCAACTAGCAGCAATGAATCTACAACAACTAGTCAAAGGAACGACCCACTCGGCAGGGCATACACTTGACGCAATCTTCGGGAACAAACTCCTTACCACAGCACCCCCAATTCAAATACTCTGGAGCGACCACCTCATCATCCCCTTCGTAATCAAAATGACTACTCCAGTAAACAATCAATCCATCCACCAATCACCATGAAATGAAACTGGAAAACCATCAAAAACACCAACCTTATTGAACTCCTGGAACTCATCAAACCACACCCATCGTTTATGGAAGACGACTACCTGGACCAAAAAGTAGCCCTGCTGCACTTCTGGATTGCAACAACTATAGACAACATCGCCAAAGAAAAACCTTTCACTCCTTCTCATAAACGGGCAACAGCAAAATGGTTCACCCCACTGCTCGGCACCATGAAAAAGGAAAAACCGTAAACTAGAACTTGATTGGCGAAAACAAAACAACGCAGCTAATAAGTTTAAATTCCTAAAACACAACCGCGCATACAAAAAGGAAATACAAAAAGCAAAGAGGAAACACTATGACAACCGAACCTTCAAAGCACCAAACACCCAAAAAGAACTCTTCAAAATCATAAATGAAATTAAAAACACTCCGGGATGCAACAATACTCCAACTCAGTCTATGAAACTATGCAGTGACCTTGAGGACCACTTCAAAAACAAAATCACCACCATCCAACAAACCATACAAAGCACACCACCCGATCTGACTACGACCACCACCTATACTCAGGAGGAACACCCGAACAAACTACGAAGCTGGAAGCTTTCCAGAAATATCAGTGGAGAAATTTGTCAAACTGGGGAATGAAAGCAATAACTTGTGGTCTCCCGAAGACCCTTGCCCGCTAGACGTATATAAATCTATCCTTAAACCAGGAACGCCCATGGAATATCACAAGAACGTCCTCAACCTTTCAATCGCAACAGGGAAAGTGCCACAAGCCTTCAAATCTGCATACGTCAGGCCACTACTCAAAGATACAGCAGGAACCAAAGAGGACCTCTCCAACTACAGACCCATAGCCAATATCCCATACACAGCCAAGCTGCTCGAAACAACAAACATACAAAACGACCCAAGAATTCATAGAAGAGCATGGCCTACTAGACAAGACACAAGTTGGCTTCAGACCAATGAGAGGAACGGAATCAGCCCTCCTCTCAATATGGGACAACCTAAAAATGAACGCAGACTCCGTCAACAGCACTGCCTTGATACTCGTAGACCTATCAGCAGCATTCGACACAGTTAATCACGACACCCTCATTATGAGATTAGAAGGACTTGGAATAACACACCGCCCTATTATGGATCAAATCTTTCCTAAACAGAACGGAAACCGTATGAATGAAACCCTTCAAATACAGCCCGAGAAATTCAACCTGTGGAGTCCCACAAGGATCATCCTTCTCCCCGTTACTATTCAACATCTACCTATATCTCCTCATCAAAAGTCACGGCCTCACCTGCTTCAACTACGCCGACAATGCACAAATCTTCAAAATACAAGACCACCTGGAAATAAACTTGGCGCTCAAACTGCCTCTGTGATGTATTCATCTGGATGAACTCCAACTGCCTCAAAAGCAACCCAAACAAAACGGAAATGATAATGGCCACAAAAAAATGGAGGAGAAAACCACTTCATCCCTTGGCCAAGGGAACTCTGGACAACCCCATCACCCTCGCCGATTGTAAAAAACCTGGGGGTCCTGATGGACAACACTCTGATGCCAGAGCCACACGTAAACGCTCTCCTCAAGAAATGCTTCTTCCTCCTGCGAGCGGCAAAAAGGATCCTACCGTTCCTATCATTTGTCAATAAAACAAGCACCATAATCGCCCTAGTCATGTCAAGAGTAGACTACGTCAACAGCCTATACTTGGGTATGCCTGAATGACTATAAAAAAAACCAACTCATTCAAAATGCGGCAGCCAGACTGCTTCTTAAACTGCCCCTAAGAGAACACACGCCAACGCTGAAAACACTACATTGGCTACCAATAAAACAACGAATAAAATTAAAAACAATGTGCATCATGCATAGAGCAGTACACAACCAAGGCTTAGAGTTCCTGAGAGACAAACTACGTCTACACCAACCAACAAGAATGCTCAGATCAAGCATTGACTTCCCCCTGGAACCGAAACCCTAAAAAGCACATACGTAACACAAGAAACCACTTAACATTCAGCAAATTACTCACATTGGCTCTTCATGTCATAACTAGAAAGACTTGCCACAGGGGCACACTCGCAACCAAAAACATCTATGAATGAAGACGGACACCAAAGCCCCTAAGGAAAAACCCCAAGACGTACCAAATGTTTAACCGAGAGACAGCGATAATAGGACCGCAAGACAAAGACCAACACCAGGACAACCCATCAATAGGACCCTGACCCTAAACTATAGCCATTCCCAACAGACCTAATCACAGCAGACAGCTAGGGAATAATAAACCCTATACCATTAGCTCCGATCCAGAGGGTGAGAAACAGAATAAGCACCCACTCTACACAATGCTCATCAATATACAGCGGGAAACACAATGCGCCATCAGGCACAAACTACAAGTAAACAAAAGCTTAAGGAAGTCACCCCAGTCATGATGGGAGGAAACTAACAGAATACACAGGCTGACCAAGAATGATGGACTAGGATGCCTCATCAACAGCATTCTGGGCCTGAACCATTCAAAGCTTCAACTGACCAATGCCACATTAGATAATAAGAGAATAGATGGTACCAACCCAGTTCCGCATCCGAAGAAATGGTTCAGACACACCTACCATCCCATAGAATACTCACTGACACAGCTGGATCCGCGCAGCGTCACCACAGCTAGACAACCCATAAGGAACCAGCAACAACCCCAACCACAGGGATAGAACTCAAACGGAACCAAAAGTACCTGGACCAGGATACAGACCCCACTAACCCAACCCTCAATTTTCTGCATACTCCTCCCACAGGAAACTCGCACAACCATTTCTCTCCCAGCAATCCGCACACTTTACCACACCGCATCAACACATTGAGCACACCTACAGCACACAAGGCCTTGCTCGATCCGATACTTGCACCAAAGCCCAGCACTCGGTATAGACAGAGCTGAAGCTGCCAAAATCACACCACTTCTCCCACTCTCCTACTCCCCTCCTCCTCGACTAACCCTACCCACCCTCCTTGCTTACAGATCTGCCAGAGCGCCTGGGGACCAATTCCATTGGTGACGGTGTGCTATATAAGTACCTTTTTAACATTACATATGAAATATCCGCGGTTCTCTGTAGGAGCAGAATACTTCAGATTCGGGTACTCTTTTTGCTCTCGGCTCAGCGAGATGCACCGGAAACTACTCAGAGGGGCCCCACAGCGGTCTCCCAATACCATATCTTCTTCCAAGGTTCCCCATTTGGGGCTAAGGCTGACCATAGTTCTGCTGTGGCTTTGGATACCAGGGTTCACCCTGAGGCTTCTCCATCTGGAGCTAACTGTACCAAGTCTTGGCTCGAGGCCCCCCCTCTCGAGGTGGCTATAAAACCAGGGTTCAACCTGAGGTTCCCCTGCTTGGGGCTAAATCGGTCACCAACAGAATTGAGTCCCTCATCGAGGGTCCTGGCTGTAAGTTATATCCCTAAGCCTTTCCACACGTGCGGCAGTGGTGGTACCAGTTCTTTTCAAGGGGGCGAAGGAAGGCAGTCGCATAGCACAGACCTTCCAGTACCAGCTCTGCGGAGGATCTTCCACTAGAAGCTAATTCTGGGGAATTCTGACGTATCTAGTAAACACCCCAGATCTGCCAGTACCGTCTCTGCCGAGGCTCCTTTTTCAAGGCTAGGATGGCACGCAAGGTCCCTGACTCCTCTAGGGAGACTATTGCTTCACTTGCTCCTGTGACGCAGTTCGCCCCTGGTGTGTGATAATGGCCACCCAACCTCTGCGGGCCACAGCTGCCTTTTTGAATACTGACCTTAAAGTGAGGTTTTACATCAACAAGCAGGGTGACGGACTCTCCTCTCCTTGTGGATCTTGTCATGCAAATTTGGGCTGGGCCATCCAGTATCTTGTTTGGCTCCAGGCTCCACACATCCCGGGTCACCGCAATGTGACCGCAGATTAATTCAGGCACCAGTCTGCATCGGGTACGAGTGTGATGAAGAGCAATATCATCTCCAACTTTTCCAGCAATGGGGCACGCCAGAGGTGGTCCTCTTAGCAGTTTGTGGGTCAACATGAAAGCTTATGCTTTCCCCCCCTCATTGCCTCCTACCTTTTGGTCGCTCTGTAAACACATCGCCGTTGCCAAAGCAGCTGTGTGGGCTTTCCCACCAGCTTTTGTGAAACATTACTGCTTAGACCTGAGCTCCAGGGCTGATGCTCAGTTCGGGCAAGCTGTTCCCAATACCTCTTTCAGTAAAGGAGTTCCATCCACCCGTTCTGAAAGGAGTGCTTGGTAATATCCCAAAAGTATGGAGGAAAGGGGACGGGACGTAGGAGTATAGCAAAGTTACTCACCGTAGTGACTACCTTACACTCGTCCATAGTCCACTTTCCTTCATACGTCCGCCCGCCGTCCCTTCTAATAAGTATCCCCTATTGCTTAAATGGTCTCGGACCTGGCGATTGAAAAAGGACTGAAGGGCGATGCGTGGGGCGGAGCTAAGGAGGGCGGGATTACGGCCGAGTGCGGTACCCTGTGTAAAAAGACACATTTTCAATTTGATGCTTTTTTTTACAAAAGTGCTCCGGTCCTGTCCCACAGGCACGCGGACGCTGAATCGAGACAGCGAGGCCCAACGGAGGCCGCAGAATGTCGGTGTGAGGGGCCGTGAGCAAGAATAAGCAATCCACAATGTATATTTTCGCCAAAACGCAACATTCTCCTGCGGCCATCGCGCCCAAAGGCTCGATGGCACCAGAGGAGGGCACCACAGTGGTTGATACCCATTACATTTTAGAGGCCATCACAGAGCTGAAAGACTCTTTGGGGGGGGGGGGGGCTGCGATGTCAGACCTGCGCACTTCCCTGGAGGCTAAAATAGACGCAGTGGTCATAGAAGTCTCCCTGCTGAGGCAGGATGTCAGGGGACTGGCGGAACGAAGCAGCCTGGAAGGTGCAGTGGAAACCAACACGGACACCAGCACTAACAACGCAAAGGAGATCCATGTACTCAAACAGGTAGCTAACTTGGAGTCTCGAGCAGAGGAAGCAGAAGGGAGAGTTAGGAGGAACAATATTCGCGTTATGGGCTTGCCGGAGGGCGAGGAGGGACAGGACCCGACAGACTACGTCGAAAACATACTCCTACAGGGAATTGGGGCTGGCAAACTCTCGCAGGGATTCGCAGTGGAGCGTGCACATAGAGCCCTTATGAGGAAGCCGAGACCAGGGGCCCCTTCGCGGGTGATAATCGCCAAAATATTGAACTACAAAGACCGAGAAAATACTGGAGTACTTCCGAAAAGGTGGAGCAATCGAAATGGCCTCGAGCACCATCATGGCGTATCCGGACTACACTGTTGGTCCAGAGGCAACGGTACAGCTATGTGGCAATCAAAAGAAGGCTGCACGCGGGTGGGATAACATATATGCTTCTGTACCCCGCGAAATTGAAGGTGGTGCACAAGAGTAAAACGTATTTTTTTGACACTTCGGAAGAAGCAACGACGTGGCTGGATCTGCAGGGCTGCCCGGAACGAGACACGGAAGAGACCCAAGAGGGACACGATAAGTGACTGGGATACGGTATGCATACTGTTAAGGCGTCGAGTGAGCACCCCAGGGGGTGCCTAGATGAAGATTAAGAACAATGGGCGCGGCTGTAGGAGGCTGATATTCTGATAAAATACCACTGATTGTAACGGATTTGAAGGACTGGAATATAGTAGCGTGTACATATATGCATAATTGTATCGCAATGTGTAGTTAACCCGAAGAGACATAGAGCGGCAGGGCGAAAGCACCCTACCCGCCGAATTATAGTTGTAGTAGTAGTAGGTTGGCCTCTAGGGCGGCCTCAACCTGCGGAGCTTCCAGTACAGGCGAGAGCCAGAAAGAGCTACATGCGGGGGAGCCTGAGATCCAGGGATGGAGCTGGGCAACAGTTGGGGGGGGGGGGGGGTGTGATGTTGGGGAGGGGACTGGAGGCGGGGGGAACGGGAAGTTTGGTGTGTTTTTGGTTAAAGGGAATTTAGAATGGGAAGCGAGCCTATACAGATTGGATTGGAATTCAAAGTGAGACTGCACCTGGGGGAGAAGGAACGGAACTGGTACAGGCCATGGGGGACCTTAAGATACTTACATGGATCGTGCGGGGGCTCAACAGCTACTTAAAAAGGAACAACGTTATGTTGTACCTGCGCAGGCAGAAAATAGATATTGCATTGCTGCAGGAAACCCACCTTACACGAGAGAGGATGGACACGATCGCTGGGAAGTGGAAAGGAATGTTGGTGGGCTCATCGTACTCTGCTTATGCAAGAGGAGTTCTTATTTGGTTGGCGCCACATGTCCCTTTTCAGCGATTGCAAGCGGTGGCTGAGACAGACGGGAGGATGGTTATGCTGAGGGGACTGGTGGAGAACAGGGAGATGAGCATTGTTAACACGTATGCCCCGAGCCAGAACACAGCGGTGTACATTAGAACATTGAGTGCGAATTTGAGCCTATGCGTAGGAAGCGCGATGATCTGGGGAGGGGACTTCAACTGCGTATTGAACCCGAGGGAGGACAGATTGGGTGGGAAGATGGATAGACCGGCCGCTGCAGCCAGGGCGTTACAGACATTGCTGGATGACTTTGGTTTGGAGGATGCATGGAGAGTGAGGCACCCCCAGGAAAGGCAATATTCACATTATTCTGCCCCACAGCATTTATCAACGAGGTTGGATTATGTCTTCACATCACCCGAAATGATAGCAAAGATCGCACAAATGGAGTACAAGGCCAGGATCCTTTCGGACCACTCGCCCCTGATTCTCGCATGGCAATACTGCCCCCGAGAGCGAGGATCACGACATGTCGCCTATGAGCGGAAGTGTTGCGAGACCCCTTTTTTAGGGAGGACTTGAGGGAGGAGATTGTAAATTATTTTGAAACAAATACTGGGAGCGTGGATTCCGCTGGAACACTATGGGAGGTCTTTAAAGTTGTCATGAGGGGTGGGTAGCCATAGCGAAATTCAAGGGCCTACAAGGTGGGGTTTTAGCTGAACGGCAGGAGACGGAAGAAAAATTAGAAGAGGCCTTAAGGGGCGGAGACGATACAGCAGAGAAGCTAGAATTGACACTTGGGCAACAGCAAAAATGTGCAGAATATTGGGAGAGATTGTGTAACCTTAATTATAAAAAAATACAGAGACAGCATGCGAGAGGTGATAAACGGGGGAGACATTTGGCGTAGTTATATAAGAGTGAGACCCCCAGAGTCACAATCAGGACTATAGAAGTTAAGACGGTAACGTAGAGGACACCCAGGAGGGAGTTAATGAAGAGTTTGTGGATTATTATAAGGTATTATACGGAGATGACGGGGAAGTAGTTGCTTTATGATGGAAGAAACGCTTGAGGACATGGGGTTGCCCAAGATAAGTGAGGAGGAGAGAGGAGAACTAGACACCCCGATCACCTTGGAAGCATTAGGGGAGGTGGTGAGGCAGCTGCCTACTAGCAAGTGAGTTTTACAAAGTATACATGGAAGAGGTCCTCCCCCCACTGTTAGAGATGTTAAACGAAGCGTTCGAGACGGGGCGCTTACCAGAGTGACAGAGAGGCAGTCATAATACCGCTCCCCAAACCTAACAAACCTGGGCACAGCTGTGGTTCCTATAGACCCTTGTCAATGCTGAATCAAGACGGCAAGATATTAACTGCTGTCTTAGCAAATAGACTGAAGAAGGTTATTAGCAAATGAATACACCCGGATCAAACGGGCTATGTCCCTCATAGAAACATTTCCAATAATCATAGGCGACTCCATAGAATCATTTAGTTTGGCAGAGAAAGAGATGAGGAAATGGCAATTGTCTTGGGATGCAATCAAGTCCTTTGACTGCGTTAAATGGTCATGGCTGCTTGTGGCCCTGAAGCACTACAGGTTAGGGCCTGGATATGTAAGGTGGGTGAAAATTTTATATAGCGAACCGCTAGCTAGAGTTAGGATAGGATCTGTGATATTGGAAAGGTGGCAGCTCAGCAGGGTACTAGACAGGGATGCCCGTGGTCTCCAATGATCTAAATACTGGCCCTGGAACCTCTAGCAATATATCTGAGGCAGCAATGTGTCACCATAGGCATTGAGGTGAAAGGGGAGCGGCATCTGATCTCCCTATATGCAGATGACATGCTGCTGTACTTGCTATTCCCAGAAGAAAATCTCCAGTACATCCTAGAAGTGCTGGAGAGATACGCTGTGCTGTCTGGTATAGCAGTGAACCCCCAGTAGTCCAGCATGTTCCCATTAGGGGGGTACATGGGGATTCCAGCGGAGCGGCTACCTGTATTGCAAGTGCTGTGGGCGGTTAGCACATTTCGGTACCTGGTGATAGATATATACCACACCGTGGAGGAAGGGCATAGGTGCAATACAGAAGTAGCCACTAAAAAAATTCAGAAGTGCATGCAATTTTGGGCAAAGCTGCCCTTGGCGATGATGGGGCGGGGAGCAATGCTAAAGATGGTGGTCCTGCCAAGGCTCCTCCACTACTTCGGGAACATACCGTACCTGATTCGTAAGAAGTTCTTCACCAAATTGAACAGCATGTGTAGGGACTTTTTGTGGCATGGCACGTGAAATAGAGTGGCGTTAATGAAGCTACAGAACTTCCATGACAAAGGAGGGATAAAGCTGCCCAACTATGAGGCGTACTATGTGGCAAGCCAGTTATAGTATGTTTCCAAATGGCTCTCTGACGAAGAGACCTCGGAATTTAGGCTGTTTGGGCATGAATGTGCACCTTTTTATTTGAAAGATGTGGGTACCCAGGGCGGAAATGGTGGGGCGTCCTAAAATGATGCTATTGGGGTGGAAGGTGTCGCGCAGGGCATGTCAAATGATGGAGAACCCGTCCCCATGCTCACCGCAGATACCACTGGTTGCATTGACTGGGGCAGACGCGCAGCTACGAATGATACTCAGGAACCACTGGGAACCGGCTGGGGTGGCAACAATGGGTGATATTTGGCGGGAGGGCTCTAGTATTACTTTTGAGGGGCTGCGGGGAGAAACTGGGTTGCACGAGGGCCAGTATATTACGTATCATAGAGTGGTACAGAGGATTAAGAGAACATGGCCTGAAACTGTGTTGGAGGAAGAATCAGATGCCACCATAGACATGATATGACATAGCTGAGGGGGGTCATGAGATTTCCAGATTGCATGAAATGCTGATGTCTAAAGTGGAGAAGGAGGTCACGCAGTTGAGACTAGACTGGGAAATGGAGGTTGGAGCCCCGATGGGAGACGGGGTGTGGGAACGGGTGCAGGGGTATCCTAAGGTGTCTAGAAACGCAAGGCTGAAACAGATTCAGCTGTACGTAACGCATAGGGCATATATGACGCCTTGGAGGATATTGAGGTTTGAAAATGCAGGACGGCAAGCATGCCCCAAGTGTGATGAGAATACGGCATGGTGCATATGTTCTGGTCATGCTCGATCAGAGAGCGTTTCTGGAGGGGAGTGAAAGGGAAACTGGAAGAAAAAGGGGTCGAGATTGTAGTGGATACAGTGTGGGCCTGTCTGCTGGGGGGGTTCCCCAGACCACAGAAGCTCAGGCATGTGAGTAAGCTGAGGGATCTGGCTTATGTGCTTGCAAAGAGGATTGCCATGGAATGGAAGTCATGTCTTGTGCCAAAGGTAGAGGTGTGGTGGAGGGATTTGCAAAAATGGGCGGAAGCCGAAACCAGGGCATGTCAAGAAGCGAGTAGCACAGGGGGGGAGGAGGAGACTGAGTCCCTGATGGCCTGGAAATCACTGATAGCCGAACTGTTTGGGTCATTAGATGACCCGGCGGAGCCTGTAGAAGGAAACCGAACCACAGGATGCGAAAACTGAAGATTTAACGCAATAGACTCGTAGAGGGGGGTGGGATAAGGGAAGTAGTGGTTAGAAGTTAGTGTAATGAAACTGTTGGAACATGCACTGTTTGTTTGTTTTGTATTGTTTGGTTGTTTTTATAATTCAATAAAGGGTAAATCATAGTCCAGGCCCACTCTTGGAGAGAGCAAGGTGGAATGTGCCCAAGATCACACAGTGGAAATGCACTCAGTCTTTGCAGAAAAGTCAAGAGGTTGGATCAAGTCAGAAACGTAATGTTAGCAGGTCTGAAGTCACCCCAGGATAGAGAGTCAAGGATTTACAGGACACCTTGGACAGTCTGTACCGGGCGGGGGACAGTACCTGAAATGGTGAGAAAGCACCAGCGGGGGCAGTTGTTCCTGGCAGCGCGTGCAAGTCGGGGCTTCGTCCAGAGGAAGAGTATCTCGACGTGGAGGAAAGCTGGAGGTCGTTTCACTGCCAGGGAAGAAACCAGCCGCGGGGTTTCACGGTTAAAAGGTACGACCGTTTATTCGCGGTAGTGGTGAAGCGTGGCTATCCAGCCGCCGGGGTGCTTGGCACGGGCGATTCGACCACGCGACGATCCAGGAAGGCGAAAAAGGCGAACTGGTTGGTCCCACCATCTCAAAGGGAAGAAGACTCTCCTGGAAGAAGATCTCCTCTGTCGGGAAAGTGGTGAGTTTCGTACAGCAGGGCTCCACCGGTGGTGTCGCCGTTGTAGATGGCTCAGCTTCTCCCCTCTTCGGATTCTTTAGGTCCTGTGGTCCACTTCTGAAGTTTCAGTCCCCAAAGCCCTGCTTTTATGCAGAAAACCCCCCATTCATCAGCCTAGCTGTCACTCAAACATGCTAAGTGGTGAGCCGGGTGGCTCACCACTGGGCCAGTCACACAAGAGTGCGACTTGAGTTGCCAAGGCAACTCAGTCCAGAGTGCCTAATCCCCCCTCCCACACATCCTGTTGACCCCAGACAGAGTGGCACCATTTGGAGGGCTTCTGTGGCGAAGCCCGCCAAAAAATGGAACAAAGGGCTCGACTTGGGTTAGAGTTTCAGAGGCGAACGCAAATGCCATTTTAAAACAAGTCCTGGCAAAAAGACCCAACCGGGGAATAAATATTAAATAAATAACCCGGCGGTATCTTTAACATTGCACCAAAAAGTGGTGCGTTTAAAATGAATGGGAAAATCCCATAGGAAATATTCCGCTGGAATATTTTGCTTGGTATCCACTGCCACCAGCCACAAACTCGACACGGGGGGGCGGGGGCACTGGACAGTGCCCCCTTGGAAAACAGACCCAGGGGCAATCGAATCACCCCTACCAGTAATTCCACAATATGATGGTTTGTACTGGTTCGGTTCACAATTTGAGACTAGTAAAGCCAATGGTGACTTTACATGCCCTGAAAGACAGTAGTCCGTCCTAGGGTATGGAGTCTATGTTTGGGGGTCACTAGGACATCCCTGTGTTACTGCACGGAGTGTGCTGTGTAACACACATACCAAAAACACATGATGCCCTATGGAGTAAAAGACCGCATAGCCCATAAAACACATTACCTAGTCAAAGGACATTCTCAAATCATGCTTAAGAGTGGGAGAAAGAGTCTCACTCTTAGCAGTAGAAAAAAATAGACCCCAAAAAATCCAGCAAAGCTGCTGGAGGACTCACTAGGTTTGGGAAATTAGCCTTAACAGAAAATTCTCCCTCACAGTTTTGATGTCTCCGTTCAAAGTAGTCTTTTGCCCATGACAATGTTCCAATATAGAGAGATCAATTTCCAGTTTTCAATGCAATAGTGATCTGAGACCTAGCTCGAAGCGCAGGCACCAGGATGGAGTACTTGCCAGCAGAGCGAGAACCCTCTTCCATAACCGTCCCTCAAGCATACTCCAATCTATTTGCCAGAGCCTTGGCTTTGCCTTCAGGCCATAGAGGATCACATGGACGGCCTTTGCCATGTAGAATTTTATTAATGGTACTATGGAGAATTTGCAGTATGTGTTTTAGTTTTATCTGTGCCGTTGTGCAATTTTCTCCACTATATTCTGCTTAAACCTTAAAGGCGGAAGACGCATAGACTTTATAACCCAAATAGGTCAATACCTCCACTCTTGGAATAACTTCCAGCACCCAGTTTGTAAAGCAGATCTTTTTCTGTGGGTGCCTGAAGACCATTACCCTTGATTTCAATGGATTTATGGATAGATTATTTAACTGTGCGTACTCATCCAATTTGGTCAATAGATGCTGCCCATGTATCAGCGTCTTGTACTGCAACAAAGACGCCCGCATTGACCACCCTATGGCTCCTGACTCAATTTACCTCGGGGCTGACCAATGCAGACGACTCCAGAAATTCGCCCATGTCTGGCAAAAACAAATTTTTAAAAAAGAGGGGCTCCCAGGCACCCCTGCCGGACAACTCTCTCCATTCTAATCCGCTCAGATAGATGACCCTGGTTGTCGAGACGTACCCTTAGATGTGTAGCCTTGTAAAGTTCTACCAACGTTGATTAGTGTTTCTGGAATCCCACATCCCCTAAATTTGCTACAGAGTAACTCCCTGTCCACCTGTTCGAATGCCTTGGAGAGGTCAATACAGGCACCATATAGAGGTGCGTGGTCTTTTTCCACGGTGTACTCGCTTGCTAGGTTTAGAACTAGACCATTCACAACAGTGGAGAGGCCTTGTCTGAAGCCTGTTTAATGACTGGGTAGTACTTGTGCCTTTTCGACCCATGATACTAGTTCATTTAGAATGAGTTTCCTAAATATCTTGCTGTCAGTGTCAAGGAGGGTGATGGGCCGGTAATTTACAGGATTTAATCTCCCCCCACACCCCCCCCACCCACCACCCCCTTGAAAAAAGGTATTACTAATGCAATTTTCCAGGAGGTAGGAAAAAGCTGCCTCCTAAAGATCTTACTCCTACGTCCTGTCCCCTTTCCTCCATACTTATGGGACATCTCTTCGTCCTGTGGGACGGGACCGGAACACTTTGTAAAAAGCATCCAAAAATATTTTTCAAAAATGTGTCCTTCCTCTTTCTTGCACGGGGCCCGGCACGCGGCCGTAACCCTGCCCACCTTGGCTCCGCAACGCCCATCAGTTCTTTTCTCTGCTATTTTGGGACTGGACGCACTTGCATCTGTGGAAGATTTTCTTCCTTTTTTCCTCTCTGGCTCACGCTAGCAATCGTGTTCTAGTCTGTCGTTCAAACTAGACTTTCCAGATTGTTCGTGTCACCGATGCTTCGCAAGGGCGGATCCCCATCCTCTTTGTTTAGAGTGTTTGGGTCCGGATCAACGTTGGGACTCCTGTTTTACTGATATTCCCTTTCGGTCCGGGCTCTTCAGCGTCGGTTGGAGCATTGGGAGGTGGTGTTCCGACAAACTCCTCCTTTGCATTTTCGAGCGTTCATCGACGAAAAGAGACGCCCGGTAAGTTCTTTACTTTTCAGAGCACCCCGGCCGGGAGACATCTTTCCGCGTTCCTCCCGGGCCGGGAGGGACGTTGATCGCTCTGTCATCGGGGTTCGCCCTGAGGTGCCCATTGGGCCTAATAATTAGACCAGAATTTTCTCAGAGGGTCTCCATAAGGGGCCTGTGGATACCGGAGTACATTCCGAGGCCCCTCCTGTGGGGACTGCTTGTAAACCCAGTTCTGAGTCGTGTGGTACCGGAGTTTGCTCTGAGGCCCCTCTGTCGGCTTCCCTCAAAAATAAGACTGCGGTTCGCCCCGAGGCCTCGGCGGGGCTTGGTGTTACTGAACGGATGTTTGAGGCCTGCGCCAGTAAGGCTGTTACTGGACCTGGGTCCGAGGTCCCTCGCACAGAGGCTAAAGTTACCAACATTTCTGAGAGGCTTGGCAAGGCCTTATCGGTGAAGGTTGTTTCTCACCGTTCACGCTCTTGTGGCAACACCAGATCTGTTGAGGGGGCAAAGAAGGAAATTTCTTTTACGGGCACTGCCGAGGTCTTTCCTGGGAAGGCTAATTTGGCGATTGGTATGTCACAGAAACATTCCAGGCCACATAGTACGGGCTCTGCCGAGGTTCCTTAAGTTAAGGCTAAAGTTAAGACCCCTGATCCATCGACGGGGACCCCTGCCTCACTTCCCCACGTGACAAAATGGCGCCCGTTCCCACCACTACCATGGCAGCCATTTTGGGTGCTACCCCCAACAGCTACGCCATCGGCCTCGGGTGTAGGGCTTGGTTCCGTGGGTGAACATAGGGTTCCTTGTGCGCATCCTTATCGGCCAGTATGATTGGAACGCTCGGATGCCCCTTCCGCACAATGTTTCGTTGCCTGCGGGGTCGGCACCTTTGATTTATGTGGATACGTCGGTGGAGGGACCGGTGTGGCACCCTTCCCCGTTACGTCCCTGGAATTGTCCTCATGAGAGGCCTCCTCTGGTTCCAAAACAGTCCCCAGAGGACGCCTTTTTCGGCAAATTTCAGACGCTCATGCGTACTGACCCCATGAGGGAATATTTCAAAGGGCTTTTTAGGGAGATATGTCCGCCCGCACCTCCAGCCCCACCCGTTCCTCTGGTGGTTCTGCCCGCGCCTCCCTTGCCTACAGTGCCTTCCCCGACTCTTCCGCCTTTTCCCACATTGTGTCTCTTAAAAACGTGGACAGGGCAGCGGCAAACACAGTTCAACAGGTTCCTGACCTGTCGGATGACGTGCAAGGCGATCAGGACAACAAGGACCTGCCCCGCTTTTCATGACCGGGTACTGGACATGATGTGCTTCTTGGATGTTCTGGTGCCCGAGGCACCCGCTCCGCAGGAGGGCGTGCTTTCTGGGGCGTTCACCCTGTCTCCTTTGGAGCGTACCGGCCTGTTCTTGCAGAAGGATTCTGGTCGAGGACCGCAGGGTCTGGGAAAAGCCACACTATGGACTTTTCATCAATAAGTAAATTGACGCACGATACAGGCTACATTCTTCGGAAGAGGTGGCCCTGTCTTGTCCGCCCCCCTTCTCCACAGTGGTGGCTGCGGCCACTTTGCAGTCCAGGCCTGCAGCATCCTCTTCCACGACGGCTACTCAGGTTCTGGGAAAGGAGGATAAGCTCCTTGACTCCCTTGGGAGAAAGATTTTCGCCAACTCGGCCTTGCAGCTCAGGCAGGCCAATGCCAAACTGGTGTTAGTGGGGGCTAATATGCGGATGTGGAAAGGTCTGTCGGAGTTTGAGTTCATTCCGGTCGAGAAGCTGGAAGACTTCAAAGCGGGATTATCAGACGCCAGGGTCTTGGCCCAGGATCTCCTCGAGGCTGCGGCTCATCACGTAGACACCGCGTCTCATCACGTAGACACCTCGGCTCGGGGCATTATGCTGGGGGTTGATACCCCACGGCAGGCGTGGCTGTATGCTACTAAATGCTCGAAAGAAGTGCAGGACAAGGTGTTAGAACTTCCGTTTGATGGTAAGGAGCGCTCTTTCATTCTACAACAGATGTAGAGATGACCAAGACCGAGGATAGCACTCGGACAGCTAAGTCCTTTTCGTTCCTTGTTAAAGCCCCTTTCAAAACCCAGAGACCGTTGTCGCAAAGCCGACCCTCCCCTGGCTTTACGGGCTTCCTAGACCGGAAATCTTGCAGAGTGGATACCCCTTCGCGGAGTAACCGCCGGAGGAAACAGACTGTTTTTCTCCCACTCCTCAGCCTCCTCCTCAGGTTCAGGTGGCAA
This sequence comes from Ambystoma mexicanum, assembly GCF_040938575.1. NCBI lineage: Eukaryota > Metazoa > Chordata > Amphibia > Caudata > Ambystomatidae > Ambystoma > Ambystoma mexicanum. The sequence goes on from NC_090926.1 coordinate 591,546,757, forward strand.
TACCACCGAGAAACCTACAAAATGAGGGTTCTCCGCGCTCACATGAGACCCCGGTGGGATGACGCATCGCGTCTCATTGGGAGGCATGGCAGACCATCACCGAAGACAGATGGGTCTTGTCAGTCGCTTGGGCGGGCTTCCGCTTACCCCTACCCCACCTTTGAACCCTCCTTTTCAGCTGTCGGGCTCGCCCTCCCTCAAAGCCATGGTTCAGAAACTTCTGGACCTCAGAGCTGAAGAACCCATTCCCTTTGGGGAGCGAGGGTATGGCTTCTACTCCCAGCTGTTTACAGTGCCCAAACCCAACCAGGCTTGCCTGTGCACCATCCTAGACCTTTCCCAGCTCAATCTTTTCCTACCCCAAGAGAAATTCAAGATCACGCCCGGCCAGATACGGTCCTCCTTGCAGATGGGCGATTGGCTCAGCGTGGTGGATCTTCAGGATGCGTACATGCATGTTCTGATTTGGAATCCACACAGGGGATACCTCAGTTTCTCTTTGGGAGAGGAGCACTTCCAGTTTCGAGTGCTTCCTTTCGGCCTCAGCTCTGCGCCGCGTGTCTTCACGAAGATGTCGGTGATTGCGGCCTATCTTTGTCTGCAGGGTATCCATGTATATCCGTATTTGGACAACTGGCTCTTACGCAGTCCTTGCCCGCTGAAAGCAGCGGGCAATCTTCAGTCTCTCCTTCGGCTCCTGTTCCATCTTGGGCTGTCGGTGAACTGGCAGAAATCTTCCATGACTGTCTCGCAGGACTTGATTTTCCTGGGTTTTCGCTGGAACGCGATCGACTGCAGAGTGTACCTGACCGGGGACAGAATGGCGGAGTCGGAGAGCCTGTCGGCCTGGTGGTTCCAGAGGCTTCTGGGCCTCAGGGCCTCGTGCGTGTTGGCTCTTCCTCTTGCTAGTCTCAAGATGAGGCGGACTCAGATGGCTCTTCGTAGTTCTTGGCGTCAGGCTGTGGACCCGGATTCCATGCTGATGATGATTCTGGCTTCCATGAGAGTGGACCTGGAATGCTTGTCATCTCTCAGCAACCTGTCGGTGGTTGCTGGGTTTCAGGACCCAGCCCCTATGGTTACGATCACGACGGAATCCTCCCTCCTGGGGTGGGGTGCGACGTTGGATCCTTTTCAGGTCTCGGATCTCTGGTCGCCTCAGGACAAGCTCCTCCACATAAATCATTTAGAGCTTCTGGCGATCTTCCTAGTGCTCAGGGCGTTCAGACCGATCATAGCCAACAAGGTGGTCCGCATACACACGAACAATGCGGTGCCGATGTATTAGATCAACAAGGAAGGGGGAACCAAGGCTTCCCCTCTCGTGGACCTGTCCATCCAGATTTGGGAGTGGGCTGTACTTCATGGTGTCTGGCTGCTTGCAGTGCACATCCCGGGCCAGCTGAATGTCACAGCAGATGACCTCAGCCGGCGGACGGTGGTCAGCTACGAGTGGGAGTTGAAGGCGGGGGTCCTCTCATGGATTTTCTTGCATTGGGGCACACCGGAGGTGGACCTGTTCGCTACGGCAGTAAACAAGAAGCTTCCTCAGTATGTCTCCCGAGCGGGGCTGGCAGTCTCCTCATTGGGGGATGCTCTCGAGATTCCATGGCACAACATGAGAGCTTACGCCTTCCCGCCTCTGCCTCTAGTTCGAGCAATTTGGAAGCTGAAGAACTCTGCGAACTGTTCCCTTCTACTCATAGCCCCTTGGTGGCCGGCCAGGTTTTGGTTCTCAGAACTTCAACACCTGTCGGTGTATCCGCCGATCAGGTTACCAGTGACCCCCGATGAAGGGGGGAACAGCAGATGTGGCACCCCTCCCCACAATTGCTCAGCTTGTGGCATGGTGCCTGAGTTCAAGTCTTTAGAACATCTTAACTTGTCTACGGATAACATGCGTATTATCCAGGCAGCCAGAAAACCCTCGACTAGGTCCCAGTAGAGAAGCAAATGGCTCAGGTTCTGTCATTGGTGTTTAAACAGGCAGTTGGACCTAACAGGGGCTACAGTTGACACGGTTTTGTCCCTTGTATCTTTTCTTAGCAGAGTCGCAGTGTCCATGTTCGGTCGTCCAGAACTTACCTTTCAGCGGTTTCTGCTTACCTTTCTACAGACCAATGCTCTTACTACCTGAGTAACCCAGTGGTTAAGAGGCATTTTTCAGGTTTGACACTCCTCGATCCTCCAATTCGTAGTCCTCACCCGTTATGGGATCTAAATGTGGTCCTGACGGCGTTGTCATAAGCCTTTCGAGCCAATGGCCACGGTGGACCTTGAGTACCTGTCCTGGAAAGTGTCCTTTTTGCTCATCGTTACGTCAGCAAGGCGGGTGAGTGAGCTCCAGGCCTTGTTGGTGGAGCATCCCTTTTTGATCTTTCACAAGGATAAGTTCGTCCTACGGACGAATCCTGCTTTCCTGCGAAGGTGGTAACTGAATTCCATCTGAATCAGTCGTTCTCCCTGCCAGGCTTTTTTCCGAACTTCTCAACTGTTTGTGACTTTTGGTAACCCTATTGTATTTCTCGGTGGATCGCCGCCTGCATTAGTCTTTCAACGTCCAAGGGCTGAAACCTCCTAAGGGTATTCAAGCACACCTGGTGCAGGGCAAGGCAGCCGCGGTTGTTTTCAGAAATAACCATTGGGAGTCCATCGCTAGGGCAGCTACTTGGGCCTCTCTATCTGCTTTTTGTAAGCATTATTGTCTTGACATGAGCTCAAGAGCTGATGCTCAGTTTGGTCAGGCTGTGCTGAAGAACCTTTTTCACTAAGGGGTATTTCCATCCACCCGTAATTCCTGTAAGGAGTGCTTGGGAATCTCCCATAAGTATGGAGGAAAGGGGACAGGATGTAGGAGTATAACCAGGTTACTCACCGTATTGACCACCTTACTCCTAGTCCATAGTCCCCTTTCCTCCATAAGCCCGCCCCCGTCCCCTCTAATAAGGTTCCTCTGTTATTGCTAATAGCGCTTTGATCTGGCGATAGAAATGGTCTGATGGGCGATGCGCGGGACGGAGCCAAGGTGGGTGGGGTTACGGCCACGTGCCGGGCCCCGCGCAAGAAAGAGAGGAAGGACACATTTTTGAAAAACATTTTTTGGATGCTTTTTACAAAGTGCTCCGATCTCGTCCCACAGGACGCAGAGATGTCCCATAAGTATGGAGGAAAGGGGACTATGGACTAGGAGTAAGGTGGTCACTACGGTGAGTAACCTGGTTAAATTTATATAAGCTCGACCACAGCCTGCTATCATTGTTGAAGTCCGGCCATTCGGACCAGCGGCTGTCGATGTTGAGGATTTGAGGATATCCTCACAGATATCCTCTTCATCAAAGGGTAGGCGCCAATGAGTGTTCAATTCTGAACTGGAGACCCCTGGGATTCTCAAAGACCTTCGAGAGATATGCCACCCAGCTTGATTCAGGTACTAAATTGCAGTGTGTACTGTTGGTTTGGGGCTCTAACTGACTTGTAACAGACCCAAAGTATTGAGTTATCTTCATTCATTAGCTGCAGCATAATTTCCCATCTTTTTGTAGTCTTGCTGCTCTGTGGTTACGTGACCAATGCTTACAACTCACTTGCTTGCCTGGCCACTTTGTAATTCTGAGTCACTGAGGCAATCTAGTTTTTTTTAAATCTCTTAAGCATTTTCTGTGTGCTTTTTTTGTTTATTTTTGGCAGGATAACTTGTGACGGCTATGTAGATGTTTTAGTTTTTTCTCTGATGGTTCACTGAGAGGTAAGGTGGACCAAATACATTTGACAAGTTTGTCCGGCTGGCATTCAGCCTGCCAAGTATGGTTGAGGATCTTCAAACGGTTGTTCAGATTTCTCCCCACCTGACCATGTTTTACCAGCCTGATTTTCCCTTTTGTGCCATTAAGACGCTGGTTGTGTACCATTGCAGGGGCAGCTAACAAATCTGGAAAAGTTGTCTCCAAGCGTCCCCTATGTCCCCACAGTCGTCCTTAATTACCAGTTTGGATGAACTAGAGAGAACTGGAGAAACAAATATATAGTCCAAGACAGACAAGGATGTGTCTCTATGCCAGGTGGCAGTAATACTGAAGTCCCCCCTCAGAGGACCCATTCAATGTCTCCTTACCTCACGTGACTCCATCTCTTCCTCGCTCTCACCTTGGCTGGCTACCTTTCCACTTACAGCTAAAATTTTACTTTCTCTGCCTGATCTTCAAATCCCTCCATGGTCTTGCTCCTCCTTATCTCTCCTCCTTTTTCTCCTTCTACTCCCCCTCTCGTTCCCTTCATTCCACTGACCATTTCATTCTCACTGTACCTTCTTCCCCCTGGTTCCGCTCCTTCCAACTCCTTACTCCTCTGCACTGGAACTCGCTCCCTCTCTCAATCCGCTCTACCACGACCTTCACCTCATTTCGCACTTCCCTTAAATCCCTCCTCCATTCTCCACCTTGAAAACTCCCACTGCCCTCTCTACACCCCCTTTTTTCCCACTCTTCTAATTCCTCTCTCCCCTCTCCTACTACACTCTCTCCCTTCCATTTTCCCTTGTCCAATCCATCTCCTACCCCCCTCCCCATACCTATTCCCACTCCCCTCTCCCTCAGTTAATTGCTCTTTGCACTGTTTTGTTGAATGATTCAAGATGTCATTTTTGCTCCCAATGTTATTTGTTATTACTCTGTATTATGTTGTTGTAAAGTGCTCTATAAAAATAAAATCAATCTTCAGATCCCATGAATCTAGGATATCTTGCCAAATGTGCCCCTTTTTTGAGGTTTTTCCGGAACCTGACCTATTAATCTTCTTTAGAGCCTGAACACATTCTGTGGTCAGGTCACCTGCGAGGACTGTTATCACCTCCATCATCCAGTTTAATTGTTCCCAATAATGAGTCCAGTCTTGATAGGAAGTCTGTTAGTTTGGAGCAGGCGGGGTTCCAGTAAATATTAATGATGACCCAAATGTGGTCCGGTAATCTTGCAGCTTAGATGTATTCTACAAGCCCAAATACCCATAGCATCATTAAAGATTGGTGTAACATTTTTTTCTGCTAGATTGTTTTTAATGCCATCGGGAGACCGCCTGATGGTCTTCCCTTCGGCTTTTGTAGTGCTGGTAGACCGTGGAACGTATAGCCCTATGTCTATGGGGTTAACCAGCCATGTGTTATATCATAAAGATCAAACAAATAATCCTGCATTCTGATAGCTTTAAAAGTACAGGAACCCTGCATGTTCCAACTCACCAAATAGACCCCTATTTCTAAAGCTGCTGTGACCCTACTCAGTTTGTTGAATATTTGGGACAGTATTTCCGGTAGGAGTGACAAGGTTTTTTCCTGTAGTCACTCCACTAAGATCTTTACTTCTTGTGATGTGCTTTCCCTCTAAGATTTCTTCTTCCCTTTGACGATTGTCTTTTGCGGCCCCCTGAGAAGTGGAGTCCCCTTGGGAAACTGTTAGGCAAAGTTTGTATGCAGTACCCTTTGGGACCACTACACACAACTAGGACTACAGGTGTAAGCAAAACCAACCATTGGTATAAGTCTGTACCACAGTTTTTTGTAGCGAGCTGAGCAGCCAGGCTTATCTCAAGAGGGAATGTGAGCTTGTAATGTTACACAGAGGTCTACAATCACAAGTATTCAGATATAATTCAACTCAAGGTTTCTTGGTAAAACACTTAATTTATTTACAGTAGGTAAACATTCACTAAAAGGAGGCAATCAATATCACACAAAATATACTACACTACTTCACACTAACCGATTCTGAAACGTTTAAACTACTTTGAAGGAGGAGCAAAATGGCATTCAGAGCAGTTGAAGTAGGAGCAAAAAGGCATAAATTCATAAAACGAAAAATAGTTACTCTTAAACAGTGCAAAGAGTTCACCAGAGGAGTTGATTCAATGCAATAGGTAGGCATAAGTCCATGGACTAGTGTGTTGTGTAGGTAAAAACGGTTCTGGTATTTAAACGGAAAAGTCTTTGCCACGTTTCTCAGAAGTAGTTCACGGAAGAAAGGTTCATATGTCTCATCACAAGCTGACTAGGCCTGCAAGTTGCCAAAGTTCCACAAACTTTCGCGTTGAGAGATGTTCTCTCGGTCGGGTTTTCACAGTACCTTATATTGAAGAAAAAGATGCAGCTGAAGACTTCTGTTCCTGCAGATCTCGCTGTTCCTGAACCTCAGTCGTGGGGACAAGAGGGGGGGGGGGGGGCAATCTCACCCCCGCTTGGGCCGCTGCATGCAATTTGCGTGCTTTGAGGGCTTATTTCAACTGCTACCTGCAAGCAGAATTAGGCATCCACCACAGCGCTGCACGTGGATCCACCGTCCTAAGATGGCCGCCAGGAAAGCAAAACACCTTTAGCGAGTACCACTGAGACCCACCCACCCACCCTCCCCGTACTCCGGATTGGCCAGCCATCACCTCAACTGGACCAACCAAGAGCCAGGAGGCATAGCCGGACCGCAATACGAGGGCCGCAAAGTGAGGACATCGCCTGTCCCGTGCCTGTCCAGTACAACCAGTCGCCTTCACCAGAGATCCTGCCCAGTTGCCCACATATCCTGCACCTTGTGCCAACTTAGAGTAAGTACTCTGCAGAACCGCCATCACATTGCAGACTAACCACAAGAACCGTCCCATCTAACTATAACCCTGCACGTCAAATGCCTGATCGTCGGCCGGCGTGCAACACCCCCAGGCTCCGCACAGTACTTTGAACCTTCTCTACAACCAGCCAATGCATAACAGTCCCATATGCAAAACCATTATTAGCACTAGGCTGTTATCTGCATAACTGTATTTCCTCTTTGGCATACTTGTTAATAAATGCTTTATACAATGCCTGTTTAATGCTTAACACACTGCCCACCTATACTGCACTATGAGTAGCCAATGAGAAGTAAGCGCACTTTCCTGTAGATGTCTATTTGAGTGAGACTACCAGTCTAACAGACTTGCAACTGTATGCCGCCAACACTGCACCTTGCAAGCTGCTGCACTTTAATCTCCCTATTACTATGTCAATGCTGAATTTAGCCTTATGCTCCTCCCACTGAACCCATTTGAACTCAGCCTAACGAGTCTGTTGTACTTGCTGTGCCTCTGCTGAAACTAGACCATTGAGCCTCCTGCCTGCCTTTTCTGCTTATTGACTTGTTAGCCTACAGTGTTTACACCAGTTTGCCCAACTACCACCAACTTGAAGTATTATCATTAAACAGCGCAATTATTGGTTGCTGCATTATGGTCACTCCCAGATCACACCGCAACCTGGTTGTGCCTTACGTTCGCCTAGTAACCCTGCTGTGCCTTATGGTCGCTTAGAGACCACATTGTAATTTTGTTGCACCTTTTGTTCGCTCACCTGCACTTCTGCCTCCGCTACTCGCCAGTTACATTGACATCCCCTAGAATGCCTTCTAGCCCACTCAACTGTTCCTGCCCTCCTCAGGCCAGGACCACCCTACCCAACCTGACTGTGCACCCCACCACCCACAACCCCTCCCAACATACAATCATGCTCCTAGCTACCACCACCACGCTACTCACTTGCCTTGCAACACTCACTGCACTCCAACTCTACATATCTATCCATCCCTTCGCACCCACACCACTTAGCCCACTCCCCACACAACTCGCTGCCACACAAACTCACTCACCTTGCGCAGACGCACCCTCTGCACTCAGGACTGCAACAATGTATAGACTGGATAGACTTGGAGCTCGCACACAGACCACTAAATTCAGCACACAACCCCCCTCCCATAGAATATAGAAACTAGACTGAGCTCCCGCACACCGAATACCCACTTTCACACAAACAACCACCCACTAACCAAACCACCCCCATATCACCACACACAACACAACAGACACATCCACCTCCCATGCATCCACAAACAAACTTCACACACCTCACATCAAATGTGCCCTCCTCAATGTCCGCTCCCTCCCAGCTCATGCTTCTGATATTCATGACCTCATAGCCAACAACATTGACCTACTAGCCATCACAGAAACATGGTTACATGAAGCATCAGGACTCACCGTAGCACTTGCACTACCACCCCGCTACATCATACTCAGACAAGACAGAACCGAACGAATAGGAGGCGGAGTAGCCATTTACAAGGAGAACCTCCAGCTCCGACTTGTCAATCACTCCTCGACCAACAACTCCGACCTATTATCGGCCCAACTCGCACTATCACCCAACAGCACCATTAACATTCACCCACTATGCCGCCCCCCAGGCCTCAGCCCAGACCCTCAGGAAAAAATCACCCACATCCTCAGCAATAACATCTAAAGCTCCACCAAAACCCTTCTACTAGGAGACCTCAATTTAGGATTCAATGATACTAAAGACAAATCTGCAGTCACCCTCACCAAAGAACTTAGTGACCTAGGTTTCACCCAAAAAGTAGAGTCCTAACCATGCCAAAGGCCGCATTCTAGATTGGATCGCTGACCACAACTGTCTCTCCACGATCACCTCCCAACTCCCCACTACCCTGGACCGACCACAACTGCATCGAATTCTCTATTCCCATCACTAAAAAACACAAAGCTCTGACCCCAGCCATCGCTGCACAAGTCAGAAGCTCAAAAGAACTGAGGATAGCCTGCGCCCATACCTCAACATCCCCGAACTACCACCCCATTCGCTAATGACCCCAATATTCTAGCTGACATCTACAAAGATGTTACTAAAGCCATCAATGAAATAGCACCACTCGAATGGAAAAGAAAAGAAATCGCTACATTCAAACTCATGGTTCACCGAAGAACTGCACTCAACACTCTCCCAAAAAAGAGCCATTCTAAAAAACTGGCAATCCAACCCCTGCAGTAGCTCCAAAAACATATTCAACTCAATCTCACCAATATAAAACGGCCATCACCACTGTCAAAGCCAACACCTTCAATACACGTATCTCTAATTAGAAATCACATTCTAAAGAGATCTTCACCATTTTCAACGAGCTTATCTCCCTCCCCCCTAATAAACCAGAGGAAATAACCAAAGATGAAGCCTGGTGTGCCAGCATTCAAGCTGCCATGCTACACAAAATTGACCTTCTCCAAAAGAAAATCAAAGACCATTGCAAAGCATTACCCCAACAGACCGGAACCAAGCCTACCAAGACCCCACCCACCTCGTCCAAGCCCACCATACCCGACTTCTCCTTCAGGCACATCACCGAACCTGAAGTCAATCTACTAAAAAATCTCAAACCACCCCCCTGCAAAGGCGATATCAGTCCACCAAAACTCATCAAAGACTGTGCAGACTGCTTTGCGGCGCTCTTTACAGCATTCATCAGTGCGTCTTTTAAAACGGGCATCATCCCAGCGAGTCTGAGGCCTGGGTCCGGACCCTCCTAAAAAAAAAAAAAAACATACTCGACCCTCTACAACACATCTACAGACCAATAACCACAGTGCCATTCCTCCTGAAACTACTGGACAAGGCCGCGCACTGCCAAATCCAACACTTTCTTGAAACCCACTCCATCCTCGGGACAGGCAATCAGGTTTCCGGAAAGGACACGGCACAGAAACCGCCCTGGTGAATATAAAGAAGCAGATCACTCAAATCATGGACACGGGCAAGCCAGCCCTTCTGCTCCTTCTAGATCTCTCAGCCGCTTTCGATCTGGTTGACCACAAGACCCTCACATCACACCTCACTCTGCCAACTTCTCGAGAGAATCAGCCCTCTAGGTCTCTTCCTTCCTAGAGGAAAGAGCCATGAAAGTCTTTTTGGACATTGCCAACGCCACCTCCATGACAATCCACTGCGGGGTCCCTCAAGGATCTTGCACTGCACCCACCTACAACTTGTTCACTAAGCCTCTTTTTGACAAACTCGACTCATACGGTATCACATACACGAACTACGCGGATGACACACAGGTACTTCTACCCCTCTCAGGCTCATACCACGAAGACGCCAAGGCACTCCACACGATCTACTCCATCATCCAGGCCTGAATGGCAGTTAATGGCCTCTGCCTAAATGGAGACAAGACTGAAATCCTATTAGGTCAACAGAGCACCCTGGACAAACTGTACGCTAAGTTCTCCATTGACAACTCCACCATCCCGGGAGGATGGCTCAGCGGCAGCGTGCGCGTCTTGGAAGCAAGACGACATGAAGCAACAACAGGTTCGATCCCCGGGTCCGCGCTTAGAAACCTCTGGGTGTTTAAGCGCGTTATAAATACGTAACTAAGACCAAAAAGAAAACAAACCCAATTACGCAACTAAGAAAAACAAACAATTCCTGTAACAGCGCCTCGATGCCTGCGGGCTGTGTGAGCGCTTTATAAATGTAAAATAAATAAATAAAATAAAATAAATCCCCGTATCCTCAGCTGTAAAGACACTGCGAGTATACTTAGACTCCTCACTATCTATGACCAGGCAAGGCAGCGCAATCACCTGCTCTTCGGCGCATACCACCAAACTCTTAAACGCCATCAAGCTATACCTCTCTAAACCCAACTGCCTCTCCATAGCTAGAGCAACCATTGGAGCCAAACTGGACTATTGCAATGCCCTCCTAGCAGGCACATCAACAAAAAACCTAAACCGACTTCAAGTCACTCAGAACAATGCTCTCTGGGCCGCTCTCAGCATCCCAAGAAGAGAGCACATCTCCCATGCCAGACACTCAGCCCAATGGCTCCCGGTCAAAGAGCAGATCACGCTCAAAATCCTCACTCTTACACACACATGCATCTCTCCGTCCCGTCCTATCTATCAGAGACTATCTCCAAACCCTCCTCCCGTCCCACCAGAACACAATACACCAACTTACTCTACATCCCACGCATCAGAAAAGCCAAAGCCGGTGGCCTAAGCTTCCCCTACATTGCCGCCAAGACCTGGAATGCCCTTCCTGCAAACATTAGAGCGGAAACCTCACTCCCGAGATTCAGTAGGAAACTGAAGACCTTTCCTTGCCCAATAAGATGTCAATCATCAAACTATGTAAATACACTGCATCGCACATTTGTACAAATTTCATATCTATCACTGTAAATAACATATTGTGTGTGAACTATGTATTCTGTGTAACTAAGACATGTCTGTAACAAGCGCCACGATGCCCCCGGGCTGACCCGCGCTCTACAAATCTGAATAAATAAGAGGGAGGATGTTGGAGGGGGTTGGGAGGTTTAGGGGGGGGACAATACACGGGGACTAGTCAAACAAGCTGGCAAAATTTAAAGATCTTCGGTTCGAGTAGCTGTTCATCAAGCATACAAGCTGGTGTCCTTCCCCCTGGTTAATCCTAACCAGCTCCGAGAATGGTGTCCAGGTGGCTTATGAGTTGATTGGTCCCACCAACTCAAAGGAAGAAGTCCTTGATGGGGCTTCTCTGTCGAGATGAACTTGGCAATTCGGAACAGTAGCGGGGCTTTACCGGGCAAACCAATGGTCCAGGAGTTCCTGCAGCTGTGTCTTCAAGCTCGTCTTCGGTTCTTTCGTTCCAGTGGTCGACTCTGCATTCCAAGCCAAGAGACTCGCCTTTTAAACAGTTTTCTTCCATTCATTCCAGCCCAGCAGGGTGGCTGTCTTTGCCGGGCGGGCAGCCAGCCAATCACCACAGAGTGCATTTGGGTCTCCTAGGAGACTAAGCACAGGGAATTTCCGGCACCTCCCTCACTTCCTGCCTACCCCAGAAACTCTGGAGCCAGAGGCGGGTTTCACTCTGAAACCCTGCCAAGGGCGAAAAGAACAGAGACCAAACCTGGTTTGGCGCGCAGAGAAACTGTCTAGAAGGACCTTCCCACAAAGACCTGGCAAAAAAAGACTGGGCACAATTTTAGCAAAAATGGCTAGATGCCATTTTGAAAACGATGGCTCCCGCGGTTACTTTACAGGAGCCGTAGACTGTCGCAGTAAATGCAAACCTAGGTAGTTCAAAACAAAACCATTGCTAGTCAATTAAGGAAGGGTTAACGTAAAATGTTACATGAGCATTTACACACGGGGGATACTAAGTAACCCCTCCAGCACTCAATTGTAAGATGGGGTGTGCTGGGTCTAGCAAGCACAATTCTAAGTAAAGTCAATTTCACTTCACTGCTTTTGGAAACAATAGTTTCTCCAAGAGAAGGTATTTAAACCTTTGGGAAATCTAAGACTTGTGGAGTTTGTCATTCTCCAAAGTCAAAAGAAACAGTCCAATTCACAGAAAAATACATGAGTGGGGAAAAAGGTCTCTCTCCCCAGGTTAGAAATTAAAAGTTCTAAAGTCCATCAAAAAGAGCTGGGTGTCTCTAAGGTATAAGGGAATTGGCACATTTCTGAGAATTCTCCCTAACACAGCCTCTGCTGGAAGTGTGTGGGTACTTCAAAAGACCTGAACGCCCTCAATGAGCAGGAGGTATTGGTGACGGTTGTGACTAGGGACAATACCTTTACGCTGGCATTTTTGATGGACCTTCTCAGGACCCTCTGCTGGGCTGATTTCCCGAGCTTGGCACTCTCAACCCAGGGGCTACCTGAAGTGCCCTCACACACCACATCTTGTTTTACCGACGCTGGAGGAAGGCTTAACTGAGGTTGCCCCTTAAACCAGAGGTTGCTGCTTACAGCCATGAAGTGAGGTGGCAATGTGTTTTTTTGAAAATTCAGAGGGAGTGGTGATTGAGGCACATTTCTGAGAATTTTCCCCAACACCGAGGTGCTTCATGCTGCTGAAGAACTGATGGCTGAAGGTTGGGGTGAGCTACCAAGTAGTTTATTATCAACTGAGGACGTAAATGGACCTACTGGGGCTTTTCCGATCTTTAATTTACCATGTACTAAGAAAACCAAAACACTGCATAGGGGAGCGAAGCCTAAAGAAAAGCAGCTCACCCTAAATTCTCCCCCAGTAATTTTGAGAAAGCCCTCAAACAAAAAGGGCGGAAGTAAGAACGCAGGGAGAAGCTGCAAACAATTCCTGGGGAAAATGATTAACTCCATGGCTCTCTAAGGGGAAAAGATCCATGATAACTTTGCCTCCTGCAATCGCAGCTGAGCCGGCAGGTGGGGTTATGATGGAAACGAGGCAGGCAAGTGATCTCTATGGGGCCTGTGCTCCTCACCCTGCAATGGCGAGGCGGTTCAGCAATTGCAGGTCCTCAGTGGGATCAGCCTCCGGCAATTCCTCTGACGGAAGAACTACGGGCCAGGCCCCTGGCGCTACCACCACCACCACTACTACTCCTCAGGAGGACTTTCCTGAAGTCTCAGGCTTTACTACTATGGAAGATAGGTGGCAAAGCCCTCTCAATGGGCAGTCTATAACACCGCTGAACAAAGATATAGCTTCACCCCGAACATTGGTTGTAGAGTGGTCCCTCAGTGACCTGTGTCCAGTTAACACTGAATAGATCTTGTGTTATGAGGCTTCTGACCTATTCCATCTCAAGAGCATCTTACTTCAGCCCACATTGTCTAGGTGGAATTCTGTAATAATATCAGGCTGGACAAGGTCATCCTGCATTTTGGGTCCCGTCTGGCATTGGACCAGGTCTTACTAGCATCAGACAAGCTGCAGATCTGTTTTTTTTTCGGTTGTTGCACCCGATTTATCTAAAAACCTGCTGGAGTCTAATGTTCCAAATAAACCCCCACCCCTCTCCAGGTATGATTAACAATTCTCTCCCTTCCTCACTTTTAACAGTAAAATGCCCAACTGGTGGGGATGGGGGAGATATGTCGTCAATCACATATCTGAAGATGCAGAGTCATCTAATGGTTTTGATTGGAGTTGGGTGGCTGCTTGTTTAAATGCTCGTAAAAAGTAGCTGGTCCCTGTATCAAACAGGGACTCCTCTGACACTCATGTGTGTATCTTGGAACTCTAGGGCTTTGACAATTTGTTTCTCGTCAGGGATCATTAATATTTGAGGTGATATGTTCTGTATACAAGAATCATGTTCGAGAACTCCTCCCTCAGTTGACTGCTATGAATGTTTGTTTAATCCCGCCTATAAAGGAGAGAAAGGGAGACCGGCCTCTGGTCTGCTTTTTGGGATTTATAATGACCTGAAAATATCAGCTTCCAATTTCGCATTTGTTGGGTAAGATATTCACAGAACTGGTAAATCTTCTTGACCTGGGTGAACGCCAGAACTTGTTTGCTTTACTAGTGAGATTTTTCCTTAATACCTCTGTGTGAGAACTTTTTTCTACACCTACAGAATCTTTTACTCTTTTTATGGGTGTCAGTTTTTAGAATCTCCATGGTGTCTTTTCACAGGCTCCCCTTTTAACTTTCTCTTGATAACCTTGAGTGAACTACAGTTCCCAAGGGTAGAAAAGATCTTTGGATCCCTTTTACATTTTATTCTGTGAAGCCAGCACAACCCACTTTATGTGGACTGCTGGGGAGATGCAATTTATCCCCTTTCACATTAAAACTTACTATTCTGTTACATGGACAAGCTTACTTTCAATGGCTGGTGGCAGTGATACCTTGTATTACTTTGATGCACCTTTACCGTGGGCTGTGTGCACAGCTGCAGTACAGGTACCTAAGGGTGCTCATTTTATCAAAATGGCCCTTTTTCTTTTTTGGCATTTTAGTGTTTGTTGTCCTTTCTTGTTCCTTCCCCTGACATCCAGCGTGCGAAAATCCTTTCTGTAATTTTTATCTTCCGTGGGAGTCCCCTAGACTCCCCACCCTGGTTCCAGTCTGTCTGTGAGGACAGGAAGTGAGGGAGGTGTCCAAAACCCCACAGCCCTTTGTCTTCCTCCTTGCCTGAATAGGCACAAATCCCAGTCGGGAGCTGGCTGTCCTGATTGGACAACCAGACCGCCCCTTCTTGTAGAATGCTGGGAGAGAATGCAGAGGTTGTGCTGTAGTTCCTGTAAAATACTGCAACCCTGGAAGCTAAAGAGAAGTCGACCACTGGAACTGAAACCGAAGAGGATGGTGGAGACTATTTCCAGCGACCAGAGAGCCTGCTGTGTAACCGGAGCCTGCTGTAGCTCACGACGACCCCGACCCAGAGCCTGGTGAGACCCACTAGACTCAAGAAGACCTGCATTTTGAGCCACCCCACACGTTGCTGCGACCTTGCGTTGCTGCAATACCCCAATACCCTTGGACCTCGGGCCACTGTGCAGTGTAGTCTTTCGAATCTTGCTGAAACTTCGTGGGCATCCTGGTGGAACTCCAGAGACACGAATCGTGTCTGGAAAGTCCCCTCAACAGAGTGGTGGACCTTTGTAACAACGAGAATTCAACCACGATTTTCTGTCTTCTGTGCTCCTGGAAAAGATGCCAAATCTGCAGAACTGCATTCAACTATGAGGAAAACCTTGCCCAAAGCCGCCGTCATCGATCCCTGCTGCAAAGTTCCTTCTGATGTCGCCTTTTCAGTCACCACGACAAGGAATCCACTGGCCGGGTATTTGACTGCAGATCCTGAAGCCCTTCTGCTGCAAAAATCTTCAATGCTGAGGTACTGTGTTGGCTTGGGTATGTACTTAACTTAAATCTGTTAGGTTTTCTGGGTAGTTGTGGGATATGGTCTGTGATGGGGAGGCCCCTCATCCAGTGCACCCAGTCTCACTGCTAGAATCCTGCTAGGGTGTCTTCTGCGAAGCCCAAGGACCCTCTTCTAACTCAGAAGTGAAGTACTCGCCCATTTGCCCAGTCTTCCTAAGGAACTCTGACTTTTGCTACTTAAGAACCTATCCTGACACTGCCTGTTGATCATTAGTCCTAGTGACCCCCCTTCTGCCACTGAGAACACTCATGCTCCAAGAATAAGGGAATGAATTTTAAAAGATTGGGCCTTTTTCCTAGAAAAGAAAATAAGTGTTTAAAAAGTTACTTACTTGTAAAAGAGTTGGTTGGTAACTGTTATTCTAAGAGTGAACCGTTAATTTCTTACTTACCTTGGATGTGTGATGCACTATTCTTAAAAGTATGGTCAACATCTTTCTTAGAAACTGTTTTTCCATTGTAGTACAAAGTAGATGTGAAGGTATATTACTTTTGGGAACATGCACAACCTAATCACAGGTGAGTAATTTCTTGGCTTCACCAGATTAATCCTGCAGGGTAATTGTATGAGTGTCCCCAACTGTGTATTGCATCCCCTGACTTGCTGTTAGCCTATCCAGAATAAGTCTATTAGGTTGTTGCCTACCTAGAATAACTGGGTCATTCAGCAAAGTGTAACATTAGGGTTTACTTTCCCTGTGCTATCTAACCCACAGTCTGTGGTTCCATCTGTCCCTTAGAAGTCCTACATCATTCACATGTATAGTTGGGAAAGATCTAAACTGGACTCTTGTGAGATTAAAAAAGTGTATGGGTTTTACTGATCTTCAGTTAGCTGTGTGCCATCCAACAATGTTACCAGAGTTGCTGCTTATCTCAATCTGTGTTTCACTAATCTAAAAAGCACCTCCAATTGAAAATTACATCCATAGGTTTTACTCATCTAGTAGAACTGTTGTAACAAAAGTATTTATAGGTTTTTACTGTACCTGGAATAAGTGTTCCACTATTCACAAAGTATATTGTCCAGTAGACTGATTATGTGATCTGTACTGAGTCACTGTTATGATATGGTCAACTGGTAGGGTCTACTGCCCTTCATTACTGAATGTAATTGTGAAAGTAACCATTGGTCTTTACTCCCCAAGAATAGGTGTGACCTATACTGAATGTGTATGAAAAGGTTTTGACTTCCCTAGAACTACTGTTAGGTGTTCTAAATAAGGTTTATACATTGGTCTGTATACCTTAAAGTATAGTGTTGTTTTTATAATTGTGATTTCATATAATGTTAGTACTTATTTTCCCTAGATTTATCAGGTCCTACCTGTGTTTAAATAAATAATGTATTTTTTACGTACATAGTGTTTCAGTGTTTCTTTGTACCATTTGTATTACTATTTCATTTGTACTGATTCTACAGCCCTCTCCCTCCTAAGATCAGCCTGGCTGCTCTGTCTACGCTACCCTCAACTCGGGTGGTACAGCCTTTTAGGGAGAATTCTCAAAAATATGTTAATTCCACCCTTCAGCACTTTTGCTAAACTTTGGGACTTTGAACTTTTCAATTCAATGTGTTTTCTGTGTGTTTCTTTTGGTTATGGAGTCTAACCAACTCTATAGGCATCTTTTACAATTGTCACACAGCACCTTCAGTGCAGTGGCACAGGGAAGTCTTCCAGACTTCCCAAGGTTTAAATACCTTCTCTGGGACCAACTACTGTTTCCCAGAGCAGTAAATTGAGATTGACTTTACTTCGCATTGTACTTGCTAGACCCAGCACACCCTATCTTACAATAGAGTGCTGGAGGGGTTACTTAGTATCCCCCGTGTCTAAATGCTCATGTAACATTTCGTTACCCCTTCCTCAATTGACTGACTGGTGGCATTGGTTTTGTTTTGAACTACCTAGGTTTGCATTTACCACAGCAGTCTACGGCTCCGGTAAAGTAACCGCAGGAGCGATCTTTTTTAAAATGGCTTCCAGCCGTCTTTGCTAAAATGGTGCCCGGTCTTCTTTTTTCGCCAGGTCTTTGTTGGAAGGTTCTTCTAGAGAGTTTCTCTGTGCGCCAACCCATATTTGGTGTCTCTGTTCATTTTGCCCTTGGTGGGGTTTCTGAGAGAAAGCCGCCTCTGGCGCCCGATTGTCTGGGGTAGGCAGGAAGTGAGGTAGGTGTCTAAAACTCCCTGTGCTTAGTCTCCTAGGAGACCAAAATGCACTCTGTGGTGATTGGCTGGCTGAATGTCCGTCAAGGGCAGCCACCCTGCTGGGTGAGCGACAGCTAGGCTGGAATGAATGGGAGAGAAGTGAATAAAAGGCGAGTCTTTTGGCTTGGAAGGCAGTCGACCACTGGACGAAGGAACCGAAGAAGAGCTTGAAGAGGACAACTGCTGCAACTTCTGGAACGTTGGTTTGCCCGGTGAAGCCCTGCTGCAGGTCCAAATCGCCAAGTTTGCATCGACAGAGAAGCCCCTGCAAGGACGACTTCGCCCTTTGAGTTGGCGGGACCAATCTACTCCCAAGTAAGCCACCTGGACACCCATCTCGGAGCTGTTTGCATTTCCTCAGAGTTGCTGCAGGAAACCATGGAGCCATGGAGAGGGAAACCAGATTGTGTGCGTTGCTTGTAAGCTGGCCTAAAGCTTTTGGAAGATCGTCCAAATTCCCACGAAGCAGGACTGACCAAGCCTGACTGCCAAACCCCCCAAGGCCCCACACCCTCTCCCTGTCCCTCAGTTGAGTATGGGACTTCAGATGTGAGGAAAGTCCACCTTGACCGCCAGGAACCAAGCTTACTGCTATTTGTTGTAACGCAAGGAGCTGAAACGTGAAACGGCCACAAAATAATGTTTGCCGGTTGCCAGTTTTGACATTGTCAGTACAGGAGTCCCCTGACGTCCTCCCTCTTGTCCCCACGACTGAGGCCCAGGAACAATAAGATCTGCAGAGCTGCACAGGAACAGAAGTCTTCAGCTGCATCTTTTCTTCTTTACCAAGGTACTGTAAAACAAGTCTAAGAGAACTTACCTCTTACTGTGGAAGTGCTTGTAACTTCTGCAACTCACAATTCAATCAGCTTGTGGCCCTACATTTGAATCTTTTTATCAAACACTCCTAAGAACCTGTGCAAAGACTTTTCTGTTTACTTAACTGCTGCATCCTATACGAGGACTTTTGTCTACTGACTTTGGCTTAGCCTATTGAATTTAACGACTGTTCTATTGCTATCTGCAAGTATTTGCCCTGCTTAAGAATATTTGTAATTTCTTGTGTTCTAATAACCTTTGGCTTTTACAAACTATTGAGTATTCTGTATGCCAACAGTAAGGTATTAATGTCCCCAGCACTCTTGTTACTGAAGTCACCTGTGGGTGTAGGTTGTGTCTATGGGCCATCCCGAAAGGGCCTTGTCTGAATCAGAAACTCAAAGTGTACAGTATTGAAGTGTATTTGTGTGTTGCTAGTATATTGCTCCCTTCTAAAGAAGGCTTTATAACTGACTGATAAATACATTATTAATTGTTTATGCAAGAAACATTGAGTGTAAGAGTTTATTTGAATACCTCTAACTATGAAACTTTGTAACTCCACTACTGCTCACATTTCCCCTCTTGAGATAAGCCTGGATGCTCAGCACGCTGCCAAAAGTATGCAGTACATGCTTATACCAAAGGTTGGGTTGCCTATACCTTTAGTCCTAGTTGTTTGTAGTGTTCCCAGAGGGTACTGCATTCAAACATTGCCTAACACAGCCTTATACTAAGAGTGGAGTCTTGAACTGCCTCAGTTGAATGGTTTTATTAAGCCCTTAGTTGGACTTCAGAACAACTCTCCTGGCTCCCTGCAGACTTCTATTCCATTTGACTTTGAGTCTTACTGTCCCTCATAAGAGATGCATTGGTTTTAAACTAATATTGTTGGGAAAGTTTTTTGTCTAGACTTCATAGGAAGATTAAAAGTGCTCACATGCTCTTAGAACCTGTTTGACCTGTTTCCTTCCTCTAAGCTTTCCTTTCTGCCTACCTCAGAATCTACTAAGTGTACTAGTGATATATAAATGCATTTACTGTCCTAGTTAGTGAGGTCACCGCAGGATGTTGGAAGTGTCTAAGAAGCATCTCTAAAGAGTATCTGCTAGCCTTGTACTGATTCTGAAAAAGTATTTTGAAGTGTATTTAATTGTTGCATTTATTGCCCTTTTTAAAGAATATTTATTTAAAAACGACAGTTAAATAATTATTTTAACTAAAAACCTTGAGTATAAGTGTTATTTGGCTACTTGTATTAGTGGTTTTCATTGCCAAAGCTCACATTTCCCCCTCTTGAGATGAGCCTGGCTGCTCAGTCACACGAGCAATTTGTGTAGTACGGACCTATAACAATAGGTGGTTACCCAATACCAAGAGGACAAGGGTTGTGTAGTCTCCTACAGGGTAACTACATCAATTCTTGCCTAACACCTGCAATGGCCCCTGGGTCAATTGGAGTGCAGGGAGTGAGGAAACATGCTGATTTTGCCCCCTCCCTGTCATCATAGGGTTCTGTGATTGTGAAAGTACTAACCCTATCTCTCCCTGGCATAGCCTTGAATGGTGATGTCCTGATCTGGTAACCTCCCCTGTCCTTCCTTTATGTTGGCTTGAAAGAGGGTCTCTTAAAGACTTTCCTCTTGTTCCAAAGTATAAGTAAACACTAAGGGCCCGATTCACAGAACGTTTTCCTATGGGATTGTGCCATTATTAAACACTACAATGAATCGGGCCCTTAATCAGCTTCTTGGATCAAGCCAACACTTGTGTAATGTTCCTAAAGAGACTGATATTTGTATTTATTTGTTATAGCCTCCTGAAAAGACTGTTACTCTGAGGATACTGGCACCCTTCTTTTCTAGCTAGGGAAGTACTTATGCCTTAATTTTAAGGTTGTGGATATTGTCTGATAACTTATTTATTCTAAACCTAACAGTTTTCAAATGGATGTATCTGGTTCAATTTCTTTATTCACTTGCTTTGCTACACTTAGAGTACATTGAACAGTAATTCTTAACTGTATTAAAAAGTGGAGTGTTAATGCCCTTAGCAGGGCACAAGGTGAATATGTACATTTTAGGGAATGTCTGTTACCTGTGATTTTTTTTAAATATTTGTCTAAAGACCAGTTAACTACATTTGTATACATTCTGCCTAACTTGTAATTTTAAGGTGGCTCTCGTCTATTTAACTGAGCCCTTCACCGCTCACGCCCTCCTGTGTAAGCCTTACTGCTCAGTCACACTGCCTTGATAGTTTGGCTAGACATTAGCGTTTGTCCCTATTCATCAGCATAGTGTGACCTCTCAGAATCTGCCAACAGAGCTGATTCTGAAATCCATATTAACCTTTATGGGAAGTTGATACTCATTCTAATCACTGAACTTAATCTCAATGGCAGCTTCTCTCTCCTCAACAGATTGGCTTTGCACAGCGCTTGCAACAACCTGGAGTTGGTCAGACCAGTGGGCACCCCCAGTTTTTACAGCAGAACCAGTTTCAGTCGTCTTCACCAGGATTGAGTGCCCAGAGCATGCAGAGTGCCCAGAGCATGCAGAGTGCCCAGAGCATGCAGAGTGCCCAGAGCATGCAGAGTGCCCAGAGCAGCAGCCAGACACCAGTGCAGCAGGTAAGGACTGAACAGTCTGTTTTCAACTCTCGCCTTGTGCTGTAAACGCTCATTTCTTCTTTACCAGTCGTATTAAATTTGTCATCTGCGTATGCGGTTGTGGATTATGTATTTTGCTCATCCAGTTGCTTCATCCCTCTGGACATAGACCATCTCTTTTGACTAGCACGATGTATTATGTTGAGTGCACAATTTAAAGAATATCCTATTCTAAAGTTCTGTGAATCTTGCTTCCTTGATGTTGATGGATCACACAACCATGCTTGATGTAATTTGTTTTCTGATGTTTGTTAATCTGCTTAGAATCACATGCTGTGCATGGGTCCGACATCCAGTGGTCACTGCGGAGTATTGCATTTTGTTTTTCGTAGTCGAAAAGGGGACGTCGACAAGGCATGTCTGTAACGCTATCCCTATAGTGACGTGCGTTGTACCCACAATCCCTCACGCGTCGAGGTCCCTCAGATTGTTTTTTTTCCGCCCAGCTACTGGTCGCCTTTATGCGGAGCTCCTCGAGACATTGCCAAATAGTTTCTTCGACCTTTGGTCGTTTGTTATTAATACCAATAACGAAAGATCCCTCCCTCGACGCAGAGCCGTTTCTCCACCGAGCAAGATCTTCGACGGAAGGACGAGCGGAGGAGATCCTTCGGCGCTGCCGAACACGTGGCCTGGCCTCGCCGGCAATACACAGTAGGGAGAGTGGGGCTTTGTGGTCTTTCTTTTCTTTAAGAATGCCTTTCTCTTTCCCCTCCCTCTCTTTCGAGGTCGTAGTCACACCCATTACCCTCAGCTATGGAGAGGACGCCATTTAGATTTTGCCCGCTTTGCAAGGGTAAATATACCTGGAAGGATAAGCATAAACGATGCAACCGTTGCTTACCCCTCGATCACCAGGAGGACGGCTGTGCGGCCTGCAAAATACTAAAGCCCAAAACTCTAAAGGGCCGCAGGGTCAAAAGGTGGGCGGTCTACGCTATGTCTAGGCCTGACAACTCGCCCGCCGCCGCCGCCGGGTGTGACGAGGATAGTGACTACAAGGCCCCCGTAACGGAGGCTGTAGACCTCTCAAAGGAGCGTTCACGCTCCTCGTCGTCCGGCCCCGACAAGCCCGGCTCACGCCCAGCTTATGGGATGAACACCCCGGCGACAAGGACGCACACAGAAAAACACCAAAGCACATACCCCCAGGCACACATTCGTCGAAGACGAAGACAGCCATAGCGCCAACGGGGACGCCGGGCCCACCGTCTTCCACTGACCGTAAGGGTCGTCAGCCCTCCCCGCCACCGCTTCTGCGACAGGCGACTGGGCATTCTAAAAATAAGGGCGCTAACACCAAAATTTCCGGCGACATGCATCGCAAGAGCGCTCACGTTGCCAACAAGGACTCGACGACCAATGACTCGACGACCAAGGACTCGACGAGCAAAGGCTCGACGCTCCATAGCGCGACGGCGACCGAACCCTCGGAAGAGAGAATGATCGCCGAAAGCCTCGCGCGCATAGCATCGAAGGACGGCCAAAGACGTACGGCGAGTGAAACGCCAAAAACCGCGCACAAGGCTAAAGATACGGCGAAGGCGCCGGAAAACAGATCAGGTCAGTTCCCGACGCCGTCGGAAGGCCCTAGCCAGCAAGAAGGCTACTCAGAAGGCGAAGGCTCTCTTTCTTCGACGTTATGGGACAGAACCAGACAATTACAGGAGGAAGAAACCCCCTTTTCTTTCCCAGACTGTCCTGGCCGCCCTCAGTGGACCTTTGAAAGGTTCCAGACCTGTATGGACAAACTAGATGGGCGCCCTGTCTTCTGGGATGAACATGAACCTAAGAGACCAAGGGAGGCACCCCTTGAGAGTCCAAGGGCTAAATACCAGAAGT